>NC_134486.1:146108334-146435991 GCF_040206685.1 Ascaphus truei
ATAGCGTGTCAGTATAGCATTAAAACACAACGTTTTTCTTCCAATAATACACACAAAGAATACCCCATTAGAACACTTATCAACTGTCATAGCCAATTTGTCATTTATCTTCTAGAATGCCTGTGCAGTTTGCAATATGTGGGCCGCACGGGTAGAACATTACAGAGAAGATTAGGAGAACACATTTATAATATAAAGAGAGGATTTGAACTACACAATGTGTCACTCCATTTCAACACTGTCCATGCTCAGAACCCTAAGGGACTTAAATGTCATGCCATAGAATGCCCCAATTTTGGTAATAGAGGTGGGGATAAAATCAATGTTATTTCAAAAAGAGAATCATTCTGGATTTTCGAATTAAAGACACTCAGTCCATGGGGTTTAAACATTGAATTTGACCTATCAGCATTCCTAAAATCAAACTAATGATTCAAAACCATTGCTTGCCGACTTGATTACAATTTTAAAATGATCTGAATTCTAACTCACAATATATATTTCACATTATTTAAGTTCACTCACTAATTATTGTCATATGGTTTCGAATTAACCATTATAACAATTCACCTCATCATATATGAGCAAAGAGACTATTTATCACTAGATCATTATAACCATTTATTTACTAATTATGAATGAAATTATATTAAAATTGCACTAATATTAAAATTGCACCAATATCTAAATTTCACATATATATATAAAAATAATTTTGTTAATATCACACAATCACTATATAGATTGAAATCACCATAGATTATGACCAGCAGCTACAATTTTCCTTCCTTATAGCAGCACATGTCATGGTTACTACCAAATACCAATCACCACACTAAGTCCAATTAAAGCCTAATTCATGGTCTTTCAAGTTTATCCATTATATATTATTTATTACCTATTATGTTCAATTTGTTTCATGTAACCTTATGTATTATGTCAACACTGTACATTCAATTGTTTTTATTGTTACATTTTCATTGGTATTTTGCACAGACACCTCTGTAAGGATTATGGATGCAATTGATTAAGATACTATAACTATTGGGTGCAATCATGCTATCAAACATAAATTGATCATTGATGTATAGACATTTTATTTTGTATATTAACCATCAGTATTTATGATATCCCAACAATTGTACATCCATTCCATCCCAGAGGGACTTGTTCAAAACACATTTTGTTAAGCAATTAATGTCTGCTTGAAATATAAATGTTATAATATCGTATTACTAGTCCTCCCATCATCTCAATTAGGAGGTATCAGTAACAAGTTGTCCTATCAGCAAACCGCGCCAATAACGAATTGTTTTCAATTACGGACTGGGTATATAAAGAAGCACAGATGTAACCAGCACTTATCCCTGATGAACAAAGACACTAATAGAGCTTTCGAAACGCGTTGGAAGTTTTTTTGGCAACGTTGGGACACCGTAGCAGTGGACTAACACGGGTGACGTCATTGCGCGAGCGGATCGAGTGTTTCCAGGAAGAGATTCATGTTGGAGCACATAACCTGATCCCCGGCAGCAGCAGACGAATACACCACCAGGCTAGAGGCGATCCCGGCGGCAAAGACCATTAAAACCAGTGCTTAATACCTATTCACATCTGGTGAGTAGGTTTTCAATTTTAACCCGGTTGGAGCAAACGAAGATATCTTGGACCAAGTTTCAAGTTCAAAGTTTGGGTAGTGCTTAGGCACTTATCCTTACCACCATCCAGTGCTTATGCACTGATTCATTTAATTCATTCAATTCAATGCATTTTAATCATGTTTGTTTAACCTTGCTTATCCATGGTCACTTTTAATATTTATATTTTATAATAAATTGCTCCTTGTAATAACTCTATTGTTATCCCTTGGGTAATACACTATTGCAGGCTTCCTGCATGTTTTTTCTTTTTCTCTTTTTTTCCTGAGGTTCTAGTCCAATAGAAGAAGTTTCAAGCAAATCCCTCTACATCCTTGCCTCAGCGCCAGAAAAGATTGCCTTGCTCCACGAATCCAATTCTGGGTGAAAGATACCAGAACAATCTCCTCAGGCAGCTCCAGGACTACCACTTGGACAATTGTATCAAAGGTCATCTTTATTTTTGTTGATTGCATAAGCGCTGATTGTACACCTATTTTTTCACCTATTAGTTTTTATCTTGGGTGTTAGCAGCTGTGCAACACATCACTACATTAACAACAACATGAGTAACTTATGATACAAGAAGAGATACAGGTAGAAGGTTTAGAAGCCACGTGTGATAGATTAGAAAAATTAATGATCCACGAATCTCAGCAATTGTGGGATGCAGTAGCATTAGAAAAATATCTAGAACAAAAAATGATTCCCCGCGGCCTGAGAATATTCAAATCACCGACCACTGATTTTAATAATGATCAATTTGTAATCGAGTGGAATAGGTTGCTTGATAATTGTTCTTTTGTACT
Organism: Ascaphus truei; assembly: GCF_040206685.1. Classification (NCBI taxonomy): domain Eukaryota; kingdom Metazoa; phylum Chordata; class Amphibia; order Anura; family Ascaphidae; genus Ascaphus; species Ascaphus truei. Next base: position 146,110,781 of record NC_134486.1, read on the forward strand.
AATGAGATTTCTCATTCTTAACAGAAGAAAATTACTTCGTAGATTTGATAATGAAATCACAGAAATTCAGGAATATCTAGAGACAGTGAACAGTCAGGAAAAAATATTATATGAAGACAAAATAGACAAAAAGACAAAACAGGTATAATCAGACATTAAACAAAACAAAAGGATAAAACATCAAAGGGATAAGATAGACTACGCCCAAGGTAAATACAGAAATTGGAAAAAATCATCTAATCAAGAAAAATCCCAGAATTTTTATAAAGGACGTAGTAAAAGTAAAAATAAAAATACTTACTGTGAAAATAAAAAACGAGTACCATCAAAAGATGGATGCGATATATTTTATGATAGAACACCATCCAGACACCAGAATGGAAACAATAAAAAAGAGAATAAAAAGGAAAATATTGGTAAAAAACATGAAAGAACTGAGAGTAAAAATGCAAAGGAAGATGAAAATACACAACCCAAATATCACATTAACTCTCCATTTCATCAATTAAGAGGGTTACATTTAGATAACTCAAATCAAAGTAAAAAAAAGCCCACCCCAAACTTCAAAACCCAAAAAACCTGATAGTCCTGAAAAATGCACTAAAACAAATAGTGGAGACAAAAAAATAGGAGGATCACAAAATTCCAATCTGGAAAAGAAGACTTTGTTTTCTTTTTTAGATTGGAAGAGAGAAAGAGATCAGGAGTTTCAGAGGAAACACCCAGAGAAAAAATGAGAGTCTCCAAATTCGAGAAAAAGAAAAATAGAAAAAGAGGTAGAAGAGGGGGGAAAGAAAAGACCAGCCAGAGCAACAAGCGAATAAAAGAAGCTAGAGTCTTAAAGAAACAATTAAACATATTTAATATTAGCAAGTACCAACTGACTAAACATGAAAGACAAGTTTTAAGCAAGGGCCTAACTTTCGCTCCAACATGTGGCCCAAATCACTTTGGGTTACATGTGGATGTAAAAAAAATTATACGCAAGTTGGCATTAAAAAGATTTTTCGCAAAAAACAAAAATGGAATAGAGACAACTAATAATATAGAACAAAAGTTCACCAAATTAAAACCTAGTTCCACATTCTACCCAAAATTCGCTAGGGGTAATCTGGTGGAATCTTTTGCGGAAATGGTAACAGCAGACATGGAAAAAAGTATATTTAAAGAAAGGATAAGGAAGGAAAATCTAAGCAAAAATGAAAAAGAAGCTATCACTAAGTTGGAAAGCAATGATCAGATAGTTATCAAGTCGGCAGACAAGGGGGGGGGCATCGTAATCATGGATGCCTCTTACTATATAGAGGAGTCAAAACACATATTGGAAGATATGGACACGTATAAAGTACTGGAGAAAAACCCACAGTCCAGTACCAAGAAAAATTAAGATCCATATTAGAACAGGCAGTCACTGATGGAGTAATAGGGGAAAAAGAACAAGAGTTCATTTATAATACATATCCAAGAATACCTATCTTCTATATGATTCCAAAAATACATAAAAACCTACAGAGACCACCAGGTCATCCAATAATATCTGGTTTAGGATCATTAACCTCAGCCCTATCAGAGTTCATCGACCATCATTTACAAGAATATGTAGTGCAACTACGTTCTCATTTAAGGGACACCACTCATATTCTACAAATTTTGGGGGACATTAAATGGCAAGAAAATTTCATAATTGTTACAGCAGACGTCACCTCACTGTATACTGTAATATCACACAAACAGGGCTGTGAAGCAATATCATTTAAGTTAGAACAGGATAAAACAATATCATCAAAATTGGCAGAATTTCTATTGATTTCTATTGATTTCATTTTAAGACACAATTATTTTCTGTTTCTGGAACAATTTTATTTACAGATATGTTGCACCGCCATGGGGACCAAATTTGCTCCCAGCTATGCAAACCTATTTATGGGGAAATGGGAGGATGATTTCATCTGGTCCAACTTAGAGCTGGGGGTGAATTTGGTCCTATGGCGGCGCTACATAGATGACGTTATATTTATTTGGAGGGGGTCTGTTTTAGAATTAGAACAATTCAAACTTTATCTAAATGATAACAATAGAAACCTAAGGTTTACGTTCAAAGAAAGCAAAAACAGTATTGAATTTCTGGATCTCCAGTTGTATGTTGAAAATGATATTTTACAAACAAAAACTTATTACAAACAGGTCCAGGCTAACAATTACCTCCTAGCCAGCAGCAACCATAATCCAAACTGGATAAAAAATATCCCTAAGGGGCAGCTGGTAAGGATCAGACGTAACTGTTCCGACCCCCACATGTTTGATCTACAAGCACAAGATCTAAAACAAAAATTCTTGGATCGTGACTATAACAAATTTCAGTTAGATCAAGCAGTAGAAACCGTGAGAAATATGACAAGATCAGACTTGCTAAAATATAAACCTAGAGAAGAATATGACACCAGTACCAATACTGTAGCTTTCATAACACAGTATAATACGTTAGCACCAGGGATAATCAAAATCTTTGCCAAACATTGGGGTTTATTAAGGCAAGATGAGATTCTAAATAAATATCTCAAAGAAAAACCTGAAATATACTTCAGAAGAGCTAACAACTTAAAAACATATCTGTCACCAAGCTGCCCCTTTAGTAAAAACAAAACCATTAAAAATAACATTAGGGGACACTATCCATGTGCAAAATGTATAGCGTGTCAGTATAGCATTAAAACACAACGTTTTTCTTCCAATAATACACACAAAGAATACCCCATTAGAACACTTATCAACTGTCATAGCCAATTTGTCATTTATCTTCTAGAATGCCCGTGCAGTTTGCAATATGTGGGCCGCACTGGTAGAACATTACAGAGAAGATTAGGAGAACACATTTATAATATAAAGAGAGGATTTGAACTACACAATGTGTCACTCCATTTCAAGACTGTCCATGCTCTGAACCCTAAGGGACTTAAATGTCATGCCATAGAATGCCCCAATTTTGGTAATAGAGGTGGGGATAAAATCAATGTTATTTCAAAAAGAGAATCATTCTGGATTTTCGAATTAAAGACACTCAGTCCATGGGGTTTAAACATTGAATTTGACCTATCAGCATTCCTAAAATCAAACTAATGATTCAAAACCATTGCTTGCCGACTTGATTACAATTTTAAAATGATCTGAATTCTAACTCACAATATATATTTCACATTATTTAAGTTCACTCACTAATTATTGTCATATGGTTTCGAATTAACCATTATAAAAATTTACCTCATCATATACTGTATGAGCAAAGAGACTATTTATCACTAGATCATTATCACCATTTATTTACTAATTATGAATGAAATTATATTAAAATTGCACTAATATTAAAATTGCACCAATATCTAAATTTCACATATATATATAAAAATAATTTTGTTAATATCACACAATCACTATATAGATTGAAATCACCATAGATTATGACCAGCAGCTACAATTTTCCTTCCTTATAGCAGCACATGTCATGGTTACTACCAAATACCAATCACCACACTAAGTCCAATTAAAGCCTAATTCATGGTCTTTCAAGTTTATCCATTATATATTATTTATTACCTATTATGTTCAATTTGTTTCATGTAACCTTATGTATTATGTCAACACTGTACATTCAATTGTTTTTATTGTTACATTTTCATTGGTGTTTTGCACAGACACCTCTGTAAGGATTATGGATGCAATTGATTAAAATACTATAACTATTGGGTGCAATCATGCTATCAAACATAAATTGATCATTGATGTATAGACATTTTATTTTGTATATTAACCATCAGTATTTATGATATCCCAACAATTGTACATCCATTCCATCCCAGAACGGCTTGTTCAAAACACATTTTGTTAAGCAATTAATGTCTGCTTGAAATATAAATGTTATAATATCGTATTACTAGTCCTCCCATCATTTCAATTAGGAGGTATCAGTAACAAGTTGTCCTATCAGCAAACCGCGCCAATAACGAATTGTTTTCAATTACGGACTGGGTATATAAAGAAGCAAAGATGTAACCAGCACTTATCCCTGACGAACAAAGACACTAATAGGGCTTTCGAAACGCTGGGTGACGTAGCAGTGGACTAACACGGGTGACGTCATTGTGCGAGCGGATCGAGTGTTTCCAGGAAGAGATTCAGGACAGTCAGGAAAAAATATTATATGAAGACAAAATAGACAAAAAGACAAAACAGGTAGAATCAGACATTAAACAAAACAAAAGGATAAAACATCAAAGGGATAAGATAGACTACGCCCAAGGTAAATACAGAAATTGGAAAAAATCATCTAATCAAGAAAAATCCCAGAATTTTTATAAAGGACGTAGTAAAAGTAAAAATAAAAATACTTACTGTGAAAATAAAAAACGAGTACCATCAAAAGATGGATGCGATATATTTTATGATAGAACACCATCCAGACACCAGAATGGAAACAATAAAAAAGAGAATAAAAAGGAAAATATTGGTAAAAAACATGAAAGAACTGAGAGTAAAAATGCAAAGGAAGATGAAAATACACAACCCAAATATCACATTAACTCTCCATTTCATCAATTAAGAGGGTTACATTTAGATAACTCAAATCAAAGTAAAAAAAAGCCCACCCCAAACTTCAAAACCCAAAAAACCTGATAGTCCTGAAAAATGCACTAAAACAAATAGTGGAGACAAAAAAATAGGAGGATCACAAAATTCCAATCTGGAAAAGAAGACTTTGTTTTCTTTTTTAGATTGGAAGAGAGAAAGAGATCAGGAGTTTCAGAGGAAACAACCAGAGAAAAAATGAGAGTCTCCAAATTCGAGAAAAAGAAAAATAGAAAAAGAGGTAGAAGAGGGGGGAAAGAAAAGACCAGCCAGAGCAACAAGCGAATAAAAGAAGCTAGAGTCTTAAAGAAACAATTAAACATATTTAATATTAGCAAGTACCAACTGACTAAACATGAAAGACAAGTTTTAAGCAAGGGCCTAACTTTCGCTCCAACATGTGGCCCAAATCACTTTGGGTTACATGTGGATGTAAAAAAAATTATACGCAAGTTGGCATTAAAAAGATTTTTCGCAAAAAACAAAAATGGAATAGAGACAACTAATAATATAGAACAAAAGTTCACCAAATTAAAACCTAGTTCCACATTCTACCCAAAATTCGCTAGGGGTAATCTGGTGGAATCTTTTGCGGAAATGGTAACAGCAGACATGGAAAAAAGTATATTTAAAGAAAGGATAAGGAAGGAAAATCTAAGCAAAAATGAAAAAGAAGCTATCACTAAGTTGGAAAGCAATGATCAGATAGTTATCAAGTCGGCAGACAAGGGGGGGGGCATCGTAATCATGGATGCCTCTTACTATATAGAGGAGTCAAAACACATATTGGAAGATATGGACACGTATAAAGTACTGGAGAAAAACCCACAGTCCAGTACCAAGAAAAATTAAGATCCATATTAGAACAGGCAGTCACTGATGGAGTAATAGGGGAAAAAGAACAAGAGTTCATTTATAATACATATCCAAGAATACCTATCTTCTATATGATTCCAAAAATACATAAAAACCTACAGAGACCACCAGGTCATCCAATAATATCTGGTTTAGGATCATTAACCTCAGCCCTATCAGAGTTCATCGACCATCATTTACAAGAATATGTAGTGCAACTACGTTCTCATTTAAGGGACACCACTCATATTCTACAAATTTTGGGGGACATTAAATGGCAAGAAAATTTCATAATTGTTACAGCAGACGTCACCTCACTGTATACTGTAATATCACACAAACAGGGCTGTGAAGCAATATCATTTAAGTTAGAACAGGATAAAACAATATCATCAAAATTGGCAGAATTTCTATTGATTTCTATTGATTTCATTTTAAGACACAATTATTTTCTGTTTCTGGAACAATTTTATTTACAGATATGTTGCACCGCCATGGGGACCAAATTTGCTCCCAGCTATGCAAACCTATTTATGGGGAAATGGGAGGATGATTTCATCTGGTCCAACTTAGAGCTGGGGGTGAATTTGGTCCTATGGCGGCGCTACATAGATGACGTTATATTTATTTGGAGGGGGTCTGTTTTAGAATTAGAACAATTCAAACTTTATCTAAATGATAACAATAGAAACCTAAGGTTTACGTTCAAAGAAAGCAAAAACAGTATTGAATTTCTGGATCTCCAGTTGTATGTTGAAAATAATATTTTACAAACAAAAACTTATTACAAACAGGTCCAGGCTAACAATTACCTCCTAACCAGCAGCAACCATAATCCAAACTGGATAAAAAATATCCCTAAGGGGCAGCTGGTAAGGATCAGACGTAACTGTTCCGACCCCCACATGTTTGATCTACAAGCACAAGATCTAAAACAAAAATTCTTGGATCGTGACTATAACAAATTTCAGTTAGATCAAGCAGTAGAAACCGTGAGAAATATGACAAGATCAGACTTGCTAAAATATAAACCTAGAGAAGAATATGACACCAGTACCAATACTGTAGCTTTCATAACACAGTATAATACGTTAGCACCAGGGATAATCAAAATCTTTGCCAAACATTGGGGTTTATTAAGGCAAGATGAGATTCTAAATAAATATCTCAAAGAAAAACCTGAAATATACTTCAGAAGAGCTAACAACTTAAAAACATATCTGTCACCAAGCTGCCCCTTTAGTAAAAACAAAACCATTAAAAATAACATTAGGGGACACTATCCATGTGCAAAATGTATAGCGTGTCAGTATAGCATTAAAACACAACGTTTTTCTTCCAATAATACACACAAAGAATACCCCATTAGAACACTTATCAACTGTCATAGCCAATTTGTCATTTATCTTCTAGAATGCCCGTGCAGTTTTCAATATGTGGGCCGCACTGGTAGAACATTACAGAGAAGATTAGGAGAACACATTTATAATATAAAGAGAGGATTTGAACTACACAATGTGTCACTCCATTTCAAGACTGTCCATGCTCAGAACCCTAAGGGACTTAAATGTCATGCCATAGAATGCCCCAATTTTGGTAATAGAGGTGGGGATAAAATCAATGTTATTTCAAAAAGAGAATCATTCTGGATTTTCGAATTAAAGACACTCAGTCCATGGGGTTTAAACATTGAATTTGACCTATCAGCATTCCTAAAATCAAACTAATGATTCAAAACCATTGCTTGCCGACTTGATTACAATTTTAAAATGATCTGAATTCTAACTCACAATATATATTTCACATTATTTAAGTTCACTCACTAATTATTGTCATATGGTTTCGAATTAACCATTATAAAAATTTACCTCATCATATACTGTATGAGCAAAGAGACTATTTATCACTAGATCATTATCACCATTTATTTACTAATTATGAATGAAATTATATTAAAATTGCACTAATATTAAAATTGCACCAATATCTAAATTTCACATATTTATATAAAAATAATTTTGTTAATATCACACAATCACTATATAGATTGAAATCACCATAGATTATGACCAGCAGCTACAATTTTCCTTCCTTATAGCAGCACATGTCATGGTTACTACCAAATACCAATCACCACACTAAGTCCAATTAAAGCCTAATTCATGGTCTTTCAAGTTTATCCATTATATATTATTTATTACCTATTATGTTCAATTTGTTTCATGTAACCTTATGTATTATGTCAACACTGTACATTCAATTGTTTTTATTGTTACATTTTCATTGGTGTTTTGCACAGACACCTCTGTAAGGATTATGGATGCAATTGATTAAAATACTATAACTATTGGGTGCAATCATGCTATCAAACATAAATTGATCATTGATGTATAGACATTTTATTTTGTATATTAACCATCAGTATTTATGATATCCCAACAATTGTACATCCATTCCATCCCAGAACGGCTTGTTCAAAACACATTTTGTTAAGCAATTAATGTCTGCTTGAAATATAAATGTTATAATATCGTATTACTAGTCCTCCCATCATCTCAATTAGGAGGTATCAGTAACAAGTTGTCCTATCAGCAAACCGCGCCAATAATGAATTGTTTTCAATTACGGACTGGGTATATAAAGAAGCACAGATGTAACCAGCACTTATCCCTGACGAACAAAGACACTAATAGAGCTTTCGAAACACGTTGGAAGGTTTTTTGGCAACGTTGGGACACCGTAGCAGTGGACTAACACGGGTGACGTCATTGCGCGAGCGGATCGAATGTTTCCAGGAAGAGATTCATGTTGGAGCACATAACCTGATCCCCGGCAGCAGCAGACGAATACACCACCAGGCTAGAGGCGATCCCGGCGGCAAAGACCATTAAAACCAGTGCTTAATACCTATTCACATCTGGTGAGTAGGTTTTCAATTTTAACCAGGCGGAGCAAACGAATATATCTTGGACCAAGTTTCAAGTTCAAAGTTTGGGTAGTGCTTACTGCACCGACACACTTTATTCGAGCAAATACCCGGTATGTACCTGGCAGATACCTGGAATGCGCCGCTCCTCACCTCTGACAAGCCCCGTTGCATTTGCCTTCCCAGCCTGGGTTCATGCCTGGCTGACGGGCGGCTGATCTGTTAAATGATAATGATTAGGATTTAATAGGCTGCAATGCTTCGCGTGTCTACCAGATGGCATAAATTCATGAATTGTAATGCAGTATATATATATATACTGTGCAGTATTGCAGCCAGAGGAAATAAAATGCTTCAATCCCTGCTTGGAAAATACCTCAATGCACTCGGGCAGAAAACAGTCACAAACCTCAATACACCCGGGTATACCCGAATTCGTGGGACTAGCCGAGCTCGAATAAAGTGTGTCGCCAGTGTAGGCACTTATCCTTACCACCATCCAGTGCTTATGCACTGATTCATTTAATTCATTCAATTCAATGCATTTTAATCATGTTTGTTTAACCTTGCTTATCCATGGTCCCTTTTAATATTTATATTTTATAATAAATTGCTCCTTGTAATAACTCTATTGTTATCCCTTGGGTAATACACTATTGCAGGCTTCCTGCATGTTTTTTCTTTTTCTCTTTTTTTCCTGAGGTTCTAGTCCAATAGAAGAAGTTTCAAGCAAATCCCTCTACATCCTTGCCTCAGCGCCAGAAAAGATTGCCTTGCTCCACAAATCCAATTCTGGGTGAAAGATACCAGAACAATCTCCTCAGGCAGCTCCAGGACTACCACTTGGACAATTGTATCAAAGGTCATCTTTATTTTTGTTGATTGCATAAGCGCTGATTGTACACCTATTTTTTCACCTATTAGTTTTTATCTTGGGTGTTAGCAGCTGTGCAACACATCACTACATTAACAACAACATGAGTAACTTATGATACAAGAAGAGATACAGGTAGAAGGTTTAGAAGCCACGTGTGATAGATTAGAAAAATTAATGATCCACGAATCTCAGCAATTGTGGGATGCAGTAGCATTAGAAAAATATCTAGAACAAAAAATGATTCCCCGCGGCCTGAGAATATTCAAATCACCGACCACTGATTTTAATAATGATCAATTTGTAATCGAGTGGAATAGGTTGCTTGATAATTGTTCTTTTGAACTAATGAGATTTCTCATTCTTAACAGAAGAAAATTACTTCGTAGATTGGATAATGAAATCACAGAAATTCAGGAATATCTAGAGACAGTGAACAGTCAGGAAAAAATATTATATGAAGACAAAATAGACAAAAAGACAAAACAGGTATAATCAGACATTAAACAAAACAAAAGGATAAAACATCAAAGGGATAAGATAGACTACGCCCAAGGTAAATACAGAAATTGGAAAAAATCATCTAATCAAGAAAAATCCCAGAATTTTTATAAAGGACGTAGTAAAAGTAAAAATAAAAATACTTACTGTGAAAATAAAAAACGAGTACCATCAAAAGATGGATGCGATATATTTTATGATAGAACACCATCCAGACACCAGAATGGAAACAATAAAAAAGAGAATAAAAAGGAAAATATTGGTAAAAAACATGAAAGAACTGAGAGTAAAAATGCAAAGGAAGATGAAAATACACAACCCAAATATCACATTAACTCTCCATTTCATCAATTAAGAGGGTTACATTTAGATAACTCAAATCAAAGTAAAAAAAAGCCCACCCCAAACTTCAAAACCCAAAAAACCTGATAGTCCTGAAAAATGCACTAAAACAAATAGTGGAGACAAAAAAATAGGAGGATCACAAAATTCCAATCTGGAAAAGAAGACTTTGTTTTCTTTTTTAGATTGGAAGAGAGAAAGAGATCAGGAGTTTCAGAGGAAACAACCAGAGAAAAAATGAGAGTCTCCAAATTCGAGAAAAAGAAAAATAGAAAAAGAGGTAGAAGAGGGGGGAAAGAAAAGACCAGCCAGAGCAACAAGCGAATAAAAGAAGCTAGAGTCTTAAAGAAACAATTAAACATATTTAATATTAGCAAGTACCAACTGACTAAACATGAAAGACAAGTTTTAAGCAAGGGCCTAACTTTCGCTCCAACATGTGGCCCATATCACTTTGGGTTACATGTGGATGTAAAAAAAATTATACGCAAGTTGGCATTAAAAAGATTTTTCGCAAAAAACAAAAATGGAATAGAGACAACTAATAATATAGAACAAAAGTTCACCAAATTAAAACCTAGTTCCACATTCTACCCAAAATTCGCTAGGGGTAATCTGGTGGAATCTTTTGCGGAAATGGTAACAGCAGACATGGAAAAAAGTATATTTAAAGAAAGGATAAGGAAGGAAAATCTAAGCAAAAATGAAAAAGAAGCTATCACTAAGTTGGAAAGCAATGATCAGATAGTTATCAAGTCGGCAGACAAGGGGGGGGGGCATCGTAATCATGGATGCCTCTTACTATATAGAGGAGTCAAAACACATATTGGAAGATATGGACACGTATAAAGTACTGGAGAAAAACCCACAGTCCAGTACCAAGAAAAATTAAGATCCATATTAGAACAGGCAGTCACTGATGGAGTAATAGGGGAAAAAGAACAAGAGTTCATTTATAATACATATCCAAGAATACCTATCTTCTATATGATTCCAAAAATACATAAAAACCTACAGAGACCACCAGGTCATCCAATAATATCTGGTTTAGGATCATTAACCTCAGCCCTATCAGAGTTCATCGACCATCATTTACAAGAATATGTAGTGCAACTACGTTCTCATTTAAGGGACACCACTCATATTCTACAAATTTTGGGGGACATTAAATGGCAAGAAAATTTCATAATTGTTACAGCAGACGTCACCTCACTGTATACTGTAATATCACACAAACAGGGCTGTGAAGCAATATCATTTAAGTTAGAACAGGATAAAACAATATCATCAAAATTGGCAGAATTTCTATTGATTTCTATTGATTTCATTTTAAGACACAATTATTTTCTGTTTCTGGAACAATTTTATTTACAGATATGTTGCACCGCCATGGGGACCAAATTTGCTCCCAGCTATGCAAACCTATTTATGGGGAAATGGGAGGATGATTTCATCTGGTCCAACTTAGAGCTGGGGGTGAATTTGGTCCTATGGCGGCGCTACATAGATGACGTTATATTTATTTGGAGGGGGTCTGTTTTAGAATTAGAACAATTCAAACTTTATCTAAATGATAACAATAGAAACCTAAGGTTTACGTTCAAAGAAAGCAAAAACAGTATTGAATTTCTGGATCTCCAGTTGTATGTTGAAAATGATATTTTACAAACAAAAACTTATTACAAACAGGTCCAGGCTAACAATTACCTCCTAGCCAGCAGCAACCATAATCCAAACTGGATAAAAAATATCCCTAAGGGGCAGCTGGTAAGGATCAGACGTAACTGTTCCGACCCCCACATGTTTGATCTACAAGCACAAGATCTAAAACAAAAATTCTTGGATCGTGACTATAACAAATTTCAGTTAGATCAAGCAGTAGAAACCGTGAGAAATATGACAAGATCAGACTTGCTAAAATATAAACCTAGAGAAGAATATGACACCAGTACCAATACTGTAGCTTTCATAACACAGTATAATACGTTAGCACCAGGGATAATCAAAATCTTTGCCAAACATTGGGGTTTATTAAGGCAAGATGAGATTCTAAATAAATATCTCAAAGAAAAACCTGAAATATACTTCAGAAGAGCTAACAACTTAAAAACATATCTGTCACCAAGCTGCCCCTTTAGTAAAAACAAAACCATTAAAAATAACATTAGGGGACACTATCCATGTGCAAAATGTATAGCGTGTCAGTATAGCATTAAAACACAACGTTTTTCTTCCAATAATACACACAAAGAATACCCCATTAGAACACTTATCAACTGTCATAGCCAATTTGTCATTTATCTTCTAGAATGCCCGTGCAGTTTGCAATATGTGGGCCGCACTGGTAGAACATTACAGAGAAGATTAGGAGAACACATTTATAATATAAAGAGAGGATTTGAACTACACAATGTGTCACTCCATTTCAAGACTGTCCATGCTCAGAACCCTAAGGGACTTAAATGTCATGCCATAGAATGCCCCAATTTTGGTAATAGAGGTGGGGATAAAATCAATGTTATTTCAAAAAGAGAATCATTCTGGATTTTCGAATTAAAGACACTCAGTCCATGGGGTTTAAACATTGAATTTGACCTATCAGCATTCCTAAAATCAAACTAATGATTCAAAACCATTGCTTGCCGACTTGATTACAATTTTAAAATGATCTGAATTCTAACTCACAATATATATTTCACATTATTTAAGTTCACTCACTAATTATTGTCATATGGTTTCGAATTAACCATTATAAAAATTTACCTCATCATATACTGTATGAGCAAAGAGACTATTTATCACTAGATCATTATCACCATTTATTTACTAATTATGAATGAAATTATATTAAAATTGCACTAATATTAAAATTGCACCAATATCTAAATTTCACATATATATATAAAAATAATTTTGTTAATATCACACAATCACTATATAGATTGAAATCACCATAGATTATGACCAGCAGCTACAATTTTCCTTCCTTATAGCAGCACATGTCATGGTTACTACCAAATACCAATCACCACACTAAGTCCAATTAAAGCCTAATTCATGGTCTTTCAAGTTTATCCATTATATATTATTTATTACCTATTATGTTCAATTTGTTTCATGTAACCTTATGTATTATGTCAACACTGTACATTCAATTGTTTTTATTGTTACATTTTCATTGGTGTTTTGCACAGACACCTCTGTAAGGATTATGGATGCAATTGATTAAAATACTATAACTATTGGGTGCAATCATGCTATCAAACATAAATTGATCATTGATGTATAGACATTTTATTTTGTATATTAACCATCAGTATTTATGATATCCCAACAATTGTACATCCATTCCATCCCAGAACGGCTTGTTCAAAACACATTTTGTTAAGCAATTAATGTCTGCTTGAAATATAAATGTTATAATATCGTATTACTAGTCCTCCCATCATTTCAATTAGGAGGTATCAGTAACAAGTTGTCCTATCAGCAAACCGCGCCAATAACGAATTGTTTTCAATTACGGACTGGGTATATAAAGAAGCAAAGATGTAACCAGCACTTATCCCTGACGAACAAAGACACTAATAGGGCTTTCGAAACGCTGGGTGACGTAGCAGTGGACTAACACGGGTGACGTCATTGTGCGAGCGGATCGAGTGTTTCCAGGAAGAGATTCAGGACAGTCAGGAAAAAATATTATATGAAGACAAAATAGACAAAAAGACAAAACAGGTAGAATCAGACATTAAACAAAACAAAAGGATAAAACATCAAAGGGATAAGATAGACTACGCCCAAGGTAAATACAGAAATTGGAAAAAATCATCTAATCAAGAAAAATCCCAGAATTTTTATAAAGGACGTAGTAAAAGTAAAAATAAAAATACTTACTGTGAAAATAAAAAACGAGTACCATCAAAAGATGGATGCGATATATTTTATGATAGAACACCATCCAGACACCAGAATGGAAACAATAAAAAAGAGAATAAAAAGGAAAATATTGGTAAAAAACATGAAAGAACTGAGAGTAAAAATGCAAAGGAAGATGAAAATACACAACCCAAATATCACATTAACTCTCCATTTCATCAATTAAGAGGGTTACATTTAGATAACTCAAATCAAAGTAAAAAAAAGCCCACCCCAAACTTCAAAACCCAAAAAACCTGATAGTCCTGAAAAATGCACTAAAACAAATAGTGGAGACAAAAAAATAGGAGGATCACAAAATTCCAATCTGGAAAAGAAGACTTTGTTTTCTTTTTTAGATTGGAAGAGAGAAAGAGATCAGGAGTTTCAGAGGAAACACCCAGAGAAAAAATGAGAGTCTCCAAATTCGAGAAAAAGAAAAATAGAAAAAGAGGTAGAAGAGGGGGGAAAGAAAAGACCAGCCAGAGCAACAAGCGAATAAAAGAAGCTAGAGTCTTAAAGAAACAATTAAACATATTTAATATTAGCAAGTACCAACTGACTAAACATGAAAGACAAGTTTTAAGCAAGGGCCTAACTTTCGCTCCAACATGTGGCCCAAATCACTTTGGGTTACATGTGGATGTAAAAAAAATTATACGCAAGTTGGCATTAAAAAGATTTTTCGCAAAAAACAAAAATGGAATAGAGACAACTAATAATATAGAACAAAAGTTCACCAAATTAAAACCTAGTTCCACATTCTACCCAAAATTCGCTAGGGGTAATCTGGTGGAATCTTTTGCGGAAATGGTAACAGCAGACATGGAAAAAAGTATATTTAAAGAAAGGATAAGGAAGGAAAATCTAAGCAAAAATGAAAAAGAAGCTATCACTAAGTTGGAAAGCAATAATCAGATAGTTATCAAGTCGGCAGACAAGGGGGGGGGCATCGTAATCATGGATGCCTCTTACTATATAGAGGAGTCAAAACACATATTGGAAGATATGGACACGTATAAAGTACTGGAGAAAAACCCACAGTCCAGTACCAAGAAAAATTAAGATCCATATTAGAACAGGCAGTCACTGATGGAGTAATAGGGGAAAAAGAACAAGAGTTCATTTATAATACATATCCAAGAATACCTATCTTCTATATGATTCCAAAAATACATAAAAACCTACAGAGACCACCAGGTCATCCAATAATATCTGGTTTAGGATCATTAACCTCAGCCCTATCAGAGTTCATCGACCATCATTTACAAGAATATGTAGTGCAACTACGTTCTCATTTAAGGGACACCACTCATATTCTACAAATTTTGGGGGACATTAAATGGCAAGAAAATTTCATAATTGTTACAGCAGACGTCACCTCATTGTATACTGTAATATCACACAAACAGGGCTGTGAAGCAATATCATTTAAGTTAGAACAGGATAAAACAATATCATCAAAATTGGCAGAATTTCTATTGATTTCTATTGATTTCATTTTAAGACACAATTATTTTCTGTTTCTGGAACAATTTTATTTACAGATATGTTGCACCGCCATGGGGACCAAATTTGCTCCCAGCTATGCAAACCTATTTATGGGGAAATGGGAGGATGATTTCATCTGGTCCAACTTAGAGCTGGGGGTGAATTTGGTCCTATGGCGGCGCTACATAGATGACGTTATATTTATTTGGAGGGGGTCTGTTTTAGAATTAGAACAATTCAAACTTTATCTAAATGATAACAATAGAAACCTAAGGTTTACGTTCAAAGAAAGCAAAAACAGTATTGAATTTCTGGATCTCCAGTTGTATGTTGAAAATGATATTTTACAAACAAAAACTTATTACAAACAGGTCCAGGCTAACAATTACCTCCTAGCCAGCAGCAACCATAATCCAAACTGGATAAAAAATATCCCTAAGGGGCAGCTGGTAAGGATCAGACGTAACTGTTCCGACCCCCACATGTTTGATCTACAAGCACAAGATCTAAAACAAAAATTCTTGGATCGTGACTATAACAAATTTCAGTTAGATCAAGCAGTAGAAACCGTGAGAAATATGACAAGATCAGACTTGCTAAAATATAAACCTAGAGAAGAATATGACACCAGTACCAATACTGTAGCTTTCATAACACAGTATAATACGTTAGCACCAGGGATAATCAAAATCTTTGCCAAACATTGGGGTTTATTAAGGCAAGATGAGATTCTAAATAAATATCTCAAAGAAAAACCTGAAATATACTTCAGAAGAGCTAACAACTTAAAAACATATCTGTCACCAAGCTGCCCCTTTAGTAAAAACAAAACCATTAACCATAAGCTTTCCTGCTTTGAAAGCATTTTGTCTCTGTCCCCACCACGTCTCCCTGCTGTGACAATTTGAATACCCATATATGTTAGTAGTGTGGAATCACAATTGTGTTTGGACTTAAAATGTCTTGAAACGCTATGTTGTTCAAAACCTATTCTTATATTTCTAGCGTGTTCTAGAATTCTGATTCTCAAGAATCTTTTAGTCCGTCCAACGTACTTGTATCCACAGGGACATTGTAAAAGATAAACCACATAGGTGGATTTACAGGATATGCAATCCTTAACAACAAAGTTTTCTTTAGTTGTATTTGATTGGAATTTTTTGCGATCCGTGTTAAGCATTTTCCACGCTTTGCATTTTCCACAGCTGAAGTTACCGTTTGGCTTACAAGGCATCCATGGAATCTCCGTTGTTATATTAATCGGAGTCCCAATGTCACTTGGTGCTAGATAATGTTTCAAGGTTTTTGCCTTGCGGTAAATAAAGCTGGGTTTCTGGTGGAGAGAGGGACCCAAAATCGGATCGTTACATAAAATCTTCCAATTTCTATTAATGATTTTCCGAATATTGATGCTACAGTAACTGAATTAAAATCTTTAATAAATGGAACTTTCAATTTATTGTCATTTACATCATCTTTAATCATTTTCTTTTTTTGAATTAATAGTTACTCCCTCTTCATCTTCTCTATCTTTTCCAGAGAATTGAGCAGCAAAACCTTGTCGTACCCTCGTTCAATAAACCTCTCAAAAAGAGTGGCTGATTGAACTTCAAAATCAGTTTGGAGACTGCAGTTGCGTTTAATACGCATGAATTGACTCAGGGGTATATTGTCAATCCATGATCTTTTATGATTACTGGAAGATAATAGGAAACTGTTTGTGTCCACTTTCTTAAAATAAGTTTTGGTGTTAATGTTTTCACCCGTTCTGGATTCCAAACTTAGATCTAAAAAATCTATCTCACTTACATTCGTCTCCGAAGTAAATTTCAAGTTGAAATTATTTTCATTCAGATAGATCTTAAAAAGATCCAAGGTGTCATCATCACCCTCCTAGATACACAAGACATCATCGATATATCTCTGCCATATAACAACTCTATCTGCAAATGGATTATTATGCCATATAAAATTGTTTTCCCAAGCCCCCATATATATGTTGGCGTAGCTAGGGGCAAACCGTGTCCCCATAGCTGTGCCACACAGCTGAATATAAAATTGATTTAAAAATAGAAAATAATTGTGTGACAGAATAAAACTGATGGCGTCGATAATAAAATCACAGTTGAGTGGATGTAAATTTATGTCTTGTGTTAAAATTTCCCTGATCGCCTCAATACCTTTATTGTGGGGGATACACGTATAAAGGGATTGGACATCAAATGTCGCCCATCTATAACTTTCCTGCCATTTTATTGATTTGACTAAATTTAAAATGGTGGTCGTATCTTTAATATATGATGGCAATGTTTTCACATCATTTTGAAGGAAAGAATCTACATAACTCACCTGCCCACTCACTAACTGACTAATTCACCCGCCCAGTCACTAACTCACCCACAGAGAGAGGGCAATGGGGAGCAGAGATAGGGGGTGAGTGGACAGAGAGGTGGGAGCGGGACCATTCAATCCCGGGCAACGCCGGGTATATCAGCTAGTGTAAAATAAAACTTAGTTGTGCTGACTTAAACAGCCCTTTTTATAGATACCAAAAACTAGCACTAATAATAGTAGGGAAAACGCTAATACAACTTAAAAATGGGCATAAAGTGCACAGACGAGAATAATATCACCATAAAAAATGTTTAAAGTCTCACTTATTCTTCTTTTTGGCTCCTGATAAGTTGCTGTTTGCCGTTGTTCTTGTTGTACTGTGCACACCAGGGAAGTTCCCAGGTATACAAGGACATTTCATAGCTTCACCTCTCACTTGGGATGTGTGTTCTGCAGGATGCATGATTTTGATCACAACAAGCTCCTTGATGGACTGGAGATATTGGGAGCATTACAGGACTCGCTAGAGCATCACCTGGGCACTGCATTCTCCAAGGAGGAGAAGATGAAGCACTATATAGGTCAGTAATGTCTTGAAAGCTGAAAGGTATTGGGTTTAGAGGAATATTTTGCCTTTTCTTCGCTGAAGCATGGCACCGGCATGAGATTCTCTCAAATCGCTAGATCCGCTTAAAACTGAGACTATAAACAGGACACAACATTTTTGACATTGGTGATATTTTGACCAATTGACTAATTTGGCGATGTTATTAGTGCTTTGAGGCTTGGCGATACGTTTCACAGGGAATCGAATTTGGAAAAAAAAACCCGCTTAATTTCACAAATACATTTCGGACAGTTTTCCTCAACTCTACTCTTAACCTACATTATATAAAGTGTTAATTCTTTATGTTAAATTGCAATTGGAAACCGCTGTGGCTGCAGTTCAAGGTCATCGGTATTCAGGCTAGGGATCCTGTAGACACAGAAGATCAAAGTGAAGCTGCAAGTTCCTTGGGACGGTAGGACATATCTCAATATGCAAACGTGGAAATGGATTGGTAGTAGACTGCAACGTCCAAAAAGCACCTTCAGCTCACCAGATAGGAAGGATTAAAAACATTTATTGAACTACATAAAAATGAAAAAAGGACAGACAAAGTACAAAAACATACAACCTCCTATGTGTTTCAAGCTCTAAGAGCCCTTTCTCACAGGGATATGTTTTCATCTTTTAGAGTTATCTTTTAGACATTCATGGAAGAACAATGTTTCTCTATATTTTTATCTCCCAGACATTCTTGTTCGATGTCTACTTTGGGTGACCAGACGCCTCGGTTTTTTGTCCTCTGCCCGGTGTCTCGAAATGTAGCCAAATGTCCCGGTTTTCGGTATGTGCGATCGGCACTTGTAATTACCAAGTTTTATACAACATAGACAAAATGGAAGCCAGTAAGACAAAATGGATTCTTGAATCACATGAGGAATTTCTACAGACCACTGCTGTCTTTTAAAGTGATAACAATAACATAAGACAATGTGTATTTGAGATGCACCATAAAATACCATTTATAAAGCTTCAAGCTGCACGCTTCAATGCTGGCAATGGTGATATCGGTGAAGTTTTATTTGTATTACTTTGCTCGTGATGATCAAGGAGATGCCAGATGAAACGTTTTTTCTGTTCTGTCACAATCTCTACACTAAAGTAATTGTTCACCTAATAAAATATTTCACGGTGTAAAAAGAACCCAGCTTTTATCCTGAGTCACATTGATCAGGAAAGGCTGTCCCCATTTATCCGCAGCTATGACAGATGAAGTTCTAGAGGAAGATGACATGGACAAAGACAGCTTCTTACCCTACGTTGAGTACATGCACTCTCAAAAACGGACAGCAAGTCCCACCACAATCCTGGACAAGAGCGCCAAGGACAAAAAGAGCTCCAAGAAACCCTGATCGTAGAGATGAGATTTCTTTTTAGCAATATCACTGGAAGCAAATGCACTGCGCTTCTATTGAATAATGAAGCTCATTAAAAATGAAAAATCATCAACATTTTTACTTCTGCTGTGTAGCTTTCATGTTCTGAGATTGATTTATGACAGCGTTATTTATTAAAAAGCACAGTGTTATGCAAAGGCAAAACAAACATATCTTTCAATGGATTATTTATCAGTTGGTTATTATTCCTCCTCTCAGTCACACCCAGCTTGTAGGAATGACCAAACATGAGTGCCCTTACATTACCTTCGAAGGCACAGATCCATAAAAGGGTGCTAAGCTTTAGCACGTCTTTACTCATTTACATGAATGGGCGTTAAGTCGGGCTTAAGTTTAGACCCTTTTGTGTATCTGGGCCAAAGAGTATAGCTTGGTTTTTCCAAAACATGCTCTGTCCCACTACCAGTTCTGCAAAGCCAGGAGACTTTGTTAGCACCATGACTCATGCATGAGCTGTTTCTCTGAGTGCTGCATTAGAATAAGCAATGAATCCCTGGGCTGATGAGCTTACCCCTTGGTTACTTTACTGTAGGATGAATATTGTTGTTATTTATTTGAAACTAGCTGATATACCCGGCGTTGCCCGGGATTGAATGGTCCCGCTCCCCCTCTCTCTCCACTCAACCGCTATCTCCGCTCCCCATTGCCCTCTCTCTGTGGGTGGTGAGTTAGTGACTGAGTGGGTGAGTGAGTTAGTGACTGGATGAGTTAGTGACTGGGTGGGTGAGTTAGTGGACGGGTGAGTTAGCGAGTGGGCGAATTAGTGACTGGGCGTGCGAGTTAGTGACTGGGTGGGCGAGTTAGTGACTGGGCAGGCGAGTGAGTTAGTGACTGGGTGGGCGGGCGAGTTAGTGATTGGGCGGGCAAGTTAGTGACTGGGTGGGCGAGTTAGTGACTGGGCGGGTGAGTTAGTGACTGGGAGGGCGGGCGAGTTAGTGACTGGGCGGGCGGGAGAGTTAGTGACTGGGCGGGTGAGTTAGTGACTGGGAGGGCGGGCGAGTTAGTGACTGGGCGGGCAGGCGAGTTAGTGACTGGGCAGGCGAGTTAGTGACTGGGCGGGCGAGCGAGTGGGTGACTGGGTGGGCGAGCGAGTGACTGGGCTGGCAAGCGAATGAGTGACTGGGCGAGCGAGCGATTTAGTGACTTGGCGGGCGAGCGAGTTAGTGACTGGGCGGGCGAGCGAGTTAGTGACTGGGCGGGTGAGCGAGTTAGTGACTGGGCGGGCGAGCGAGTTAGTGACTGGGTGGTAGAGAGAGTTAGTGACTGGGCGGGCGGGCGAGCGAGTTAGTGACTGGGCGGGCAAGCTAGTTAGTGACTCGGTGGACGAGCGAGTTAGTGACTGGGTGGGGAGCGAGTTAGTGACTGGGTGGGCAAGCGAGTTAGTGACTGGGTGGGCGAGTGAGTTAGTGACTGGATGGGTGAGTGAGTTAGTGACTGGGTGGGTGAGTGAGTTATTGACTGGGTGGGTGAGTGAGTTAGTGACTGGGTGGGTGGGTGAGTGAGTTATTGACTGGGTGAGTGAGTTAGTGACTGGGTGGGTGAGTTAGTGACTGGGTGGGTGAGTTAGTGACTGGGTGGGTGAGTGAGTTAGTGACTGGGTGGGTGATTGAGTTAGTGACTGGGTGGGTGAGTGAGTTAGTGACTGGGTGGGAGAGTGAGTGACTGACTGGGTGGGTGAGTGAGTGACTGACTGGGTGAGTGAGTTAGTTAGTGGGTGGGGGAGTTAGTGAGTGAGTGGGTGGGTGAGTTAGGGAGTGGGTGGGTGAGTTAGTGAGTGGGTGGGTGAGTTAGTGAGCAAGTGGGTGAGTGGGTGGGTGAGTTAGTGACTGAGTGGGTGGGTGAGTTAGTGACTGGGTGGGTGAGTGAGTGACTGAGTGAGTGGGTGAGTTAGTGACTGGGTGGGTAAGTGAGTTAGTGACTGCATGGGTGAGTGAGTTATTGACTGGGTGGGTGAGTGAATGACTGGGTGGGTAAGTGAGTTTGTGACTGTGTGGGTGAGTGAGTTATTGACTGGGTGGGTGAGTGAGTGACTGAGTGAGTGAGTTAGTGGGTGGGTGAGTGAGTTAGTGACTGGGTGAGTGAGTTAGTGGGTGTGTGAGTGAGTTAGTGGCTGGGTCGGTGAGTGACTGGGGGGCTGAGTGAGTTAGTGGCTGGGTGTGTGAGTGAGTGGGTGGGTGACTGGGTGGGTGAGTGAGTTAGTGACTGGGTGGGCAAGTGAGTTAGTGGCTGGGTGGGTGAGTGACTGGGTGGGTGAGTTAGTTACTGGGTGTGTGAGTGAGTTAGTGGCTGGCTGGGTGAGTGAGTGGGTTAGTTACTGGGTGTGTGAGTGAGTTAGTGGCTGGGTGGGTGAGTGGGTGGGTGAGTGACTGGGTGGGTGAGTGACTGGGTGGGTGAGTTAGTTACTGGGTGGGTGAGTGAGTTAGTAGCTCGGTGGCTGAGTTAGTGACTGGGTGGGTGAGTGAGTTAGTGACTGGGTGGGTGAGTGAGTGGGTGGATGAGTGACTGGGTGGGTGAGTGAGTTAGTGACTGGGTGGGTGAGTGAGTGGGTTAGTGAGTGGGGTGGCTGAGTGACTGGGTGGGTAAGTGAGTTAGTGGCTGGGTGGGTGAGTGACTGGGGGGTGAGTTAGTTAGTTACTGGGGGGGTGAGTTAGTTAGTTACTGGGTGTGTGAGTGAGTTAGTGGCTGGGTGTGTGAGTGGGTGGGTGAGTGACTGGGTGGGTCAGTGAGTGGGTTAGTGATTGGGTGGGTGAGTGAGTTAGTTCCATCATTAATTTCACGAGCACAAGGCTGCATTCTACTGTGTAACTGGGCACTAAATATTTAAAGGGCTTTAGTCCATTAAGGAGTGAGCAATCATCCTATAGACTCACCCTTTATCTAATAATCCGAGATATTCCAGGGATCACACACAGTGGGGATCCAGTCTGATTATTATACCGAATGGGATTTCACAAGCTGGTGACTAAAATACAATTTTGTATTATTATTGAAGTATATTCTTTTTCATCACATTCTTTCCAAATATATTCATCAGAGAGATAAGAAGATCGAGTACCAGGATTCCAGCGCCACAGAGGACTATTTTTGGGCTCACCTTTTAGTATTGCATTTGTTGAAAGAAGATAATTACAACTCGTTAAAGGATGTTGTTTGAACAATTAATTTGTGTCAGCTAAACGGGGCTGTGCATTCAACCTAGTTATCTTCTTAGTCCATGTTACAACCTGCTCTGAAACGCTTCAAGGATGTGCAATGTCATCCTAAAGATATGGAATCCAAAATGACCCTTCTAGCTCCAGCCTCCGGCAGGGAAACCATTTTGTTCGGCCGGATGCACTGCACAACTGGATTCATATTAACCATGTGAAGCAGTGGTCTTCAACTCACGTTAAAAAGAGAATAGAACAGATATTAGTTATGAGTAAGAGGGCTGGAGGGGGACGTTCTGGTTCTGAAGGTGTCTTCCTCTGGAGACCAGTCTCTGTTTTGTGGCAGGAAGACATTTAGTAGGGGAGCAAGATAGGCACAAAACAGGTCAGGCGTGCAGAAGGGAGCAGCAGATGTATTTGGGGTGGGCAGAATGAGCTTGGGAGGAGGCACTATCATTTCCTAACCTTACCAACGACATCTTCTCTTCTGTCTCATGTGTGGGGGGGAGAGAATACATGGACCATGAATCAGAGCTTGCCCAAACAGTTCTGGTCATTTTGTGTAGGATTATTATTGCTCCTATACGGCAGCGTCCATACTTAGCGCGACGTGAACAAAAGGCTGTGCCTCTATGAGGCAAGCCATAGAGCGCGCGACCACCGAGCAGACAAAATGATTTGATTTTGTCGCACGCCAGCTGGGTCACTTGATCGATTCAGTCAGTGAGGGTGTACCAGCTCTGTAACGTTAGCCACGCTTCCCCATCGCATCTACCCCTATTCCACAAATCGCCTTTGCTGCAGGCTCACGCGCGCATAGTATGGCCTCAGCCTACTTGGGAAGAAGCAGAAAAACATGTCACACGCCTTTTTGTCAGAAAGGTCTCGAGAGGTATTTGAACCAAACCTTTCTACAGCACTGTAGATAATATGGATAACACAAAAGCTGCATCACTAGATACACTTATCAGAATAACAGTAGCTTTTGCACGTCCGATGAATCCAAAAATAGGAAGACATCATTTCTTTATCACTCCCTCTTGTTCCCCATGTACATATATATGTAAGCTAAGTTTAAAGGTTACAGAACCAGAGCGGTGACGACGCCTGCTCAACCTATATAGAAGTGCAGGGTAGGACCACTAGGGGTAGGACCGATACATAGCAAACATAGTCCAAACTAAGGAGATCTCCAGAGGTGGAGGACTGAATAGGACCCCCCAACAGTGTGCACTCCGTTATCCTAATGTAGCAGTAATCTCTAATTAGGATAGTGTCAGGGTCGCCTAGACATCCTGCCTAGCCATAGCTTCCTTGTCCACTGGGTTATGTACCTGTACCTGTATTATAGTCTGTTCACAGTAAAGGTCCTTGCTAGTAATCTGGCTTGTCCCTGTTTGTTCCTGCTTCCCGGTCTCAGTCCCTGCTCCCTGTTCTCAGTCCCTGTCCTGCCCCGCCTGTCCTGTTCCAGTCTCCTCATTGCCGACCTCTGCTTGTTACCTGACTTTGCTACCTGCCGCCTGCCTCGGACCCCTGCTTGTTACCTGACTTCGATACCTGCCGCCTGCCTTGGACCCTTGATTGTGACCCCTACTACGCTCGTGCTGTTCCGGCCACCGAGATCCTACCCACCACAGGAGTCTCCTGTGACAGAAAGCAAAGGCCACTTCTGGATCTCGCTGGAACAGATTCTCTGCCTTCCTGCTTCAGCAGACCCCATCCGCTTGGAGGAAGATAAGTACTTTTTTTTTTTTTTTTTGAAATCCCAGTTGGGATCCTGAAGGTTTTGTTGCTGCAAAGGTTTCTGCAGGGTTTTTTGTGCCACTTTCTCCCTGAGAAGAATTCCCTTTTACAAAAAAAAAAACCCTCCCTGCAGTACCTGTTTTTGCCATTTTCAGACTTTCATTACCTGGACAAGAATTGTCTCTGCATTGTTGGTGGGCCACTGCAGATTTTCAGACTCACATTTCTATTTAAGACGGTTATCTTGATTTACTGCTTTCCCTGGTTGGACCACTGCTGTTCACAGGGTCCCCATTTCAAAAGACAAAAGTGCTCCCATTATTTTGTTGCTGCAAAGGTTTCTGCAGGGTTTTTTTTTGTGCCACTTTCTCCCTGAGAAGAATTCCCTTTTACAAAAACAAAAACAAAAAACCCTCCCTGCAGTACCTGTTTTTGCCATTTTCAGACTTTCATTACCTGGACAAGAATTGTCTCTGCATTGTGGGTGGGCCACTGCAGATTTTCAGACTCACATTTCTATTTAAGACGGTTACCTTGATTTACTGCTTTCCCTGGTTGGACCACTGCTGTTCACAGGGTCCTCATTTCAAAAGACAAAAGTGCTCCCATTATTTTGTTGCTGCATGCTTTGATTTTCTTGCATCTACTGTATAGTTTTTCATATGATTGGTTCTAAGGTTTCAGGTTTACCTGCAAGTTCTCCTAAAGTTTGTTTCTCTGCAACATATGATATCCCTATGCCTGATATCAAAGGTTTCAGATTTGACTGCAGGGTTCTCTGTCTGATATTCCTATGTCCGATGTCAAAAGTTTCAAATCTAACTACAAGTTTTCTCTGTATTAGTTTCCTGCTGTCTATGATATTTCTATGCCTGATATCTAAAGTTTCAGATTCAACTGCAGGTTGTCTATATGATATCCCTACGCCTGATGCCTAAAGATTCAGATGTAACTGCAGGTTCTCTCTGTCTGTATGATATCCCTACGCCTTATTTCTAAAGTTTCAGATATAACTACAGGTTTCTCTGTCTATGTTTTTTCCTTGCATTTATAATCTCTGTGACTGATGCTAAAGTCTCAAAAGGTCAGCTTTCCTATCTTGTGTCTCTCTGTGTCTAATATTCCTGTTGTTCATTCTAATGCTTCTGTTTTAAAAACACATTTCCTGTTTACTGGTTTCTTGGGAAGTGTGGTTTCCCCATGTCTGAAATGATGGTTCCCACTCAAACAGTCTTGAACAGTAAATGTGAACACAGTACCACTGATTCTTCAGAACTTCTCAAAGCAAGGAAGAAGAAGAAGAAAAAGAAGAAAAAGAAGGGAGGCATTACTGTGGAAGTTGCAGAAGGAATTAAGAATGAAAATTTAACCTTAGAGTCTGCATTTGATGAAAGAGATATGCTGCAGCTAAAGGCAACTCACAGATGTATCCCAAGAATAGTGGGAGAGAAGAAAGATGCCCCTACTCAGACGCTTCAAGCTGCACAGAAAGTGATTGATTGTCTTTATGGACGTTTAGATAAGGAGCAAGAAACTAATTCTGCACTACAGAGCTGTCTATCCTCAGCAATTGCTAAGTGTGTTCTCCAGGAAAAAGAAAAGCACCAGTTGGAGAGTGACCTGGATGTCATGTCAGGTGAGCTGGAGAAGGCATATGCTGATGCTGCTGAAAATCGGCGCCTCGCTTCTAAAAGTAACGAATTCCTGGAAAGTTCTATGAAGGAAATTGACAGGCTAAATACAGAGCTTAAAATCTCCCAGGAGGACATTTGTTACTTCAAAAAAGAGATGGAAGTCGATCGGGAGGAGAGATGCTACTTGAAAACAGAGATACGTTCAATGAGGGACGCCTCCGAAGAGTTACATAGTAGGTTTGAAACTATAAACCAAATGAGTAAGAACTTCTCTGTCCAAGCCAGTGAAGGAGATAAAAGACTCCATGAATCAGAAGAGGAGAACAGACTATTGATAGAAGAAAAGTCAAGGATGCAATTAGCGCTGGAAAAAGCAGAGGGTGACTGGGGAAAAGAAAAATATCAGTTGGAGAATGACAGGTTGATCTTGTCAAGTAAGCTGGAGAAGGCCTACGCTGATTCTGCCCAGTACCAGACTTTCATGGCTCAAGTTGACGCAGCACTGGAAGCATCTCAGAAAGAGGTTCACAGACTTACTATAGAGCTAGAAGCCTCTAAGGAGAAGAGTTGCCACTTCAACACAGAACTATGTTCATTAAGAGAAATCTTCGAAGGGTTAAATATCAGTTTTGAAACTGTAACCCAAGAGTGCAAGAATCTCTATGTCCAAGTCGGTGAAGGAGATAAGAAACTCCATAAATTAGGAGAGGAGAAGAAACAGTTGGCCCAGGAAAAGTTAGATGTGCAGACAGCACTGCAGAATGCAGAGAGAGTGCTGCAAGAAGAACGTGTCTCCCTGGAACGGCGCACACAAGCAGAAAATATGCTGCAGAGTCAGCTGCGAGAACTGCATACACATCTGCAGGACACCAAGGAGAAATGGGTGAATGCTGAAGAAAAGCAGCGAGTTCTGCAGGAAGAAAGTTTCCAGACTGCATACAACTGAGAAAAAAGGAGTGGTGTGAATAGCGCTAAACAATATATATATACAATACAAACACAGTGTGAAAAATTTAAGAACGGCTGCCAGGAAAAAACTAACCCAAACACAGTTAGTGAAAACACACAGAGATAACAATACAGACCGGCGCCTCAATGTCCAAACTGAATGAGTCCAGAGATGTGCTGCAATGTCCAAAAATGCTGATCCGACAGAAGGACTGCAGACTCCGCAACAGCACACGTGGTTTCATGCAAGGGAGATAAAAAGAAAGATCATGGCGTGACACTGCAAACTATAAACATATAACTCATACAGACATGACATACATGACAAACAACACTAACAGAAAGGCTGACAATAATACAGAGATTTATTTAAACAATACTAAAAACAAGAGAGCTTGGGAGCGGGTCGAGGATCCAGTGTGGTAAAACTGGAATCCTACTTACAGCAAGCCAGAGGGGTACAAGCGGTGTGTATACTATGTATACTGTGCAGTTCTTTAGTCAGCTTCGGCGCGTGGTGCTGGTGTAATGGCCGCCGGCGCTTCCTCTTCCTCTGAAGAAGTGCGCATGCGCACGAAACGCGTTGGGTGTTTTAGAGATTGTTCACAAGAGACTATCCAAGGAGCAGGTCATAGCACCCAGTTACAGCTCGAGCGAACGACGTGCGGTACAGGAGGAAGCGGCGGCGAGTAGCTCCACCTAGCGAGTGACGTCACGGCTGACGGGAATCTCGCGAGGTTTGGCCTGCAGGGACGCTGAGACCAGGAACAACTGGAGGAAGCGCCGGCGGCCATTACACCAGCACCACGCGCCGAAGCTGACTAAAGAACTGCACAGTATACATAGTATACACACCGCTTGTACCCCTCTGGCTTGCTGTAAGTAGGATTCCAGTTTTACCACACTGGATCCTCGACCCGCTCCCAAGCTCTCTTGTTTTTAGTATTGTTTAAATAAATCTCTGTATTATTGTCAGCCTTTCTGTTAGTGTTGTTTGTCATGTATGTCATGTCTGTATGAGTTATATGTTTATAGTTTGCAGTGTTACGCCATGATCTTTCTTTTTATCTCCCTTGCATGAAATCACGTGTGCTGTTGCGGAGTCTGCAGTCCTTCTGTCGGATCAGCATTTTTGGACATTGCAGCACATCTCTGGACTCATTCAGTTTGGACATTGAGGCGCCGGTCTGTATTGTTATCTCAGACTGCATACAAGATAAAGATGCTGGAAGAGTATTTGAGTACCCAGTGTGTCCCCAAAGAACAGCATGAGGAGCTGAAGGTCACACTGAGCATAACCAGAGCCTCACTGGAGGAGGAGCTTAGAGCCCAGGTAACCCTATATGAGCGGGAACACAAGGCGGTCCAGAGACTTAAACAAGAGTTGGAGGAGCAGAGACACTGCTCAATCTCTAATAGTCAGTACACCCAGGAGAAAGAGACCTGGAAAAGGCAGGCAGCTGAGCCCTTGACAAAGGAATTGTCAGAGCTCCAAGACGTAATGAGGGATGCATGGAAGCAAGCTCAAAATGATCACAGTAAAGAGATGAAAGCCCTGAATGGAAAATTGCAAAATGCACTCAACCAGGGGTCTCTCGCTGAGGAGTGGAAATTGCAGCAACGCCTAAAGATGGAAGAGCTAAAGCTAACAGCTGAACACACATCCCAGCAACTCACAGCGCTGCAGGCGCAGATCACTGAGCTCAAGACACAGCTTGCCAAAAAGGAGGAGAGAGAGAAGGTGTCCGTCTGTCAAGTGGCTGGCCTGACATTGCGCTATGAGGTAAAAATGGCCGATGCCTGCAAATTATTGGACCACACAGCCCGTGATAAGGTTCGGATGCAGCTGGAGCTGGACAAGGCCCGGGAGGCATATCGGCAGCTGCAGATCAGAAAAGAAGAAGCTGAACTGACAACTGCCTTGAGTGAGAAAAGAAGTGCAGAAGGACAGCTTCAAGAGCTGAAATCTCAAATAGCTGGTCTTTCTTTGGTTGATGCCACGAAACGGCAGTCGCAAGAGGAGACCATGGTGAGCCAACTCTGTGTCCCCACTGACTCATGTGGAAAAGCTGCACCCGTCCTTGTTGCCCACTTTCCTGATATCTCTGCCCCTCCAGTTGGGTTGAACGCACCCATTCGGAGGTTCCTTGCAGCACACAATGTACCTGTGGAGTACCCTCTGCCCGCTGACAAACCACCAGAGGTGGGTCACCTTGAGTCCACTTTTCATCAAGGCCTCCGGGAAGAGCCTGGAGGATCGTCCGGAGAATGCTCTCGAGAGGGGGGAGTAATGTCAGGGTCGCCTAGACCTCCTGCCTAGCCATAGCTTCCTTGTCCACTGGGTGTGCTGCTGCCTTCTGTTGGCTCTGGGTTCCTCTGTCTGTCTGTCTTCTTGTTGCTCCTGTCTCTGTCCTTATAGCTTGCTTCCCATCTGTTGGTTTTGCCTTTGCTTCAAGTCAGACTCCCATGCACATGCCTGTCTTTGATCCTGATCTGTTTATGTACCTGTACCTGTATTATAGTCTGTTCACAGTAAAGGTCCTTGCTAGTAATCTGGCTTGTCCCTGTTTGTTCCTGCTTCCCGGTCTCAGTCCCTGCTCCCTGTTCTCAGTCCCTCTCCTGCCCCGCCTGTCCTGTTCCAGTCTCCTCGTTGCCGACCTCTGCTTGTTACCTGACTTTGCTACCTGCCGCCTGCCTCGGACCCCTGCTTGTTACCTGACTTCGCTACCTGCCGCTTGCCTTGGACCCCTGCTTGTTACCTGACTTCGCTACCTGCCGCCTGCCTCGGACCCTTGCTTGTGACCCCTACTACGCTCGTGCTGTTCCGGCCACCGAGATCCTACCCGCCACAGGAGTCTCCCGTGACAGATAGAATGGAGAGTTCAGCCCCTACACATGTGCTAATAAGTATCTGTGTACACAGGTGCCACGGGTAATCCGCATCAGTAACATGGATGCAGATGAGTCGCATGCAGCCACAAATCAACCTTAGGCAGAGGCGATTTTTGCCATGGAGGAGACGCGACAGGGAGGCGTGGCCGTGACGTCACGGAGCTGGTTCGCCCTCATTGGCTGAACCGCTCACGTGACCTGGCCGTCGCACGACAAAGTCAAATTATTGTCTGCTCTGCAATCGCATGCGCGGTTACGCTTCTTTGCTCGCGCTACGATCTGTCTCATTGAGGCACAGCCTTTTGTTCATGTCGTGCTAAGTATGGATGCGGCCTTAGGGTTACGCTGATGCCACCTACATTCCGAATGCACAGCTGATTGAAGGCTGCGTGTTACACTGCAAGCGTCCGCGGCTGCTCAACAAGCAAAACGTTGACAATACCCGGGTGCCTCAACCTAAGAAAGGGCAAGCTCAGTCATAGTGGTAGGGCTACCTTACCTACCCTACCCCAACCCTCCTCTAAAGCTCAGGGTTATGTATGTAGGGAAGGTACTATCCACACTTGGTCGATTTCTGGCATCTGCCTACACTGATGTTACTTACAGCGGATTGTGGCTGCACGCGACTCTACACCCTTTAAAATTGTACCGCAAAGAGGAAATCTGCCTTTGCCTTGTATACATCCCCCAGGCCCACCCTGCAGCCTGATTGTGGCTGCACACAGGCAGGGCCGCTTTATACATTAGGCCGACTAGGCACAGTGCCTAGATCCTACAAACCTTTTAGGGCCTACGATATTTCACTTGAAAAAATACTTAAACAAAAAAAAGAATCACAAAATAAGAGAAAACAGTAAATTTTAATTTAAAATGCCTTCGAAGTATCGATACCTTTAAATATCGAAACTAAAGTATCGATGTCAAATATCGCTAGTATCGAAAGAAACAAGCAAACGATGAAATTAGCATAAAAATGAGTAAAAATATCGGACACACAGGCCTCTAGAAATAAAAGTGCCTAGGGCCTACGAAGGTCTTAAAACGGCCCTGCACAGACCCCTTGATGCACTACACTGTGTGAAATTGCATCGCACTTAAACAGGACTTAAACAGGACCGCCACTACTCACAAGGCCTGACTCCCCTCAGGGTAGTGCACGCCTATTCCTGTTCTAGTAATGGACATTTACACTACCTATCAATTAGTCAAATAAGCAGAACCAATAATGCACTGCTGCTCTGATAGTCATTACACAAGCCCTTCAGGCTGTATTACTATCTGGGAACCTTTCGGTCCCTTATGCAGCCCGACATAGAGGCTGCAGGGCCAGACCTTATCTCTTACAGATTAGAGTTACCTCATAGCACTTGCAAACAAGTTAACATCAGTTTATAGCAATATATCAGTATATCTCAGGAATATACTTTTATAGATACTATCCGCCTCATTATCTTGTGTCCCCATATTATTTGTTACAATAAAGAGATATGTTTATGTTCTATTCATACTCCTGTAGCCATTATTACTAGGGGAACTTCTCTCACCCGCATCCATGTTACATTGATGCTGGTATTACCCCATGCACCTGTGTACACTGGTAACTATTAGCACATGGGTATGGCTACTGAATTCTCCATTTAATCTCAATTAGAGATTACTGCTACATTAGGGTAACTGAGTGCACACTGTTGGGTCTCCCTATGCAGTCCTCCACCCCCGGAGACCTCCCTGGTTAGGGCCTCGGTTGCTAAACTTAAAGGTTGTATGTGCCGTGATCTAGTTTAGTTCAGATCATCAGGTTTTTTTGGGCATCTGTATTAAGATTTTATGACAAGTTGAGCCTGTGACGGTAGGGGATAGCCAGTCTTCATAATAAAGGTGAAGCACGGCTGGTTACCCCTGAAAACCGTGGGTTCCTTGCAGCTAAGTAGCACTATAAGCCAGGGACACTGTATGTATCACCTAAATCCTGTCCTGTTGTGCATTTTACCTGTTCCCCATTTCCAATAAACATGGAATTTCAGGATTGGGAGTTTCAAGGGGGATATTTGGGTCAAAATGTATTTAGCTTTTGGGTAGGCGTTCGGGGGACAAAGTTACCGGTAGTCCCGTAATTCTCACCGACGTGCAGGCAGGATCTGCGGGCACCCGAGGTGAATTACACCGGGGTTACACAGTGTACCCCAGAATCCTGGGTTTTCAACCCCAAGTATCCCAGACACATTTACCTCATAAGTATAAGGTTATCCCCAAAGTAGAAATTAATAAAACAATATAATATGTTTTATTAATCTCTGTACAGTCAGCCCAGGTATTTACATAGGTGCCGGGATGTCTGTATAGAGATCGTGGATCAAAGGGGAGAAGGAAAGTTCAGACGTGTCGGAAAACAGTTTGGTGAGCGGGGAAAGGCGGAGTACTGGGTCCGGAGAACAAGGACTTCCCGCAGGGAAGACACAGACTGCCAGACGTGGTAGAGCATGCGAGTGGGAAGCAATGGGTTGGCTGGGGGAATCTGCTACTCGTAGGCGCAATTCCCATTGGCTGATTCATGTTTCCCACTATCCTGGCTTTTCCAGCTGGCTCGACACCCCCCTCCGGCTGGCGGAGTTACGACCCGTTCTCTGATTGGTCACCAGCCCCTGCTCCAGAGGTCTACTGTATGTAAGATGGAGGTCTATGTAAGGGGAATGGCCGATGAGAGAACCAGGCGATCTTTAGGCTTGAGTCGGTGAGGCGCTGTCAAGCTTTTCAAAATTGCCCTGTTGCGAATTGCAGCTCTCGGCTCTCCCGAAAAGAGTACAGTATAGCGCGGGGATGAGGTCCCGGTCGGGGTAAGCCTTCTGAGACAAGCGCCCTGCACCTATTTGAGACTAGTTTTCATCCCCACTAAGTGTGTATTCTTTCTGTATTTTGTGTATTCATTGCATGTCCGTGGGTTTCACCCAAATAAACCTAATTTTATTCCAGTACCTTGTTTTCCCTAATGAATGATCGCAGAAGTTAAAAAGTGTTAAAAGTGCTGGTCTGCTATGACAGAGCCAAGCTCACCAGCTGACACAGCTTTAAAAAAAATGTTTTTAGGAATGAGTAAACCCCCCTCAAATCACTACACTTACCCAAAGCGATCTAGATCAAGGTTCAAATCAGTGGCAGATATATTGTTTTATTGCTCATTTTTCTATGTAGTATAGATTTGCAGTGGTGCTTTACTCAATTCAGGAGAGAAAATAGTTGGTGGCAAAGAAACTGCTAACATATCAATAAATAAATGAAATTTTTTTAATGTGAATATTTCCTGAAATGGCAGGACCAGGGCAGTCATGTTGTAAGTAAAAATCATATCAAATGTATCACTGTACTTCAGCAACCTCTTTTTAATTTATGATTTATATAATCCCCAGCCTTTCCATGAAGCCTTCTCATACAACAGACCGTTGGACAGGCTGCTTCTGCTAATGTCAACCTTGTTGTTCAGACAGCCAAATGCATGTTTTCATACACTCACTTAAGAACTACGGTAATGTAAATATATACAGTACAGAAATGATACAGTTGTGTGAAAAAGAAAGTACACCCTCTTTGAATTCTATTGTTTTACGTATCAGGACATAATAATAATTATCTGTTCCTTAGCAGGTCTTAAAATGAGGTAAATACAACCTCAGATGAACAGCAACACATGACATATTACACCGTGTCATCTTATACTATATTAGTGAAAGCACTGTATGCCTGCCTGTCTGGATGTCCGGTGTCCCTAGGGGAAATGTCATTGGTCCATGGGCCGCCCCCGCACACCTCTCTACTCGTAGGCGCAATTCCCATTGGCTGATTCATGTTTCCCACTATCCTGGCTTTTCCAGCTGGCTCGACACCCCCCTCCGGCTGGCGGAGTTACGACCCGTTCTCTGATTGGTCACCAGCCCCTGCTCCAGAGGTCTACTGTATGTAAGATGGAGGTCTATGTAAGGGGAATGGCCGATGAGAGAACCAGGCGATCTTTAGGCTTGAGTCGGTGAGGCGCTGGCAAGCTTTTCAAAATTGCCCTGTTGCGAATTGCAGCTCTCGGCTCTCCCTATTGGCCCAAGCAGCACACGTTTGGTACTAGGTGGCGAGTAGATTTTTTGGTGATTTGTCGACCACTGTATATACAGTATGTATGTATGTATATGTATATATATATATATATATATATATATATATATATATATAAAACCTTAAAATATATATATATATATATATATATATATATATATAAAGCAACTGTAAATATTCCTGTATATTCATTTGCATGTCTTAGACAGGTCTGCAACCCTTTCTTTCACCATTATCACCCAGCAAACAGCACTTCCACTGCAGCAAGGGATTCTGGGAAATGACATGCAAATGAGCACACAGTGCCACTTTTTATCTTATGCTCACATTGCATGAGCAACCCTTAGTCAATGCATGCTGCTTTTAACACAGCTTTTAAGCAAGGACTTGGGAGATGCAAAGTCAGTTAACCCACTCACAGACATGTTTCAACTAATCTAACTAATCTAATTTAACTAATGTGTCTTCACCACCCCTCCAAATGAAAAATATATCATCTATGTAGCGGCGATAAAGGACAAGATTCGCACAAAGCTCTCCCTCAAACCAGATGTTGTCTTTCTCCCAATCTGAAACAAATAGATTGGCATAGATTGGCGCGAATCTCGTCCCCATCGCCGTTCCACATTTTTGCAAATAAAAAGTTTGTGCATACCAAAAGTAATTGTGCTCTAGTTACATTAGTTAAATTTATAGATAACATGAATGTTAACACACACATTTTAAAATTCACGAGTGAATGGAGTCACAAACAAATCAACTTTTTAGATTTGAATAAATATATTGAAGATGAATTAATAAAGACAAAGACATACTTTAAGGAGATAGACAAAAACAACTTCATTAGAAGAGGCAGCTGCCATTTACCAAGATGGATGGACAATGTACCATCTAGCCAGTTTACTCGAATTAGAAGAAATTGTACGGACATAGAACAATACCACACAATCGGAAAAAATCAAAGATAGATTTCTGGAAAAACATTATAAAGAGGAAGCAATTGAATCAGCTAGGAAGAGGGCAGAGGGACTTCAGAGAGGTGATTTATTAGTGCCCCAAAAAAAGGATGCAATAAGGAACAACAAATTTGATTTTGCTTTTCTGACGGGATATAGCAGAGATGCAGGGAAAGTAAGAAGCATAATCTCAAAACACTGGGACATCCTTAAAAACGACCCAGTTCTCGGCCCCAATATTCCAGAAAGACCAAATGTGATTTTTAAAAAAGCATGTAACCTTAAAAACAAATTAGCCCCCAGCGCACTTAGGGATATCAAATCAAAGGACAATGGGTGGCTTAAAAAGAAAGGTTTTTTTGGCTGTACCAACTGTAAGGCATGTCGGTTCAAGTCGTTAGATCAAACCAGGTTCAGCTCTAATGTCACGGGTGAGGTTTTTGATATTAACACTTCTATGACTTGCAGGACAGACAATGTAGTCTACTGCTGCGGCCAAGTTTATTCGAGCATTTGCCCGTTCTTGGCCGCAGCAGTAGCCTGGCGCGCGCCGGAGGGTGACGGGCACGCGCCGAAGCAGCGGAAGAGCGCCCTCCGATCGGGGCGCTCTCCCTACCGCTGCCGGGTCCGCCGGGTCCCCCGGAACCCCCTGCCGCCGTCCCCCACATCGCGGGACACCAGGGCTCCCTCGGGGAGCCCTGGACGCGCGTGCAGGGGGCACAGGCTCCCGAAGACGCGTGACCGCGCGTCGGTGACACGCGGCACGCCGAGGGGCGGCCACTAGCAAGCCGGGAAATCTCCCGGCTTGCAGATCTGGCCGCACTGCGATTAAGTGTGTCGCCAGTGTGCATGCTGGAATGTTCCTGCAAGTTACAATATTTAGGAAAAACAATCAGACCTATAAGAACAAGAATTATTGAGCACCTAAGTGGCATTAACAGGAAACTAACTAACCATAGTATTAAAAACCACTTTACTGAGTTTCATGGTGGTGAACCGACATGCCTTAAATTCAAAGCCATTGAACATGTACTACCCCATTGGAGGGGAGGGGATAGGGGTTTAGAGTTACTGAAACGTGAAACCTTTTGGATTCACCGCCTCAAAACACTAGCCCCAAGAGGTTTGAATGCTGAGATAGATCTCACACCTTTTTTGAAATGAATTCCAAAATGTATTTATAAGCAATTGCTTATCAACCTTCCATCTGTTCCCTCGTTCTTTCACCTGCTTCTCATTTCAGATCAATATCCAGAAATGGCAACCTGTCTCTGATATCTAAAAACATCGCTATGTCTAAAAAAACATTGTTAGGTCTAAAAACATCGTTATGTCTATTGCTAACTATATTAATCATTTGTCTATGAAATTTATACACACTCTCTCATTTATTGTAAATGAAATGTCATTATAGCACTCCATTATTATATTTGAAGATTAGAAACTCCAATTACTATTTAAACTTTACGTCATACCATCACTTGATGATTAAAATTAATCAGACACTTGCCTGAGTGTTCACATACCACTTAATATATAGATTTCCATATAAACCCTATATGCAACGTGATAATTATCATAGTCTTTTTTCAACATAAAAATAATTCTTTCAAATCACCAATAGTGTCCATAGAATCTACACATACATAATTGATAGATATGCCATCTTATATATATGCCACGTATTTATGAAAATAGTTTTGACGAACCTCATCAGTCTCTTTTTGGATTAGTTTACTCCATCCCACTATAACATATCTGTAAGGGAAATAACATCAGTACCCCCTAAAAAACAAGTGCTTTTAAAAATTATGATCCTCAATAAATATGAGACACACATTGTTAACATCAATTTATTCAAAAAGAAAAAATATCAGTGTCCAGCAAATACATTTTGACCACCTGACATTTTAGTCACAGGGGAAAATGGGGAGCGATGGGTAGATCATGGGGGATGCTGGGGAAAATGGGGACCACTGGGAAGATCATGGGGACGCTGGAGAATATGGGGAACGATGGGAAGATCATGGGGGATGCTGGGGAAAATGGGGAACCATGGGAAGATCATGGGGACACTGGGGAAATGGGGAACGATGATCTTCCCATCGCTCCCTATTTTCCCCTGTGTCCCCCATGATCTTCCCATCCTTCCCCATTTTCCCAAGCGTCCCCCATGATCTTCCCATTGTTCCCCATTTTCCTCAGTGTCCCCCATGATCTTCCCATCGTTCCCCATTTTCCGCAGCATCCATCATGATCTTCCCATCGCTCCCCATTTTCCCCTGTTTCCCCTATGATCTTCCCATCATTCCCCATTTCCCCAGCGTCCCCCATGATCTTCTCATCGTTCCCCATTTTCCCCAGTGTCCTCCATGATCTTCCCATTGTTCCCCATTTTCCCCAGTGTCCTCCATGATCTTCCCATCGTTCCCCATTTTCCACTGCGTCCCTCATGATCTTCCCATCCTTCCCCATTTCACCAGTGTCCCCCATGATCTTCCCATCCTTCCCCATTTTTCCCAGTGTCCCCCATGATCTTCCCATCATTCCCCATTTTCCCCAGTGTCCCCCATGATCTTCCCATTGTTCCCCATTTTCCCCAGCGCCCCCCATGATCTTCCCATCGTTCCCCATTTTCCCCAGCGTCCCCCATGATCTTCCCATCATTCCCAATTTTCCCCAGCATCCCCTATGATCTTCTCATCATTCCCAATTTTCACCAGTATCCCCCATGATCTTCCCATCATTCCCCATTTTCCCCAGCGTCCCTCATGATCTTCCCATCCTTCCCCATTTTCCCAAGCGTCCCCCATGATCTTGCCATCTTTCCCCATTTCCCCAGTGTCCCCCATGATCTTCCCATTGTTCCCCATTTTCCCCAGTGTCCCCCATGATCTTCCCATCGTTCCCCATTTTCCGCAGCATCCCTCATGATCTTCCCATCGTTCCTCATTTTCCCCAGTGTCCCCCTTGATCTTCCCATTGTTTCCCATTTTCCCCAGCGTCCCCCATGATCTTCCCATCGTTCCCCATTTTCCACAGCGTCCCTCATGATCCTTCCCCATTTTCCCCAGTGTCCCCCATGACCTTCCCATCGTTCCCCATTTTCCCCAGTGTCCCCCAGGATCTTCCCACTGTTCCCCATTTTCCCCAGTGTTCAACATGATCTTCCCATAATTCTCCATTTTCCCCAGCGTCCCCCATGATCTTCCCATCGTTCCCCATTTTCCCCAGCGTCCCCCATTATCTTCCCATCATTCCCCATTTTCCCCAGCGTCCCCCATGATCTTCCCATCGCTCCCCATTTTCCCCAGTGTCCCCCCATGATCTTCCCATCCTTCCCCATTTCCCCCAGCATCCCCCATGATCTTCTCATCATTCTCAATTTTCACCAGTATCCCCCATGATCTTCCCATCATTCCCCATTTTCTCCAGCATCCCTCATGATCTTCCCATCTTTCCCCAAATTCTCCAGTGTCCCCTATGATCTTCCCATCGTTCCCCATTTTCCCCAGCGTCCCCCATGATCTTCCTATCGTTCCCCATTTTCCACAACGTCCCTCATGATCTTTCCATCCTTCCCCATTTTCCCCAGTGTCCCCCATGATCTTCCCATCTTTACCCATTTACCCAGTGTCCCCATGATCTTCCCATCGTTCCCCATTTTCCCCAGCATCCCCCATGATCTTCCCATCCTTCCCCATTTTCCCCAGTGTCCCCCATGATCTTCCCATCATTCCCCATTTTCACCAGCATCCTCCATGATCTTCCCATCGCTCCCCATTTTCCCCAGTGTCCCCCATGATCTTCCCATCTTTCCCCATTTCCCCAGTGTCCCCCATGATCTTCCCATTGTTCCCCATTTTCCCCAGCATCCCCCATGATCTTCCCATCGTTCCCTATTTTCCACAGCGTCCCTCATGATCTTCCCATCATTCCCCATTTTCCCCAGCATCCCCCATGATCTTCCCATCGTTCCCCATTTTCGCCAGCGTCCCCCATGATCTTCACATCATTCCCCATTTTCCCCAGCGTCCATCATGATCTTTCCATCCTTCCCCATTTTCCCCAGTGTCCCCCATGATCTTCCCATCGTTCCCCATTTACCCAGTGTCAACCATGATCTTCCCATCGTTCCCCATTTTCCCCAGCGCCCCCCATGATCTTCCCATCGTTGCCCATTTTCCCCAGCGTCCCCCATGATCTTCCCATCATTCCCCATTTTCCCCAGCATCCCCCATGATCTTCCCATTGTTCCCCATTTCCCCCAGTGTCCCCAATGATCTTCCCATTTTTCCCATTTCTCCAGCATCCCCCATGATCTTCCCATTGCTCCCCATTTTCCCCAGTGTCCCCCATGATCTTCCCATCCTTCCCCATTTCCCCCAGCATCCCCCATGATCTTCTCATCATTCCCAATTTTCACCAGTATACCCCATGATCTTCCCATCATTCCCCATTTTCTCCAGCGTCCCTCATGATCTTCCCATCCTTCCCCATTTTCCCCAGTGTCCCCCATGATCTTCCCATCGTTCCCCATTTTCCCCAGCGTCCCCAATGATCTTCCCATCGTTCCCCATTTTCCACAACATCCCTCATGATCTTTCCATCCTTCCCCATTTTCCCCAGTGTCCCCCATGATCTTCCCATCGTTCCCCATTTACCTAGTGTCCCCCATGATCTTCCCATCGTTCCCCATTTTCCCCAGCATCCCCCATGATCTTCCCATCCTTCCCCATTTTCCCCAGTGTCCCCCATGATCTTCCCATCGTTCCCCATTTTCCCCAGCATCCCCCATGATCTTCCCATTGCTCCCCATTTTCCCCAGTGTCCCCCATGATCTTCCCATCGTTCCCCATTTCCCCAGCATCCCTCATGATCTTCCAATCCTTCCCCATCTTTCCAAGCGTCCCCCATGATCTTCCCATCGTTCACCATATTCCCCAGCGCCCCCCATGATCTTCCCATCGTTCCCCATTTTCCCCAGTGTCCGCCATGATTTTCCCATCTTTCCCCATTTTCCCCAGTGTCCCCCATGATCTTCCCATTGTTCCCCATTTTCCGCAGCGTCCCTCATGATCTTCCCATCCTTCCCCATTTTCCCCAGTGTCCCCCATGATCTTCCCATCGTTCCCCATTTTCCACAGCGTCCCTCATGATCTTCTCATCCTTCCCCATTTGCCCCAGGATCCCCTATGATCTTCCCATCCTTCCCCATTTTCCCCAGCGTCCCCCATGATCTTCTCATCGTTCCCCATTTTGCCCAGTGTCCTCCATGATTTTCCCATTGTTCCCCATTTTCCCCAGTGTCCTCCATGATCTTCCCATCGTTCCCCATTTTCCACTGCGTCCCTCATGATCTTCCCATCCTTCCCCATTTTCCCCAGTGTCCCCCATGATCTTCCCATCCTTCCCCATTTTCCCCAGTGTCCCCCATGATCTTCCCATCATTCCTCATTTTCCCCAGTGTCCCCCATGATCTTCCCATCGTTCCCCATTTTCCCCAGCACCCCCCATGATCTTCCCATCGTTCCCCATTTTCCCCAGCGTCCCCCATGATCTTCCCATCATTCCCAATTTTCCCCAGCATCCCCTATGATCTTCTCATCATTCCCAATTTTCACCAGTATCCCCCATGATCTTCCCATCATTCCCCATTTTCCCCAGTGTCCCTCATGATCTTCCCATCCTTCCCCATTTTCCCAAGCGTCCCCCATGATCTTCCCATCTTTCCCCATTTTCCCCAGTGTCCCCCATGATCTTCCCATTGTTCCCCATTTTCCCCAGTGTCCCCCATGATCTTCCCATCGTTCCCCATTTTCCGCAGCATCCCTCATGATCTTCCCATCGTTCCCCATTTTCCCCATTGTCCCCCTTGATCTTCCCATCGTTCCCCATTTTCACCAGCGTCCCCCATGATCTTCCCATCGTTCCCCATTTTCCACAGCGTCCCTCATGATCCTTCCCCATTTTCCCAAGCGTCCCCCATGATCTTCCCATCTTTCCCCATTTTCCCCAGTGTCCCCCATGATCTTCCCATTGTTCCCCATTTTCCCCAGTGTCCCCCATGATCTTCCCATCGTTCCCCATTTTCCGCAGCATCCCTCATGATCTTCCCATCGTTCCCCATTTTCCCCATTGTCCACCATGATCTTCCCATCGTTCCCCATTTTCCCCAGCGTCCCCCATGATCTTCCCATCGTTCCCCATTTTCCACAGCGTCCCTCATGATCCTTCCCCATTTTCCCCAGTGTCCCCCATGACCTTCCCATCGTTCCCCATTTTCCCCAGTGTCCCCAGGATCTTCCCACTGTTCCCCATTTTCCCCAGTGTTCAACATGATCTTCCCATCATTCTCCATTTTCCCCAGCGTCCCCCATGATCTTCCCATCATTCCCCATTTTCCCCAGCATCCCCCATTATCTTCCCATCATTCCCCATTTTCCCTAGCGTCCCCCATGATCTTCCCATCGTTCCCCAATTTCCCCAGTGTCCCCCATGATCTTCCCATTTTTCCCATTTCCCCAGCATCCCCCATGATCTTCCCATCCTTCCCCATTTCCCCCAGCATCCCCCATGATCTTCTCATCATTCCCAATTTTCACCAGTATCCCCCATGATCTTCCCATCATTCCCCATTTTCTCCAGCATCCCTCATGATCTTCCCATCTTTCCCCATTTTCTCCAGTGTCCCCTATGATCTTCCCATCGTTCCCCATTTTCCCCAGCGTCCCCCATGATCTTCCCATCGTTCCCCATTTTCCCCAGCATACCCCATGATCTTCCCATCCTTCCCCATTTTCCCCAGTGTCCCCCATGATATTCCCATCGTTCCCCATTTTCACCAGCATCCCCATTGATCTTCCCATCGTTCCCCATTTCCCCAGTGTCCCCCATGATCTTCCCATTGTTCCCCATTTTCCCCAGCATCCCCCATGATCTTCCCATCGTTCCCCATTTTCCCCAGCGTCCTCCATGATCTTCCCATCATTCCCCATTTTCCACAGCGTCCCTCATGATCTTCCCATCATTCCCCATTTTCCCCAGCATCCCCCATGATCTTCCCATCGTTCCCCATTTTCGCCAGCGTCCCCCATGATCTTCCCATCATTCCCCATTTTCCCCAGCGTCCCTCATGATCTTTCCATCCTTCCCCATTTTCCCCAGTGTCCCCCATGATCTTCCCATCGTTCCCCATTTACCCAGTGTCCCCCATGATCTTCCCATCGTTCCCCATTTTCCCCAGCGCCCCCCATGATCTTCCCATCGTTGCCCATTTTCCCCAGCGTCCCCCATGATCTTCCCATCATTCCCCATTTTCCCCAGCATCCCCCATGATCTTCCCATTGTTCCCCATTTTCCCCAGTGTCCCCAATGATCTTCCCATTTTTCCCATTTCCCCAGCATCCCCCATGATCTTCCCATTGCTCCCCATTTTCCCCAGTGTCCCCCATGATCTTCCCATCCTTCCCCATTTCCCCCAGCATCCCCCATGATCTTCTCATCATTCCCAATTTTCACCAGTATCCCCCATGATCTTCCCATCATTCCCCATTTTCCCCACCATCCCTCATGATCTTCCCATCCTTCCCCATTTTCCCCAGTGTCCCCCATGATCTTCCCATCGTTCCCCATTTTCCCCTGCGTCCCCCATGATCTTCCCATCGTTCCCCATTTTCAACAACATCCCTCATGATCTTTCCATCCTTCCCCATTTTCCCCAGTGTCCCCCATGATCTTCCCATCGTTCCCCATTTACCTAGTGTCCCCCATGATCTTCCCATCGTTCCCCATTTTCCCCAGCATCCCCCATGATCTTCCCATCCTTCCCCATTTTCGCCAGCATCCCCCATGATCTTCCCATTGCTCCCCATTTTCCCCAGTGTCCCCCATGATCTTCCCATCGTTCCGCATTTCCCCAGCATCCCTCATGATCTTCCAATCCTTCCCCATCTTTCCAAGCGTCCCCCATGATCTTCCCATCGTTCACCATATTCCCCAGCACCCCCCAAGATCTTCCCATCTTTCCCCATTTTCCCCAGCGTCCGCCATGATTTTCCCATCTTTCCCCATTTTC
Source organism: Ascaphus truei (assembly GCF_040206685.1). Lineage (NCBI taxonomy): Eukaryota > Metazoa > Chordata > Amphibia > Anura > Ascaphidae > Ascaphus > Ascaphus truei. The sequence continues at coordinate 146,154,137 of NC_134486.1, forward strand.
CCCAGTGTCCCCCATGATCTTCCCATTGTTCCCCATTTTCCGCAGCGTCCCTCATGATCTTCCCATCCTTCCCCATTTTCCCCAGTGTCACCCATGATCTTCCCATCGTTCCCCATTTTCCACAGCGTCCCTCATGATCTTCTCATCCTTCCCCATTTTCCCCAGTGTCCCCCATGATCTTCCCATCGTTCCCCATTTTCCACAGCGTCCCTCATGATCTTCCCATCCTTCCCCATTTTCCCCAGTGTCCCCCATGATCTTCCCATCGTTCCCCATTTTCCACAGCGTCCCTCATGATCTTCTCATCCTTCCCCATTTGCCCCAGGATCCCCCATGATCTTCCCATCCTTCCCCATTTTCCCCAGTGTCCCCCATGATCTTCCCATCGTTCCACATTTTCCACAACGTCCCTCATGATCTTTCCATCGTTCCCCATTTCCCCAGTGTCCCCCATGACATTCCCATGGTTCCCCATTTTCCCCAGCATTCCCCATGATCTTCCCAACATTCCCCATTTTCCCCAGCATCCCTATTATCTTCCCAGTGTTCCCCATTTTCCACAGCGAACCTAATGATCTTCCCATCCTTCCCCATTTTCCACAGTGTCCCCCATGATCTTCCCATCGTTCCCCATTTTCCCCAGTGTCCCCCATGATCTTCCCATTGTTCCCCATTTTCCCCAGTGTCCCCCATGATCTTCCCATCGTTCCCCATTTTCCCCTGCATCCCCCAATGATCTTTCCATCCTTCCCCATTTTCCCCAGTGTCCCCATGATCTTCCCATCGTTCCCCATTTTCCCCAGTGTCCCCCATGATCTTCCCATCGTTCCCCATTTTCCCCAACATTCCACATGATCTTCCCATCCTTCCCCATTTCCCCAGTGTCCCCCATGATCTTCCCATCGTTCCACTTTTTCCCCAGTGTCCCCCATGATCTTCCCATCGCTCCCCATTTCCCCAGTGTCCCCCATGATCTTCCCATCGTTCCACTTTTTCCCCAGTGTCCCCCATGATCTTCCCATCGCTCCCCATTTTCCCCAGTGTCCCCCATGATCTTCCCATCGTTCCCCATTTTCCCCAGAGTCCCCCATAATATTCCCATCACTCCCAATTTTCCCCAGTGTCCCCAATGATCTTCCCATTGTTCCCCATTTTCCCCAGCGTCCCCCATGATCTTCCCATCATTCCCCATTTTCCCCAATGTTCCCCATGATCTTCCCATCCTTCCCCATTTCCCTTGTGTCCCCCATGATCTTCCCATCGTTCCACTTTTTCCCCAGTGTCCCCCATGATCTTCCCACCGCTCCCCATTTTCCCCAGTGTCCCCCATGATCTTCCCATCGTTCCCCATTTTCCCCAGAGTCCCCCATAATCTTCCCATCACTCCCCATTTTCCCCAGCGTCCCCCATGATCTTCCCATTCTTCCCCATTTTCCCCAGCATCCCCCATGATCTTCCCATCGTTTCTAATTTTTCCCAGCATCCCCCATGATCTTCCCATCGTTCCCCATTTTCCCCAGCATCCCTATGATCTTCCAGTGTTCCCCATTTTCCACAGCGAACCTCATGATCTTCCCATCCTTCCCCATTTTCCCCAGTGTCCCCCATGATCTTCCCATCGTTCCCCATTTTCCCCAGTGTCCCCCATGATCTTCCCATTGTTCCCCATTTTCCCCAGTGTCCCCCATGATCTTCCCATCGTTCCCCATTTTCCCCAGCATCCCCCATGATCTTCCCATCGTTCCCCATTTTCCCCAGTGTCCCGAATGATCTTCCCATCGTTCCCCATTTTCCCCAGTGTCCCCCATGATCTTCCCATCATTCCCCATTTTCCCCAGTGTCCCCCATGATCTTCCCATCGTTCCCCATTTTCCCCAGTGTCCCCAATGATCTTCCCATCGTTCCCCATTTTCCCCAGCATCCCCCATGATCTTCCCATCCTTCCCCATTTCCCCAATGTCCACCATGATCTTCCCATCGTTCCACTTTTTCCTCAGTGTCCACCATGATCTTCCCATCGTTCCCCATTACCCCAACATTCCCCATGATCTTCCCATCATTCACCATTTTCCCCAGAGTTCCCCATAATCTTCCCAATCACTCCCCATTTTCCCCAGTGTCCCCCATGATCTTCCCATCGTTCCCCATTTTCCCCAGCATCCCCCATGATCTTCCAATCCTTCCCCATTTTCCCCAGCATCCCCCATGATCTTCCCATCATTTCTAATTTTCCCCAGCATCCCCCATGATCTTCCAATCGTTCCCCATTTTCCCCAGCGTTCCCCATGATCTTCCTATCGTTCCCCATTTTCCCCAGTGTCCCCCATGATCTTCCCATCATTCCACTTTTTCCCCAGTGTCCAACATGATCTTCCCATCATTCCCCATTTCCCCCAGCGTCCCCCATGATCTTCCCATCGTTACCCATTTTCCCCAGAATCCCACATGATCTTCCCATCATTCCCCATTTTCCCCAGCGTCCCCATGATATTCCCATCGTACCCCATTTTCCCCAGCATCCTCCATGATCTTCCCATCGTTCCCCATTTTCCCCAGCGTCTCTCATGATCTTCCCATCGTTCCACATTTCCCCAGTGTCCTCCATGATCTTCCCATCGCTCCCCATTTTCCCCAGTGTCCACCATGATCTTCCCATCGTTCCCCATTTTCCCCAGGGTCCCCCATGATCTTCCCATCATTACCCATTTTCCACAGCGTTCCTCATAATCTTCCTATTGTTCCCCATTTTCCCCAGCATCCCCCATGATCTTCCCATCATTCCCCATTTTCCTGTGCGTCCCCCATGATCTTCCCATCCTTCCCCATATTCCCCAGCATCCCCCATGATAATCCCATTATTCCCCATTTTCAAAAGCGTCCCCCATGATCTTCCCATCGCTCCCCATATTCCCCAGTGTCCCCCATGATCTTCCCATCATTCCCCATTTTCCCCAGTGTCCCCCATGATCTTCCCATCGTTCCCCATTTCCCCAGCATCCCTCATGATCTTCCAATCCTTCCCCATCTTCCCAAGCATCCCCCATGATCTTCCCATTGTTCAGCATTATCCCCAGCACCCCCCATGATCTTCCCATCGTTCCCCATTTTCCCCAGCATCCACCATGATTTTCCCATCTTTCCCCATTTTGCCCAGTGTCCCCCATGATCTTCCCATTGTTCCCCATTTTCCCCAGTGTCCCTCATAATCTTCCCATCGTTCCCCATTTTCCGCAGCGTCCCTCATGATCTTCCCATCCTTCCCCATTTTCCCCAGTGTCCTCCATGATCTTCCCATTGTTCCCCTTTTTCCCCAGCATCCCCGATGATCTTCCCATCCTTCCCCATTTCCCCAGTGTCCCCCATGATCTTCCCATTGCTCCCCATTTTCCCCAGTGTCCCCCATGATCTTCCCATCATTCCCCATTTTCCCCAGCATCCCCCACAATCTTCCCATCGTTTCTAATTTTCCCTAGCATCCCCCATGATCATCCAATTGTTCCCCATTTCCCCAGCGTTCCCTATGATCTTCCTATCGTACCCCATTTTCCCCAGTGTCCCCCATGATCTTCCCATCCTTCCCCATTTTCCCCAGTGTCCCCCAGGATCTTCCCATCGTTCCCCATTTTCCCCAGTGTCCAACATGATCTTCCCATCATTCCCCATTTCCCCCCCCGTCCCCCATGATCTTCCCATCGTTCCCCATTTTCTCCAGCATCCCTCATGATCTTCTCATCGTTCCCCATTTTCCCCAGTATCCCCCATGATCTTCCCATCGTTCCCCATTTTCCCCAGCATCCCTCATGATCTTCCCATTGTTCCCCAGCATCCCCCATGATCTTCCCATCCTTCCCCATATTCCCCAGCATCCCCCATGATCTTTCCATTATTCCCCATTTTCAACAGCATCCCCAATGATCTTCCCATCACTCCTCAAATTCCCCAGTGTCCCCCATGATCTTCCCATCATTCCCAATTTTCCCCAGCGTCCCCCATGATTTCCCCATCATTCCCCATTTTCCCCAGCATCCACGATGATCTTCCCATCATTCCCCATTTTCAACAGCATCCCCAATGATCTTCCCATCACTCCCCATTTTCCCCAGCATCCACGATGATCTTCCCATCATTCCCCATTTTCACCAGTGTCCCCCATGATCTTCCCATCATTCCCCATTTTCCCTAGCATCCCCCATGATCTTCCCATCCTTCCCTATTTTGCCCAGTGTCCCCAATGATCTTCCCATCATTCCCCATTTTCACCAGTGTCTCCAATTATCTAAACATCGCTCCCCATTTTCCCCAGCGTCCCTCATGATCTTTCCATCCTTCCCCATTTTCCCCAGTGTCCCCCATGATCTTCCCATCGTTCCCCATTTACCCAGTGTCCCCCATGATCTTCCCATCGTTCCCAATTTTCCCCAGCGCCCCCCATGATCTTCCCATCGTTGCCCATTTTCCCCAGCATCCCCCATGATCTTCCCATCATTCCCCATTTCCCCCAGCATCCCCCATGATCTTCCCATTGTTCCCCATTTTCAACAGTGTCCCCAATGATCTTCCCATTTTTCCCATTTCCCCAGCATCCCCCAAGATCTTCCCATTGCTCCCCATTTTCCCCAGTGTCCCCCATGATCTTCCCATCCTTCCCCATTTCCCCCAGCATCCCCCATGATCTTCTCATCATTCCCAATTTTCACCAGTATCCCCCATGATCTTCCCATCATTCCCCATTTTCCCCAGCGTCCCTCATGATCTTCCCATCCTTCCCCATTTTCCCCAGTGTCCCCCATGATCTTCCCATCATTCCCCATTTTCCCCAGCGTCCCCCATGATCTTCCCATCGTTCCCCATTTTCCACAACATCCCTCATGATCTTTCCATCCTTCCCCATTTTCCCCAGTGTCCCCCATGATCATCCCATCGTTCCCCATTTACCTAGTGTCCCCCATGATCTTCCCATCGTTCCCCATTTTCCCCAGCATCCCCCATGATCTTCCCATCCTTCCCCATTTTCCCCAGTGTCCCCCATGATCTTCCCATTGTTCCCCATTTTCCCCAGCATCCCCCATGATCTTCCCATTGCTCCCCATTTTCCCCAGTGTCCCCCATGATCTTCCCATCGTTCCCCATTTCCCCAGCATCCCTCATGATCTTCCAATCCTTCCCCATCTTTCCAAGCGTCCCCCATGATCTTCCCATCGTTCACCATATTCCCCAGCGCCCCCCAAGATCTTCCCATCGTTCCCCATTTTCCCCAGCATCCGCCATGATTTTCCCATCTTTCCCCATTTTCCCCAGTGTCCCCCATGATCTTCCCATTGTTCCCCATTTTCCGCAGCGTCCCTCATGATCTTCCCATCCTTCCCCATTTTCCCAAGTGTCCCCCATGATCTTCCCATCGTTCCCCATTTTCCACAGCGTCCCTCATGATCTTCTCATCCTTCCCCATTTTCCCCAGTGTCCCCCATGATCTTCCCATCGTTCCCCATTTTCCACAGTGTCCCTCATGATCTTCCCATCCTTCCCCATTTTCCCCAGTGTCCCCCATGATCTTCCCATCGTTCCCCATTTTCCACAGCGTCCCTCATGATCTTCTCATCCTTCCCCATTTGCCCCAGGATCCCCCATGATCTTCCCATCCTTCCCCATTTTCCCCAGTGTCCCCCATGATCTTCCCATCGTTCCCCATTTTCCACAACGTCCCTCATGATCTTTCCATCGTTCCCCATTTCCCCAGTGTCCCCCATGACATTCCCATGGTTCCCCATTTTCCCCAGCATTCCCCATGATCTTCCCAACATTCCCCATTTTCCCCAGCATCCCTATTATCTTCCCAGTGTTCCCCATTTTCCACAGAGAACCTCATGATCTTCCCATCCTTCCCCATTTTCCACAGTGTCCCCCATGATCTTCCCATCGTTCCCCATTTTCCCCAGCATCCCCCATGATCTTCCCATCCTTCCCCATTTTCCCCAGTGTCCCCCATGATCTTCCCATCGTTCTCCATTTTCCCCAGTGTCCCCCATGATCTTCCCATCGTTCCACTTTTTCCCCAGTGTCCCCCATGATCTTCCCATCGCTCCCCATTTCCCCAGTGTCCCCCATGATCTTCCCATTGTTCCACTTTTTCCCCAGTGTCCCCCATGATCTTCCCATCGCTCCCCATTTTCCCCAGTGTCCCCCATGATCTTCCCATCGTTCCCTATTTTCCCCAGAGTCCCCCATAATATTCCCATCACTCCCCATTTTCCCCAGTGTCCCCAATGATCTTCCCATCGTTCCCCATTTTCCCCAGCGTCCCCCATGATCTTCCCATCATTCCCCATTTTCCCCAATGTTCCCCATGATCTTCCCATTCTTCCCCATTTCCCTAGTGTCCCCCATGATCTTCCCATCGTTCTACTTTTTCCCCAGTGTCCCCCATGATCTTCCCACCGCTCCCCATTTTCCCCAGTGTCCCCCATGATCTTCCCATCGTTCCCCATTTTCCCCAGAGTCCCCCATAATCTTCCCATCACTCCCCATTTTCCCCAGCGTCCCCCATGATCTTCCCATTCTTCCCCATTTTCCCCAGCATCCCCCATGATCTTCCCATCCTTCCCCATTTTCCCCAGTGTCCCCCATGATCTTCCCATCGTTCTCCATTTTCCCCAGTGTCCCCAATGATCTTCCCATCGTTCCCCATTTTCCCCAACGTTCCACATGATCTTCCCATCCTTCCCCATTTCCCCAGTGTCCCCCATGATCTTCCCATCGTTCCACTTTTTCCCCAGTGTCCCCCATGATCTTCCCATCGCTCCCCATTTCCCCAGTGTCCCCCATGATCTTCCCATTGTTCCACTTTTTCCCCAGTGTCCCCCATGATCTTCCCATCGCTCCCCATTTTCCCCAGTGTCCCCCATGATCTTCCCATCGTTCCCCATTTTCCCCAGCGTCCCCCATGATCTTCCCATCATTCCCCATTTTTCCCAATGTTCCCCATGATCTTCCCATTCTTCCCCATCTCCCTAGTGTCCCCCATGATCTTCCCATCGTTCTACTTTTTCCCCAGTGTCCCCCATGATCTTCCCACCGCTCCCCATTTTCCCCAGTGTCCCCCATGATCTTCCCATCGTTCCCCATTTTCCCCAGAGTCCCCCATAATCTTCCCATCACTCCCCATTTTCCCCAGCGTCCCCCATGATCTTCCCATTCTTCCCCATTTTCCCCAGCATCCCCCATGATCTTCCCATAGTTTCTAATTTTCCCCAGCGTCCCCCATGATCTTCCAATCGTTCCCCATTTTCCCCAGCATTCCCCATGATCTTCCTATCGTTCCCCATTTTCCCCAGTGTCCCCCATGATCTTCCCATCCTTCCCCATTTTCCCCAGTGTCCCCCATGATCTTCCCATCCTTCCCCATTTCCCCCAGCATCCCCCATGATCTTCTCATCATTCCCAATTTTCACCAGTATCCCCCATGATCTTCCCATCATTCCCCATTTTCCCCAGCGTCCCTCATGATCTTCCCATCCTTCCCCATTTTCCCCAGTGTCCCCCATGATCTTCCCATCATTCCCCATTTTCCCCAGCGTCCCCCATGATCTTCCCATCGTTCCCCATTTTCCACAACATCCCTCATGATCTTTCCATCCTTCCCCATTTTCCCCAGTGTCCCCCATGATCATCCCATCGTTCCCCATTTACCTAGTGTCCCCCATGATCTTCCCATCGTTCCCCATTTTCCCCAGCATCCCCCATGATCTTCCCATCCTTCCCCATTTTCCCCAGTGTCCCCCATGATCTTCCCATTGTTCCCCATTTTCCCCAGCATCCCCCATGATCTTCCCATTGCTCCCCATTTTCCCCAGTGTCCCCCATGATCTTCCCATCGTTCCCCATTTCCCCAGCATCCCTCATGATCTTCCAATCCTTCCCCATCTTTCCAAGCGTCCCCCATGATCTTCCCATCGTTCACCATATTCCCCAGCGCCCCCCAAGATCTTCCCATCGTTCCCCATTTTCCCCAGCATCCGCCATGATTTTCCCATCTTTCCCCATTTTCCCCAGTGTCCCCCATGATCTTCCCATTGTTCCCCATTTTCCGCAGCGTCCCTCATGATCTTCCCATCCTTCCCCATTTTCCCAAGTGTCCCCCATGATCTTCCCATCGTTCCCCATTTTCCACAGCGTCCCTCATGATCTTCTCATCCTTCCCCATTTTCCCCAGTGTCCCCCATGATCTTCCCATCGTTCCCCATTTTCCACAGTGTCCCTCATGATCTTCCCATCCTTCCCCATTTTCCCCAGTGTCCCCCATGATCTTCCCATCGTTCCCCATTTTCCACAGCGTCCCTCATGATCTTCTCATCCTTCCCCATTTGCCCCAGGATCCCCCATGATCTTCCCATCCTTCCCCATTTTCCCCAGTGTCCCCCATGATCTTCCCATCGTTCCCCATTTTCCACAACGTCCCTCATGATCTTTCCATCGTTCCCCATTTCCCCAGTGTCCCTCATGACATTCCCATGGTTCCCCATTTTCCCCAGCATTCCCCATGATCTTCCCAACATTCCCCATTTTCCCCAGCATCCCTATTATCTTCCCAGTGTTCCCCATTTTCCACAGAGAACCTCATGATCTTCCCATCCTTCCCCATTTTCCACAGTGTCCCCCATGATCTTCCCATCGTTCCCCATTTTCCCCAGCATCCCCCATGATCTTCCCATCCTTCCCCATTTTCCCCAGTGTCCCCCATGATCTTCCCATCGTTCTCCATTTTACCCAGTGTCCCCAATGATCTTCCCATCGTTCCCCATTTTCCCCAACGTTCCACATGATCTTCCCATCCTTCCCCATTTCCCCAGTGTCCCCCATGATCTTCCCATCGTTCCACTTTTTCCCCAGTGTCCCCCATGATCTTCCCATCGCTCCCCATTTCCCCAGTGTCCCCCATGATCTTCCCATTGTTCCACTTTTTCCCCAGTGTCCCCCATGATCTTCCCATCGCTCCCCATTTTCCCCAGTGTCCCCCATGATCTTCCCATCGTTCCCCATTTTCCCCAGAGTCCCCCATAATATTCCCATCACTCCCCATTTTCCCCAGTGTCCCCAATGATCTTCCCATCGTTCCCCATTTTCCCCAGCGTCCCCCATGATCTTCCCATCATTCCCCATTTTCCCCAATGTTCCCCATGATCTTACCATTCTTCCCCATTTCCCTAGTGTCCCCCATGATCTTCCCATCGTTCTACTTTTTCCCCAGTGTCCCCCATGATCTTCCCACCGCTCCCCATTTTCCCCAGTGTCCCCCATGATCTTCCCATCGTTCCCCATTTTCCCCAGAGTCCCCCATAATCTTCCCATCACTCCCCATTTTCCCCAGCGTCCCCCATGATCTTCCCATTCTTCCCCATTTTCCCCATCATCCCCCATGATCTTCCCATCCTTCCCCATTTTCCCCAGTGTCCCCCATGATCTTCCCATAGTTCTCCATTTTCCCCAGTGTCCCCAATGATCTTCCCATCGTTCCCCATTTTCCCCAACGTTCCACATGATCTTCCCATCCTTCCCCATTTCCCCAGTGTCCCCCATGATCTTCCCATCGTTCCACTTTTTCCCCAGTGTCCCCCATGATCTTCCCATCGCTCCCCATTTCCCCAGTGTCCCCCATGATCTTCCCATTGTTCCACTTTTTCCCCAGTGTCCCCCATAATCTTCCCATCACTCCCCATTTTCCCCAGCGTCCCCCATGATCTTCCCATTCTTCCCCATTTTCCCCAGCATCCCCCATGATCTTCCCATCGTTTCTAATTTTCCCCAGCGTCCCCCATGATCTTCCAATCGTTCCCCATTTTCCCCAGCATTCCCCATGATCTTCCTATCGTTCCCCATTTTCCCCAGTGTCCCCCATGATCTTCCCATCCTTCCCCATTTTCCCCAGTGTCCACCAGGATCTACCCATCGTTCCCCATTTCCCCCAGTGTCCAAAATGAACTTTCCATCGTTCCCCATTTCCCCAGTGTCCCCCATGATCTTCCCATGGTTCCCCATTTTTCCCAGCATCCCCCATGATCTTCCCATCGTTCCCCATTTTCCCCAGCATCCCTATGATCTTCCAGTGTTCCCCATTTTCCACAACGAACCTCATGATCTTCCCATCCTTCCCCATTTTCCCCAGTGTCCCCCATGATCTTCCCATCGTTCCCCATTTTCCCCAGTGTCCCCCATGATCTTCCCATTGTTCCCCATTTTCCCCAGTGTCCCCCATGATCTTCCCATCGTTCCCCATTTTCCCCAGCATCCCCCATGATCTTCCCATCGTTCCCCATTTTCCCCAGTGTCCCCAATGATCTTCCCATCGTTCCCCATTTTCCCCAGTGTCCCCCATGATCTTCCCATCATTCCCCATTTTCCCCAGTGTCCCCCATGATCTTCCCATGGTTCCCCATTTTCCCCAGTGTCCCCAATGATCTTCCCATCGTTCCCCATTTTCCCCAGCATCCCCCATGATCTTCCCATCCTTCCCCATTTCCCCAGTGTCCACCATGATCTTCCCATCGTTCCACTTTTTCCTCAGTGTCCCCCATGATCTTCCCATCGTTCCCCATTACCCCAACATTCCCCATGATCTTCCCATCGTTCCCCATATTCCCCAGAGTCCCCCATAATCTTCCCAATCACTCCCCATTTTCCCAAGTGTCCCCCATGATCGTCCCATCGTTCCCCATTTTCCCCAGCATCCCCCATGATCTTCCAATCCTTCCCCATTTTCCCCAGCATCCCCCATGATCTTCCCATCATTTCTAATTTTCCCCAGCGTCCCCCATGATCTTCCCATCGTTCCCCATTTTCCCCAGTGTCCCCCATGATCTTCCCATTGTTCCCCATTTTCCCCAGTGTCCCCCATGATCTTCCCATCGTTCCCCATTTTCCCCAGCATCCCCCATGATCTTCCCATCGTTCCCCATTTTCCCCAGTGTCCCCAATGATCTTCCCATCGTTCCCCATTTTCCCCAGTGTCCCCCATGATCTTCCCATCATTCCCCATTTTCCCCAGTGTCCCCCATGATCTTCCCATCGTTCCCCATTTTCCCCAGTGTCCCCAATGATCTTCCCATCGTTCCCCATTTTCCCCAGCATCCCCCATGATCTTCCCATCCTTCCCCATTTCCCCAGTGTCCACCATGATCTTCCCATCGTTCCACTTTTTCCTCAGTGTCCCCCACGATCTTCCCATCGTTCCCCATTACCCCAACATTCCCCATGATCTTCCCATCGTTCCCCATTTTCCCCAGAGTCCCCCATAATCTTCCCAATCACTCCCCATTTTCCCCAGTGTCCCCCATGATCTTCCCATCGTTCCCCATTTTCCCCAGCATCCCCCATGATCTTCCAATCCTTCCCCATTTTCCCCAGCATCCCCCATGATCTTCCCATCATTTCTAATTTTCCCCAGCGTCCCCCATGATCTTCCAATCGTTCCCCATTTTCCCCAGCGTTCCCCATGATCTTCCTATCGTTCACCATTTTCCCCAGTGTCCCCCATGATCTTCCCATCATTCCACTTTTTCCCCAGTGTCCAACATGATCTTCCCATCATTCCCCATTTCCCCCAGCGTCCCCCATGATCTTCCCATCGTTCCACTTTTTCCCCAGTGTCCCCCATGATCTTCCCATCGCTCCCCATTTTCCCCAGTGTCCCCCATGATCTTCCCATCATTCCCCATTTTCCCCAGAGTCCCCCATAATCTTCCCATCACTCCCCATTTTCCCCAGTGTCCCCCATGACCTTCCCATCGTTCCCCATTTTCCCCAGCATCCCCCATGATCTTCCCATCCTTCCCCATTTTCCCCAGCATCCCCCACGATCTTTCCATCGTTTCTAATTTTCCCTAGCGTCCCCCATGATCTTCCAATTGTTCCCCATTTCCCCAGCGTTCCCTATGATCTTCCTATCGTTCCCCATTTTCCCCAGTGTCCCCCATGATCTTCCCATCCTTCCCCATTTTCCCCAGTGTCCCCCAGGATCTTCCCATCGTTCCCCATTTTCCCCAGTGTCCAACATGATCTTCCCATCATTCCCCATTTCCCCCCCCGTCCCCCATGATCTTCCCATCGTTCCCCATTTTCCCCAGCATCCCTCATGATCTTCTCATCGTTCCCCATTTTCCCCAGTATCCCCCATGATCTTCCCATCGTTCCCCATTTTCCCCAGCATCCCTCATGATCTTCCCATCATTCCACATTTCCCCAGTGTCCCCCATGATCTTCCCATCGCTCCCCATTTTCCCCAGTGTCCCCCATGATCTTCCCATTGATCCCCATTTTCCCCAGGTTCCCCCATGATCTTCCTATCATTCCCCATTTTCCACAGCGTTCCTCATGATCTTCCCATTGTTCCCCAGCATCCCCCATGATCTTCCCATCCTTCCCCATATTCCCCAGCATCCCCCATGATCTTTCCATTATTCCCCATTTTCAACAGCATCCCCAATGATCTTCCCATCACTCCCCAAATTCCCCAGTGTCCCCCATGATCTTCCCATCATTCCCAATTTTCCCCAGTGTCCCCCATGATTTCCCCATCATTCCCCATTTTCCCCAGCATCCACGATGATCTTCCCATCATTCCCATTTTCAACAGCATCCCCAATGATCTTCCCATCACTCCCCAAATTCCCCAGTGTCCCCCATGATCTTCCCATCATTCCCCATTTTCCCCAGCGTCCCCCATGATTTTCCCATCATTCCCCATTTTCCCAAGCATCCACGATGATCTTCCCATCATTCCCCATTTTCACCAGTGTCCCCCATGATCTTCCCATCATTCCCCATTTTCCCTAGCATCCCCCATGATCTTCCCATCCTTCCCTATTTTGCCCAGTGTCCCCCATGATCTTCCCATCATTCCCCATTTTCACCAGTGTCTCCAATTATCTAAACATCGCTCCCCATTTTCGCCAGTGTCCCACATGATCTTGCCATCGTTCCCAATTTTCACCAGCATCCCACATGATCTTCCCATCGCTCCCCATTTTCCCCAGTGTCACCCATGATTTTCCCATTGTTCCCCATTTCCCCCAGTGTCCCCCATGATCTTCCCATCCTTCCCCATTTTCCCCAGTGTCCCCCAGGATCTTCCCATCGTTCCCCATTTTCCCCATTTTCCAACATGATCTTCCCATCATTCCCCATTTCCCCAGCGTCCCCCATGATCTTCCCATCGTTCCCCATTTTCCCCAGCGTCCCTCATGATCTTCCCATCGTTCCACATTTCCCCCAGTGTCCCCCATGATCTTCCCATCCCTCCCCATTTTCCCAAGCATCCCCCATGATCTTCCCATCGTTCCCCATTTTCCCCAGCGTCCCCCATGAACTTCCGATCGTTCCCCATTTTCCCCAGCGCCCCCAATGATCTTCCCATCGTTCCCCATTTTCCCCAGTGTCCAACATGATCTTCCCATCATTCCCCATTTTCCCCAGCGTCCCCCATGATCTTCCCATCGTTCCCCATTTTCACCAGTGTCTCCAATTATCTAACCATCGCTTCCCATTTTCGCCAGTGTCCCACATGATCTTGCCATCGTTCCCAATTTTCACCAGCATCCCCCATGATCTTCCCATCGCTCCCCATTTTCCCCAGTGACACCCATAATTTTCCCATTGTTCCCCATTTTCCCCAGTGTCCCCCATGATCTTCCCATCCTTCCCCATTTTCCCCAGCATCCCCCATGATTTTCCCAACGTTTCTAATTTTCCCCAGCGTCCCCCATGATCTTCCCATCGTTAACCATTTCCCCCTGCGTTCCCCATGATCTTCCTATCGTTCCCCATTTCCCCCAGTGTCCCCCATGATCTTCCCATCTTTCCCCATTTTCCCCAGTGTCCCCCAGGATCTTCCCATCATTCCCCATTTTCCCCATTGTCCAACATGATCTTCCCATCATTCCCCACTTCCCCAGCGTCCCCCATGATCTTCCCATCATTCCCCATTTTCCCCAGCGTCCCTCATGATCTTCCCATCGTTCCACATTTCCCCCAGTGTCCCCCATGATCTTCCCATCCCTCCCCATTTTCCCAAGCATCCCCCATGATCTTCCCATCGTTCCCAATTTTCCCCAGTGTCCCCCATGATCTTCCCATCATTCCCCATTTTCCCCAGTGTCCCCCATGATCTTCCCATCGTTCCCCATTTTCCCCAGTGTCCCCAATGATCTTCCCATCGTTCCCCATTTTCCCCAGCATCCCCCATGATCTTCCCATCCTTCCCCATTTCCCCAGTGTCCACCATGATCTTCAAATCGTTCCACTTTTTCCTCAGTGTCCCCCATGATCTTCCCATCGTTCCCCATTACCCCAACATTCCCCATGATCTTCCCATCGCTCCCCATTTTCCCCAGTGTCCCCCATGATCTTCCCATTGATCCCCATTTTCCCCAGGGTCCCCCATGATCTTCCCATCGTTCCCCATTTTCCCCAGTGTCCCCAATGATCTTCCCATCGTTCCCCATTTTCCCCAGCATCCCCCATGATCTTCCCATCCTTCCCCATTTCCCCAGTGTCCCCCATGATCTTCCCATAATTCCCCATTTTCCCCAGTGTCCCCCATGATCTTCCCATCGCTCCCCATTTTCCCCAGTGTCCCCCATGATCTTCCCATTGATCCCCATTTTCCCCAGGGTCCCCCATGATCTTCCCATCATTCCCCATTTTCCACAGCGTTCCTCATGATCTTCCCATTGTTCCCCAGCATCCCCCATGATCTTCCCATCCTTCCCCATATTCCCCAGCATCCCCCATGATCTTTCCATTATTCCCCATTTTCAACAGCATCCCCAATGATCTTCTCATCGCTCCCCAAATTCCCAGTGTACCCCATGATCTTCCCATCATTCCCCATTTTCCCCAGCGTCCCCCATGATTTTCCCATCATTCCCCATTTTCCCCAGCATCCACGATGATCTTCCCATCATTCCCCATTTTCACCAGTGTCCCCCATGATCTTCCCATCATTCCCCATTTTCCCTAGCATCCCCCATGATCTTCCCATCCTTCCCTATTTTGCCCAGTGTCCCCCATGATCTTCCCATCATTCCCCATTTTCACCAGTGTCTCCAATTATCTAACCATCGCTCCCCGTTTTCGCCAGTGTCCCACATGATCTTGCCATCGTTCCCAATTTTCACCAGCATCCCACATGATCTTCCCATCGCTCCCCATTTTCCCCAGTGTCACCCATGATTTTCCCATTGTTCCCCATTTTCCCTAGTGTCCCCCATGATCTTCCCAGCCTTCCCCATTTTCCCCAGCATCCCCCATGATCTTCCCATCGTTTCTAATTTTCCCCAGCGTCCCCCATGATCTTCCCATCGTTAACCATTTCCCCCTGCGTTCCCCATGATCTTCCTATCGTTCCCCATTTCCCCCAGTGTCCCCCATGATCTTCCCATCCTTCCCCATTTTCCCCAGTGTCCCCCAGGATCTTCCCATCGTTCCCCATTTTCCCCATTTTCCAACATGATCTTCCCATCATTCCCCATTTCCCCAGCGTCCCCCATGATCTTCCCATCGTTCCCCATTTTCCCCAGCGTCCCTCATGATCTTCCCATCGTTCCACATTTCCCCCAGTGTCCCCCATGATCTTCCCATCCCTCCCCATTTTCCCAAGCATCCCCCATGATCTTCCCATCGTTCCCCATTTTCCCCAGCGTCCCCCATGAACTTCCGATCGTTCCCCATTTTCCCCAGCGCCCCCAATGATCTTCCCATCGTTCCCCATTTTCCCCAGTGTCCAACATGATCTTCCCATCATTCCCAATTTTCCCCAGCGTCCCCCATGATCTTCCCATCGTTCCCCATTTTCACCAGTGTCTCCAATTATCTAACCATCGCTTCCCATTTTCGCCAGTGTCCCACATGATCTTGCCATCGTTCCCAATTTTCACCAGCATCCCACATGATCTTCCCATCGCTCCCCATTTTCCCCAGTGTCACCCATGATTTTCCCATTGTTCCCCATTTCCCCCAGTGTCCCCCATGATCTTCCCATCCTTCCCCATTTTCCCCAGTGTCCCCCAGGATCTTCCCATCGTTCCCCATTTTCCCCATTTTCCAACATGATCTTCCCATCATTCCCCATTTCCCCAGCGTCCCCCATGATCTTCCCATCGTTCCCCATTTTCCCCAGCGTCCCTCATGATCTTCCCATCGTTCCACATTTCCCCCAGTGTCCCCCATGATCTTCCCATCCCTCCCCATTTTCCCAAGCATCCCCCATGATCTTCCCATCGTTCCCCATTTTCCCCAGCGTCCCCCATGAACTTCCGATCGTTCCCCATTTTCCCCAGCGCCCCCAATGATCTTCCCATCGTTCCCCATTTTCCCCAGTGTCCAACATGATCTTCCCATCATTCCCCATTTTCCCCAGCGTCCCCCATGATCTTCCCATCGTTCCCCATTTTCACCAGTGTCTCCAATTATCTAACCATCGCTTCCCATTTTCGCCAGTGTCCCACATGATCTTGCCATCGTTCCCAATTTTCACCAGCATCCCCCATGATCTTCCCATCGCTCCCCATTTTCCCCAGTGACACCCATAATTTTCCCATTGTTCCCCATTTTCCCCAGTGTCCCCCATGATCTTCCCATCCTTCCCCATTTTCCCCAGCATCCCCCATGATTTTCCCAACGTTTCTAATTTTCCCCAGCGTCCCCCATGATCTTCCCATCGTTAACCATTTCCCCCTGCGTTCCCCATGATCTTCCTATCGTTCCCCATTTCCCCCAGTGTCCCCCATGATCTTCCAATCTTTCCCCATTTTCCCCAGTGTCCCCCAGGATCTTCCCATCGTTCCCCATTTTCCCCATTGTCCAACATGATCTTCCCATCATTCCCCACTTCCCCAGCGTCCCCCATGATCTTCCCATCATTCCCCATTTTCCCCAGCGTCCCTCATGATCTTCCCATCGTTCCACATTTCCCCCAGTGTCCCCCATGATCTTCCCATCCCTCCCCATTTTCCCAAGCATCCCCCATGATCTTCCCATCGTTCCCAATTTTCCCCAGTGTCCCCCATGATCTTCCCATCATTCCCCATTTTCCCCAGTGTCCCCCATGATCTTCCCATCGTTCCCCATTTTCCCCAGTGTCCCCAATGATCTTCCCATCGTTCCCCATTTTCCCCAGCATCCCCCATGATCTTCCCATCCTTCCCCATTTCCCCAGTGTCCACCATGATCTTCAAATCGTTCCACTTTTTCCTCAGTGTCCCCCATGATCTTCCCATCGTTCCCCATTACCCCAACATTCCCCATGATCTTCCCATTGATCCCCATTTTCCCCAGGGTCCCCCATGATCTTCCCATCGTTCCCCATTTTCCCCAGTGTCCCCAATGATCTTCCCATCGTTCCCCATTTTCCCCAGCATCCCCCATGATCTTCCCATCCTTCCCCATTTCCCCAGTGTCCCCCATGATCTTCCCATAATTCCCCATTTTCCCCAGTGTCCCCCATGATCTTCCCATCGCTCCCCATTTTCCCCAGTGTCCCCCATGATCTTCCCATTGATCCCCATTTTCCCCAGGGTCCCCCATGATCTTCCCATCATTCCCCATTTTCCACAGCGTTCCTCATGATCTTCCCATTGTTCCCCAGCATCCCCCATGATCTTCCCATCCTTCCCCATATTCCCCAGCATCCCCCATGATCTTTCCATTATTCCCCATTTTCAACAGCATCCCCAATGATCTTCTCATCGCTCCCCAAATTCCCCAGTGTACCCCATGATCTTCCCATCATTCCCCATTTTCCCCAGCGTCCCCCATGATTTTCCCATCATTCCCCATTTTCCCCAGCATCCACGATGATCTTCCCATCATTCCCCATTTTCACCAGTGTCCCCCATGATCTTCCCATCATTCCCCATTTTCCCTAGCATCCCCCATGATCTTCCCATCCTTCCCTATTTTGCCCAGTGTCCCCCATGATCTTCCCATCATTCCCCATTTTCACCAGTGTCTCCAATTATCTAACCATCGCTCCCCGTTTTCGCCAGTGTCCCACATGATCTTGCCATCGTTCCCAATTTTCACCAGCATCCCACATGATCTTCCCATCGCTCCCCATTTTCCCCAGAGTCACCCATGATTTTCCCATTGTTCCCCATTTTCCCTAGTGTCCCCCATGATCTTCCCAGCCTTCCCCATTTTCCCCAGCATCCCCCATGATCTTCCCATCGTTTCTAATTTTCCCCAGCGTCCCCCATGATCTTCCCATCGTTAACCATTTCCCCCTGCGTTCCCCATGATCTTCCTATCGTTCCCCATTTCCCCCAGTGTCCCCCATGATCTTCCCATCCTTCCCCATTTTCCCCAGTGTCCCCCAGGATCTTCCCATCGTTCCCCATTTTCCCCATTTTCCAACATGATCTTCCCATCATTCCCCATTTCCCCAGCGTCCCCCATGATCTTCCCATCGTTCCCCATTTTCCCCAGCGTCCCTCATGATCTTCCCATCGTTCCACATTTCCCCCAGTGTCCCCCATGATCTTCCCATCCCTCCCCATTTTCCCAAGCATCCCCCATGATCTTCCCATCGTTCCCCATTTTCCCCAGCGTCCCCCATGAACTTCCGATCGTTCCCCATTTTCCCCAGCGCCCCCAATGATCTTCCCATCGTTCCCCATTTTCCCCAGTGTCCAACATGATCTTCCCATCATTCCCCATTTCCCCCAGCGTCCCCCATGATCTTCCCATCGTTCCCCATTTTCACCAGTGTCTCCAATTATCTAACCATCGCTTCCCATTTTCGCCAGTGTCCCACATGATCTTGCCATCGTTCCCAATTTTCACCAGCATCCCCCATGATCTTCCCATCGCTCCCCATTTTCCCCAGTGACACCCATAATTTTCCCATTGTTCCCCATTTTCCCCAGTGTCCCCCATGATCTTCCCATCCTTCCCCATTTTCCCCAGCATCCCCCATGATTTTCCCAACGTTTCTAATTTTCCCCAGCGTCCCCCATGATCTTCCCATCGTTAACCATTTCCCCCTGCGTTCCCCATGATCTTCCTATCGTTCCCCATTTCCCCCAGTGTCCCCCATGATCTTCCAATCTTTCCCCATTTTCCCCAGTGTCCCCCAGGATCTTCCCATCGTTCCCCATTTTCCCCATTGTCCAACATGATCTTCCCATCATTCCCCACTTCCCCAGCGTCCCCCATGATCTTCCCATCATTCCCCATTTTCCCCAGCGTCCCTCATGATCTTCCCATCGTTCCACATTTCCCCCAGTGTCCCCCATGATCTTCCCATCCCTCCCCATTTTCCCAAGCATCCCCCATGATCTTCCCATCGTTCCCAATTTTCCCCAGTGTCCCCCATGATCTTCCCATCATTCCCCATTTTCCCCAGTGTCCCCCATGATCTTCCCATCGTTCCCCATTTTCCCCAGTGTCCCCAATGATCTTCCCATCGTTCCCCATTTTCCCCAGCATCCCCCATGATCTTCCCATCCTTCCCCATTTCCCCAGTGTCCACCATGATCTTCAAATCGTTCCACTTTTTCCTCAGTGTCCCCCATGATCTTCCCATCGTTCCCCATTACCCCAACATTCCCCATGATCTTCCCATCGCTCCCCATTTTCCCCAGTGTCCCCCATGATCTTCCCATTGATCCCCATTTTCCCCAGGGTCCCCCATGATCTTCCCATCGTTCCCCATTTTCCCCAGTGTCCCCAATGATCTTCCCATCGTTCCCCATTTTCCCCAGCATCCCCCATGATCTTCCCATCCTTCCCCATTTCCCCAGTGTCCCCCATGATCTTCCCATAATTCCCCATTTTCCCCAGTGTCCCCCATGATCTTCCCATCGCTCCCCATTTTCCCCAGTGTCCCCCATGATCTTCCCATTGATCCCCATTTTCCCCAGGGTCCCCCATGATCTTCCCATCATTCCCCATTTTCCACAGCGTTCCTCATGATCTTCCCATTGTTCCCCAGCATCCCCCATGATCTTCCCATCCTTCCCCATATTCCCCAGCATCCCCCATGATCTTTCCATTATTCCCCATTTTCAACAGCATCCCCAATGATCTTCTCATCGCTCCCCAAATTCCCCAGTGTACCCCATGATCTTCCCATCATTCCCCATTTTCCCCAGCGTCCCCCATGATTTTCCCATCATTCCCCATTTTCCCCAGCATCCACGATGATCTTCCCATCATTCCCCATTTTCACCAGTGTCCCCCATGATCTTCCCATCATTCCCCATTTTCCCTAGCATCCCCCATGATCTTCCCATCCTTCCCTATTTTGCCCAGTGTCCCCCATGATCTTCCCATCATTCCCCATTTTCACCAGTGTCTCCAATTATCTAACCATCGCTCCCCGTTTTCGCCAGTGTCCCACATGATCTTGCCATCGTTCCCAATTTTCACCAGCATCCCACATGATCTTCCCATCGCTCCCCATTTTCCCCAGTGTCACCCATGATTTTCCCATTGTTCCCCATTTTCCCTAGTGTCCCCCATGATCTTCCCAGCCTTCCCCATTTTCCCCAGCATCCCCCATGATCTTCCCATCGTTTCTAATTTTCCCCAGCGTCCCCCATGATCTTCCCATCGTTAACCATTTCCCCCTGCGTTCCCCATGATCTTCCTATCGTTCCCCATTTCCCCCAGTGTCCCCCATGATCTTCCCATCCTTCCCCATTTTCCCCAGTGTCCCCCAGGATCTTCCCATCGTTCCCCATTTTCCCCATTTTCCAACATGATCTTCCCATCATTCCCCATTTCCCCAGCGTCCCCCATGATCTTCCCATCGTTCCCCATTTTCCCCAGCGTCCCTCATGATCTTCCCATCGTTCCACATTTCCCCCAGTGTCCCCCATGATCTTCCCATCCCTCCCCATTTTCCCAAGCATCCCCCATGATCTTCCCATCGTTCCCCATTTTCCCCAGCGTCCCCCATGAACTTCCGATCGTTCCCCATTTTCCCCAGCGCCCCCAATGATCTTCCCATCGTTCCCCATTTTCCCCAGTGTCCAACATGATCTTCCCATCATTCCCAATTTTCCCCAGCGTCCCCCATGATCTTCCCATCGTTCCCCATTTTCACCAGTGTCTCCAATTATCTAACCATCGCTTCCCATTTTCGCCAGTGTCCCACATGATCTTGCCATCGTTCCCAATTTTCACCAGCATCCCCCATGATCTTCCCATCGCTCCCCATTTTCCCCAGTGACACCCATGATTTTCCCATTGTTCCCCATTTTCCCCAGTGTCCCCCATGATCTTCCCATCCTTCCCCATTTTCCCCAGCATCCCCCATGATTTTCCCAACGTTTCTAATTTTCCCCAGCGTCCCCCATGATCTTCCCATCGTTAACCATTTCCCCCTGCGTTCCCCATGATCTTCCTATCGTTCCCCATTTCCCCCAGTGTCCCCCATGATCTTCCCATCTTTCCCCATTTTCCCCAGTGTCCCCCAGGATCTTCCCATCGTTCCCCATTTCCCCCATTGTCCAACATGATCTTCCCATCATTCCCCACTTCCCCAGCGTCCCCCATGATCTTCCCATCATTCCCCATTTTCCCCAGCGTCCCTCATGATCTTCCCATCGTTCCACATTTCCCCCAGTGTCCCCCATGATCTTCCCATCCCTCCCCATTTTCCCCAGTGTCCCCCATGATCTTCCCATCGTTCCCCATTTTCCCCAGTGTCCCCAATGATCTTCCCATCGTTCCCCATTTTCCCCAGCATCCCCCATGATCTTCCCATCCTTCCCCATTTCCCCAGTGTCCACCATGATCTTCAAATCGTTCCACTTTTTCCTCAGTGTCCCCCATGATCTTCCCATCGTTCCCCATTACCCCAACATTCCCCATGATCTTCCCATCGTTCCCCATTTTCCCCAGAGTCCCCCATAATCTTCCCAATCACTCCCCATTTTCCCCAGTGTCCCCCATGATCTTCCCATCGTTCCCCATTTTCCCCAGCATCCCCCATGATCTTCCAATCCTTCCCCATTTTCCCCAGCATCCCCCATGATCTTCCCATCATTTCTAATTTTCCCCAGCGTCCCCCATGATCTTCCAATCGTTCCCCATTTTCCCCAGCATTCCCCATGATCTTCCTATCGTTCCCCATTTTCCCCAGTATCCCCCATGATCTTCCCATCATTCCACTTTTTACCCAGTGTCCAACATGATCTACCCATCATTCCCCATTTCCCCCAGCGTCCCCCATGATCTTCCCATCGTTCCCCATTTTCCCCAGAATCCCACATGATCTTCCCATCATTCCCCATTTTCCCCAGCATCCCCCATGATCTTCCCATCGTACCCCATTTTCCCCAGCATCCTCCATGATCTTCCCATCGTTCCCCATTTTCCCCAGCGTCTCTCATGATCTTCCCATCGTTCCACATTTCCCCAGTGTCCTCCATGATCTTCCCATCGCTCCCCATTTTCCCCAGTGTCCCCCATGATCTTTCCATCATTCCCCATTTTCCCCAGGGTCCCCCATGATCTTCCCATCATTCCCCATTTTCCACAGCGTTCCTCATATTCTTCCTATTGTTCCCCATTTTCCCCAGCATCCCCCATGAACTTCCCATCATTCCCCATTTTCCTGTGCGTCCCCCATGATCTTCCCATCCTTCCCCATATTCCCCAGCATTCCCCATGATCTTCCTATCGTTCCCCATTTTCCCCAGTATCCCCCATGATCTTCCCATCATTCCACTTTTTCCCCAGTGTCCAACATGATCTACCCATCATTCCCCATTTCCCCCAGCGTCCCCCATGATCTTCCCATCGTTCCCCATTTTCCCCAGAATCCCACATGATCTTCCCATCATTCCCCATTTTCCCCAGCGTCCCCATGATCTTCCCATCGTACCCCATTTTCCCCAGCATCCTCCATGATCTTCCCATCGTTCCCCATTTTCCCCAGCGTCTCTCATGATCTTCCCATCGTTCCACATTTCCCCAGTGTCCTCCATGATCTTCCCATCGCTCCCCATTTTCCCCAGTGTCCCCCATGATCTTCCCATCGTTCCCCATTTTCCTGTGCGTCCCCCATGATCTTCCCATCCTTCCCCATATTCCCCAGCATCCCCCATGATAATCCCATTATTCCCCATTTTCAAAAGCGTCCCCCATGATCTTCCCATCATTCCCCATTTTCCCCAGTGTCCCCCATGATCTTCCCATCGTTCCCCATTTCCCCAGCATCCCTCATGATCTTCCAATCCTTCCCCATCTTCCCAAGCATCCCCCATGATCTTCCCATTGTTCACCATTTTCCCCAGCACCCCCCATGATCTTCCCATCGTTCCCCATTTTCCCCAGCATCCACCATGATTTTCCCATCTTTCCCCATTTTGCCCAGTGTCCCCCATGATCTTCCCATTGTTCCCCATTTTCCCCAGTGTCCCTCATAATCTTCCCATCGTTCCCCATTTTCCGCAGCGTCCCTCATGATCTTCCCATCCTTCCCCATTTTCCCCAGTGTCCTCCATGATCTTCCCATCGTTCCCCTTTTTCCCCAGCATCCCCGATGATCTTCCCATCCTTCCCCATTTCCCCAGTGTCCCCCATGATCTTCCCATCGTTCCACTTTTTCCCCAGTGTCCCCCATGATCTTCCCATCGCTCCCCATTTTCCCCAGTGTCCCCCATGATCTTCCCATCGTTCCCCATTTTCCCCAGAGTCCCCCATAATCTTCCCATCACTCCCCATTTTCCCCAGTGTCCCCCATGATCTTCCCATCGTTCCCCATTTTCCCCAGCATCCCCCATGATCTTCCCATCCTTCCCCATTTTCCCCAGCATCCCCCACAATCTTCCCATCGTTTCTAATTTCCCCTAGCGTCCCCCATGATCTTCCAATTGTTCCCCATTTCCCCAGCATTCCCTATGATCTTCCTATCGTTCCCCATTTTTCCCAGTGTCCCCCATGATCTTCCCATCCTTCCCCATTTTCCCCAGTGTCCCCCAGGATCTTCCCATCATTCCCCATTTTCCCCAGTGTCCAACATGATCTTCCCATCATTCCCCATTTCCCCCCCCGTCCCCCATGATCTTCCCATCGTTCCCCATTTTCCCCAGCATCCCTCATGATCTTCTCATCGTTCCCCATTTTCCCCAGTATCCCCCATGATCTTCCCATCGTTCCCCATTTTCCCCAGCATCCCTCATGACCTTCCCATCGTTCCACATTTCCCCAGTGTCCCCCATGATCTTCCCATTGATCCCCATTTTCCCCAGGGTCCCCCATGATCTTCCTATCATTCCCCATTTTCCACAGCGTTCCTCATGATCTTCCCAATGTTCCCCAGCATCCCCCATGATCTTCCCATCCTTCCCCATATTCCCCAGCATCCCCCATGATCTTTCCATTATTCCCCATTTTCAACAGCATCCCCAATGATCTTCCCATCACTCCCCAAATTCCCCAGTGTCCCCCATGATCTTCCCATCATTCCCCATTTTCCCCAGCGTCCCCCATGATTTTCCCATCATTCCCATTTTCCCCAGCATCCACGATGATCTTCCCATCATTCCCCATTTTCAACAGTATCCCCAATGATCTTCCCATCACTCCCCAAATTCCCCAGTGTCCCCCATGATCTTCCCATCATTCCCCATTTTCCCCAGCGTCCTCCATGATTTTCCCATCATTCCCCATTTTCCCCAGCATCCACGATGATCTTCCCATCATTCCCCATTTTCACCAGTGTCCCCCATGATCTTCCCATCATTCCCCATTTTCACCAGTGTCTCCAATTATCTAACCATCGCTCCCCATTTTCGCCAGTGTCCCACATGATCTTGCCATCGTTCCCAATTTTCACCAGCATCCCCCATGATCTTCCCATCGCTCCCCATTTTCACCAGTGTCACCCATGATTTTCCCATTGTTCCCCATTTTCCCCAGTGTCCCCCATTATCTTCCCATCCTTCCCCATTTTCCCCAGCATCCCCCATGATCTTCCCATCGTTTCTAATTTTCCCCAGCGTCCCCCATGATCTTCCCATCGTTAACCATTTCCCCCTGCGTTCCCCATGATCTTCCTATCCTTCCCCATTTTCCCCAGTGTCCCCCAGGATCTTCCCATCGTTCCCCATTTTCCCCATTGTCCAACATGATCTTCCCATCATTCCCCATTTCCCCAGCGTCCCCCATGATCTTCCCATCGTTCCCCATTTTCCCCAGCGTCCCTCATGATCTTCCCATCGTTCCACATTTCCCCCAGTGTCCCCCATGATCTTCCCATCCCTCCCCATTTTCCCAAGCATCCCCCATGATCTTTCCATCCTTCCCCATTTTCCCCAGTGTCCAACATGATCTTCCCATCATTCCCCATTTTCCCCAGTGTCCCCCATGATCTTCCAATTGTTCCCCATTTTCCCCAGCGTTCCCTATGATCTTCCTATCGTTCCCCATTTTCCCCAGTGTCCCCCATGATCTTCCCATCATTCCCCATTTTCCCCAGCGTCCCCCATGATCTTCCCATCGTTCCCCATTTTCCCCAGCATCCCTCATGATCTTCTCATCGTTCCCCATTTTCCCCAGTATACCCCATGATCTTCCCATCGTTCCCCATTTTCCCCAGCATCCCTCATGATCTTCCCATCATTCCACATTTCCCCAGTGTCCCCCATGATCTTCCCATTGCTCCCCATTTTCCCCAGTGTCCCCCATGATCTTCCCATTGATCCCCATTTTCCCCAGGGTCCCCCATGATCTTCCCATCATTCCCCATTTTCCACAGCTTTCCTCATGATCTTCCCATTGTTCCCCAGCATCCCCCATGATCTTCCCATTCCCCATATTCCCCAGCATCCCCCATGATCTTTCCATTATTCCCCATTTTCAACAGCATCCCCAATGATCTTCCCATCACTCCCCAAATTCCCCAGTGTCCCCCATGATCTTCCCATCATTCCCCATTTTCCCCAGCGTCCCCCATGATTTTCCCATCATTCCCCATTTTCCCCAGCATCCACGATGATCTTCCCATCATTCCCCATTTTCACCAGTGTCCCCCATGATCTTCCCATCATTCCCCATTTTCCCTAGCATCCCCCATGATCTTCCCATCCTTCCCTATTTTGCCCAGTGTCCCACATGATCTTGCCATCGTTCCCCATTTTCCCCATTGTCCAACATGATCTTCCCATCATTCCCCATTTCCCCAGCGTACCCCATGATCTTCCCATCGTTCCCCATTTTCCCCAGAGTCCCTCATGATCTTCCCATCGTTCCACATTTCCCCCAGTGTCCCCCATGATCTTCCCATCGCTCCCCATTTTCCCCAGTGTCACCCATGATTTTCCCATTGTTCCCCATTTTCCCCAGTGTCCCCCATGATCTTCCCATCCTTCCCCATGTTCCCCAGCATCCCCCATGATCTTCCCATCGTTTCTAATTTTCCCCAGCGTCCCCCATGATCTTCCCATCGTTAACCATTTCCCCCTGCGTTCCCCATGATCTTCCTATCCTTCCCCATTTTCCCCAGTGTCCCCCAGGATCTTCCCATCGTTCCCCATTTTCCCCATTTTCCAACATGAACTTCCCATCATTCCCCATTTCCCCAGCGTCCCCCATGATCTTCCCATCGTTCCCCATTTTCCCCAGCGTCCCTCATGATCTTCCCATCGTTCCACATTTCCCCCAGTGTCCCCCATGATCTTCCCATCCCTCCCCATTTTCCCAAGCATCCCCCATGATCTTCCCATCGTTCCCCATTTTCCCCAGCGTCCCCCATGAACTTCCGATCGTTCCCCATTTTTCCCAGCGCCCCCATTGATCTTCCCATCGTTCCCCATTTTCCCCAGTGTCCAACATGATCTTCCCATCATTCCCCATTTTCCCCAGTGTCCCCCATGATCTTCCAATTGTTCCCCATTTTCCCCAGCGTTCCCTATGATCTTCCTATCGTTCCCCATTTTCCCCAGTGTCCCCCATGATCTTCCCATCATTCCCCATTTTCCCCAGCGTCCCCCATGATCTTCCCATTGTTCCCCATTTTCCCCAGCATCCCTCATGATCTTCTCATCGTTCCCCATTTTCCCCAGTATCCCCCATGATCTTCCCATCGTTCCCCATTTTCCCCAGCATCCCTCATGATCTTCCCATCATTCCACATTTCCCCAGTGTCCCCCATGATCTTCCCATCGCTCCCCATTTTCCCCAGTGTCCCCCATGATCTTCCCATTGATCCCCATTTTCCCCAGGGTCCCCCATGATCTTCCCATCATTCCCCATTTTCCACAGCGTTCCTCATGATCTTCCCATTGTACCCCAGCATCCCCCATGATCTTCCCATCCTTCCCCATATTCCCCAGCATCCCCCATGATCTTTCCATTATTACCCATTTTCAACAGCATCCCCAATGATCTTCCCATCACTCCCCAAATTCCCCAGTGTCCCCCATGATCTTCCCATCATTCCCCATTTTCCCCAGCGTCCCCCATGATTTTCCCATCATTCCCCATTTTCCCCAGCATCCACGATGATCTTCCCATCATTCCCCATTTTCACCAGTGTCCCCCATGATCTTCCCATCATTCCCCATTTTCCCTAGCATCCCCCATGATCTTCCCATCCTTCCCTATTTTGCCCAGGGTCCCACATGATCTTGCCATCGTTCCCCATTTTCCCCATTGTCCAACATGATCTTCCCATCATTCCCCATTTCCCCAGCGTACCCCATGATCTTCCCATCGTTCCCCATTTTCCCCAGAGTCCCTCATGATCTTCCCATCGTTCCACATTTCCCCCAGTGTCCCCCATGATCTTCCCATCCCTCCCCATTTTCCCAAGCATCCCCCATGATCTTCCCATCGTTCCCCATTTTCCTCAGCGTCCCCCATGAACTTCCGATCGTTCCCCATTTTCCCCAGCGCCCCCAATGATCTTCCCATCGTTCCCCATTTTCCCCAGTGTCCAACATGATCTTCCCATCATTCCCCATTTTCCCCAGCGTCCCCCATGATCTTCCCATCGTTCCCCATTTTCACCAGTGTCTCCAATTATCTAACCATCGCTCCACATTTTCGCCAGTGTCCCACATGATCTTGCCATCGTTCCCAATTTTCACCAGCATCCCCCATGATCTTCCCATCGCTCCCCATTTACCCCAGTGTCCCCCATGATCTTCCCATCCTTCCCCATTTTCCCCAGCATCCCCCATGATCTTCCCATCGTTTCTAATTTTCCCCAGCGTCCCCCATGATCTTCCCATCGTTAACCATTTCCCCCTGTGTTCCCCATGATCTTCCTATCGTTCCCCATTTCCCCCAGTGTCCCCCATGATCTTCCAATCCTTCCCCATTTTCCCCAGTGTCCCCCAGGATCTTCCCATCGTTCCCCATTTTCCCCATTGTCCAACATGATCTTCCCATCATTCCCCATTTCCCCAGTGTCCCCAATGATCTTCCCATCGTTCCCCATTTTCCCCAGTGTCCAACATGATCTTCCCATCATTCCCCATTTTCCCCAGCGTCCCCCATGATCTTCCCATCGTTCCCCATTTTCACCAGTGTCTCCAATTATCTAACCATCGCTCCGCATTTTCGCTAGTGTCCCACATGATCTTGCCATCGTTCCCAATTTTCACCAGCATCCCCCATGATCATCCCATCGCTCCCCATTTACCCCAGTGTCACCCATGATTTTCCCATTATTCCCCATTTTCCCCAGTGTCCCCCATGATCTTCCCATCCTTCCCCATTTTCCCCAGCATCCCCCATGATCTTCCCATCGTTTCTAATTTTCCCCAGCGTCCCCCATGATCTTCCCATCGTTAACCATTTCCCCCAGTGTCCCCCAGGATCTTCCCATCGTTCCCCATTTTCCACATTGTCCAACATGATCTTCCCATCCTTCCCCATTTTCCCCAGTGTCCCCCAGGATCTTCCCATCGTTCCCCATTTTCCCCATTGTCCAACATGATCTTCCCATCATTCCCCATTTCCCCAGCGTCCCCCATGATCTTCCCATCGTTCCCCATTTTCCCCAGCGTCCCTCATGATCTTCCCATCGTTTCACATTTCCCCCAGTATCCCCCATGATCTTCCCATCCCTCCCCATTTTCCCAAGCATCCCCCATGATCTTCCCATCGTTCCTGATTTTCCCCAGCGTCCCCCATGAACTTCCGATCGTTCCCCATTTTCCCCAGCGACCCCAATGATCTTCCCATCGTTCCCCATTTTCCCCAGTGTCCAACATGATCTTCCCATCATTCCACATTTTCCCCAGCGTCCCCCATGATCTTCCCATCGTTCCCCATTTTCCCCAGCGTCCCCCATGATCTTCCCATCGTTCCCCATTTTCCCCTGTGTCCCCCATGATCTTCCCATCCTTCCCCATTTTCCCAAGCATCCCCCATGATCTTGCCATCGTTCCCCATTTTCCCCAGCGTCCCCCATGATCTTCCCATCCTTTCCCATTTTCCCCAGCATCCCCCATGATCTTCCCATCATTCCCCATTTTCATATCATTCCTCATGATCTTCCCATCCTTCCCCATTTTCCTCAGTGTCCCAAATGATCTTCCCATCTTTCCCCATTTTCCCCAGCGTCCCACATGATCTTCCCATCGTTCCCCATTTTCCCCAGCATCCCCCTTGATCTTCCCATCATTCCCCATTTTCCCCAGCGTCCTCCATGATCTTCCCATTGTTCCCCATTTTCCCCAGCGTCCCCCATGATCTTCCCATCGTTTCCCATTTTCCCCAGCGTCCCTCATGATCTTCCCATCGTTCCACATTTTCCCCAGTGTCCCCCATGATCTTCCCATTGCTCCCCAGTTTCCCCAGTGTCCCCCATGAACTTCCCATCGTTCCCCATTTTCCCCAGTGTCCCCCATGATCTTCCCATCCTTCCCCATTTCCCCCAGCATCCCCCATGATCTTCCCATCATTCCCAATTTTCCCCTGTGTCCCCCATGATCTTCCCATCCTTCCCCATTTTCCCAAGCATCCCCCATGATCTTCCCATCGTTCCCCATTTTCCCCAGCGTCCCCCATGATCTTCCCATCCTTCCCCATTTTCCCCAGCATCCCCCATGATCTTCCCATCATTCCCCATTTTCATATCATTCCTCATGATCTTCCCATCCTTCCCCATTTTCCTCAGTGTCCCCAATGATCTTCCCATCTTTCCCCATTTTCCCTAGCGTCCCCCATGATCTTCCCATCGTTCCCCATTTTCCCCAGCGTCCCTCATGATCTTCCCATCGTTCCACATTTCCCCCAGTGTCCCCCATGATCTTCCCATCCCTCCCCATTTTCCCAAGCATCCCCCATGATCTTCCCATCGTTCTCCATTTTCCCCAGCGTCCCCAATGATCTTCCCATCGTTCCCCATTTTCCCCAGTGTCCAACATGATCTTCCCATCATTCCCCATTTTCCCCAGCGTCCCCCATGATCTTCCCATCATTCCCCATTTTCCCCAGCGTCCCCCATGATCTTCCCATCGTTCCCCATTTCCCCTGTGTCCCCCATGATCTTCCCATCCTTCCCCATTTTCCCAAGCATCCCCCATGATCTTCCCATCGTTCTCCATTTTCCCCAGCGTCCCCCATGATCTTCCCATCCTTCCCCATTTTCCCCAGCACCCCCCATGATCTTCCCATCATTCCCCATTTTCATATCATTCCTCATGATCTTCTCATCTTTCCCCATTTTCCCCAGCGTCCCCCATGATCTTCCCATCGTTCCCCATTTTCCCCAGCATCCCCCATGATCTTCCCATCATTTCCCATTTTCCCCAGCGTCCCCCATGATCTTCCCATCGTTCCCCATTTTCCCCAGCGTCCCCCATGATCTTCCCATCGTTCCCCATTTTCCCCTGTGTCCCCATGATCTTCCCATCCTTCCCCATTTTCCCAAGCATCCCCCATGATCTTCCCATCATTCCCCATTTTCATATCATTCCTCATGATCTTCCCATCCTTCCCCATTTTCCTCAGTGTCCCCAATGATCTTCCCATCTTTCCCCATTTTCCCCAGCGTCCCCCATGATCTTCCCATCGTTCCCCATTTTCCCCAGCATCCCCCATGATCTTCCCATCATTTCCCATTTTCCCCAGCGTCCCTCATGATCTTCCCATCGTTCCACATTTTCCCCAGTGTCCCCCATGATCTTCCCATTGCTCCCCAGTTTCCCCAGTGTCCCCCATGAACTTCCCATCGTTCCCCATTTTCCCCAGTGTCCCCCATGATCTTCCCATCCTTCCCCATTTCCCCCAGCATCCCCCATGATCTTCCCATCATTCCCAATTTTCCCCTGTGTCCCCCATGATCTTCCCATCCTTCCCCATTTTCCCAAGCATCCCCCATGATCTTCCCATCGTTCCCCATTTTCCCCAGCGTCCCCCATGATCTTCCCATCCTTCCCCATTTTCCCCAGCATCCCCCATGATCTTCCCATCATTCCCCATTTTCATATCATTCCTCATGATCTTCCCATCCTTCCCCATTTTCCTCAGTGTCCCCAATGATCTTCCCATCTTTCCCCATTTTCCCCAGCGTCCCCCATGATCTTCCCATTGTTCCCCATTTTCCCCAGCGTCCCTCATGATCTTCCCATCGTTCCACATTTCCCCCAGTGTCCCCCATGATCTTCCCATCCCTCCCCATTTTCCCAAGCATCCCCCATGATCTTCCCATCGTTCCCCATTTTCCCCAGCGTCCCCCATGAACTTCCGATCGTTCCCCATTTTCCCCAGTGCCCCCAATGATCTTCCCATCGTTCCCCATTTTCCCCAGTGTCCAACATTTTCTTCCCATCATTCCCCATTTTCCCCAGCGTCCCCCATGATCTTCCCATCGTTCCCCATTTTCCCCAGCGTCCCCCATGATCTTCCCATTGTTCCCCATTTTCCCCTGTGTCCCCCATGATCTTCCCATCCTTCCCCATTTTCCCAAGCATCCCCCATGATCTTCCCATCGTTCTCCATTTTCCCCAGCGTCCCCCATGATCTTCCCATCCTTCCCCATTTTCCCCAGCATCCCCCATGATCTTCCCATCATTCCCCATTTTCATATCATTCCTCATGATCTTCCCATCCTTCCCCATTTTCCTCAGTGTCCCCAATGATCTTCCCATCTTTCCCCATTTTCCCCAGCGTCCCACATGATCTTCCCATCGTTCCCCATTTTCCCCAGCATCCCCCATGATCTTCCCATCATTTCCCATTTTCCCCAGCGTCCCCCATGATCTTCCCATCGTTCCCCATTTTCCCCAGCGTCCCCCATGATCTTCCCATCGTTTCCCATTTTCCCCAGCGTCCCTCATGATCTTCCCATCGTTCCACATTTTCCCCAGTGTCCCCCATGATCTTCCCATTGCTCCCCAGTTTCCCCAGTGTCCCCCATGAACTTCCCATCGTTCCCCATTTTCCCCAGTGTCCAACATGATCTTCCCATCATTCCCCATTTTCCCCAGCGACCCCCATGATCTTCCCATCGTTCCCCATTTTCCCCAGTGTCCCCCATGATCTTCCCATCCTTCCCCATTTCCCCCAGCATCCCCCATGATCTTCCCATCATTCCCAATTTTCACCAGTGTCCCCCATGATCTTCCCATCGTTCCCCATTTTCCACAGCGTCCCTCATGATCTTCTCATCCTTCCCCATTTTCCCCAGCATCCCCCATGTTCTTCCCATCGTTCCCCATTTTCCCCAGCGTCCCCCATGATCTTCCCATCGTTCCCCATTTTCCCCAGCATCCCCCATGATCTTCCCATCATTCCCCATTTTCCCCAGCGTCCCCCATGATCTTCCCATCGCTCCCCATTTTCCCCAGTGTTACCCATGATCTTCCCATCTTTCCCCATTTCTCCAGTATCTCCCTTGATCTTCCCATTGTTCCTCATTTTCCCCAGCATCCCCCATGATCTTCCCATCGTTCCCCATTTTCCCCAGCGTCCCCTATGATCTTCCCATCGTTCCCCATTCTCCCCAGCATCCCCCATGATCTTCCCATCGTTCCCCATTTTCCCCAGCATGCCCCATGATCTTCCCATCATTCCCCATTTTCCCCAGCGTCCCCCATGATCTTCCCATCGCTCCTCATTTTCCCCAGTGTCCTACATGATCTTCCCATCTTTCCCCATTTCTCCAGTGTCCCCCATGATCTTCCCATTGTTCCCCATTTTCCCCAGCGTCCCCCATGATCTTCCCAACATTCCCGATTTTCCCCAGCGTCCTCCATGATCTTCCCATCGTTCCCCATTTTCCCCATTTTTCCCATTTCCCCAGCATCCCCCATGATCTTCCCATCATTCCAAATTTTCCCCTACGTCCCCCATGATCTTCCCATCATTCCCCATTTTCCCCAGCGTCCCCCATGATCTTCCCATCGTTCCCCATTTTCCCCAGCGTCCCCATGATCTTCCCATCGTTTCCCATTTTCCCCAGCGTCCCTCATGATCTTCCCATCGTTCCACATTTTCCCCAGTGTCCCCCATGATCTTCCCATTGCTCCCCAGTTTCCCCAGTGTCCCCCATGAACTTCCCATCGTTCCCCATTTTCCCCAGCGCCCCCAATGATCTTCCCATCGTTCCCCATTTTCCCCAGTGTCCAACATGATCTTCCCATCATTCCCCATTTTCCCCAGCGTCCCCCATGATCTTCCCATCGTTCCCCATTTTCCCCAGTGTCCCCATGATCTTCCCATCCTTCCTCATTTCCCCCAGCATCCCCCATGATCTTCCCATCATTCCCAATTTTCACCAGTGTCCCCCATGATCTTCCCATCGTTCCCCATTTTCCACAGCGTCCCTCATGATTTTCTCATCCTTCCCCATTTTCCCCAGCATCCCCCATGATCTTCCCATCGTTCCCCATTTTCCCCAGCGTCCCTCATGATCTTCCCATCGTTCCCCATTTTCCCCAGCATCCCCCATGATCTTCCCATCATTCCCCATTTTCCCCAGCGTCCCCCATGATCTTCCCATCGCTCCCCATTTTCCCCAGTGTCACCCATGATCTTCCCATCTTTCCCCATTTCTCCAGTGTCCCCCATGATCTTCCCATTGTTCCCCATTTTCCCCAGCATCCCCCATGATCTTCCCATCATTCCCCATTTTCCCCAGCGTCCCCTATGATCTTCCCATCGTTCCCCATTTTCCCCAGCATCCCCCATGATCTTCCCATCGTTCCCCATTTTCCCCAGCATGCCCCATGATCTTCCCATCATTCCCCATTTTCCCCAGTGTCACCCATGATCTTCCCATCTTTCCCCAATTCTCCAGTGTCCCCCATGATTTTCCCATTGTTCCCCATTTTCCCCAGCGTCCCCCATGATCTTCCCAACATTCCCGATTTTCCCCAGCGTCCTCCATGATCTTCCCATCGTTCCCCATTTTCCCCATTTTTCCCATTTCCCCAGCATCCCCCATGATCTTCCCATCATTCCAAATTTTCCCCTACGTCCCCCATGATCTTCCCATCATTCCCCATTTTCCCCAGCGTCCCCCATGATCTTCCCATCGTTTCCCATTTTCCCCAGCGTCCCTCATGATCTTCCCATCGTTCCACATTTTCCCCAGTGCCCCCATGATCTTCCCATTGCTCCCCAGTTTCCCCAGCATCCCCCATGATCTTCCCATCATTCCCCATTTTCCCCAGCGTCCCCTATGATCTTCCCATCGTTCCCCATTTTCCCCAGCATCCCCCATGATCTTCCCATCGTTCCCCATTTTCCCCAGCATGCCCCATGATCTTCCCATCATTCCCCATTTTCCCCAGTGTCACCCATGATCTTCCCATCTTTCCCCAATTCTCCAGTGTCCCCCATGATTTTCCCATTGTTCCCCATTTTCCCCAGCGTCCCCCATGATCTTCCCAACATTCCCGATTTTCCCCAGCGTCCTCCATGATCTTCCCATCGTTCCCCATTTTCCCCATTTTTCCCATTTCCCCAGCATCCCCCATGATCTTCCCATCATTCCAAATTTTCCCCTACGTCCCCCATGATCTTCCCATCATTCCCCATTTTCCCCAGCGTCCCCCATGATCTTCCCATCGTTCCCCATTTTCCCCAGCGTCCCCCATGATCTTCCCATCGTTCCCCATTTTCCCAAGCGCCCCCAATGATCTTCCCATCGTTCCCCATTTTCCCCAGTGTCCAACATGATCTTCCCATCATTCCCCATTTTCCCCAGCGTCCCCCATGATCTTCCCATCGTTCCCCATTTTCCCCAGTGTCCCCATGATCTTCCCATCCTTCCCCATTTCCCCCAGCATCCCCCATGATCTTCCCATCATTCCCAATTTTCACCAGTGTCCCCCATGATCTTCCCATCGTTCCCCATTTTCCACAGCGTCCCTCATGATCTTCTCATCCTTCCCCATTTTCCCCAGCATCCCCCATGATCTTCCCATCATTCCCCATTTTCCCCAGCGTCCCTCATGATCTTCCCATCGTTCCCCATTTTCCCCAGCATCCCCCATGATCTTCCCATCATTCCCCATTTTCCCCAGCGTCCCCCATGATCTTCCCATCGCTCCCCATTTTCCCCAGTGTCACCCATGATCTTCCCATCTTTCCCCATTTCTCCAGTGTCCCCCATGATCTTCCCATTGTTCCCCATTTTCCCCAGCATCCCCCATGATCTTCCCATCATTCCCCATTTTCCCCAGCGTCCCCTATGATCTTCCCATCGTTCCCCATTTTCCCCAGCATCCCCCATGATCTTCCCATCGTTCCCCATTTTCCCCAGCATGCCCCATGATCTTCCCAACATTCCCCATTTTCCCCAGTGTCACCCATGATCTTCCCATCTTTCCCCATTTCTCCAGTGTCCCCCATGATCTTCCCATCGTTCCCCATTTTCCCCAGCGTCCCCCATGATCTTCCCATCGTTCCCCATTTTCCCCTGTGTCCCCCATGATCTTCCCATCCTTCCCCATTTTCCCAAGCATCCCCCATGATCTTCCCATCGTTCTCCATTTTCCCCAGCGTCCCCCATGATCTTCCCATCCTTCCCCATTTTCCCCAGCATCCCCCATGATCTTCCCATCATTCCCCATTTTCATATCATTCCTCATGATCTTCCCATCCTTCCCCATTTTCCTCAGTGTCCCCAATGATCTTCCCATCTTTCCCCATTTTCCCCAGCGTCCCACATGATCTTCCCATCGTTCCCCATTTTCTCCAGCATCCCCCATGATCTTCCCATCATTTCCCATTTTCCCCAGCGTCCCCCATGATCGTCCCATCGTTCCCCATTTTCCCCAGCGTCCCCCATGATCTTCCCATCGTTTCCCATTTTCCCCAGCGTCCCTCATGATCTTCCCATCGTTCCACATTTTCCCCAGTGTCCCCCATGATCTTCCCATTGCTCCCCAGTTTCCCCAGTGTCCCCCATGAACTTCCCATCGTTCCCCATTTTCCCCAGTGTCCAACATGATCTTCCCATCATTCCCCATTTTCCCCAGCGACCCCCATGATCTTCCCATCGTTCCCCATTTTCCCCAGTGTCCCCCATGATCTTCCCATCCTTCCCCATTTCCCCCAGCATCCCCCATGATCTTCCCATCATTCAAAATTTTCACCAGTGTCCCCCATGATCTTCCCATCGTTCCCCATTTTCCACAGCGTCCCTCATGATCTTCTCATCCTTCCCCATTTTCCCCAGCATCCCCCATGTTCTTCCCATCGTTCCCCATTTTCCCCAGCGTCCCCCATGATCTTCCCATCGTTCCCCATTTTCCCCAGTGTCCAACATGATCTTCCCATCATTCCCCATTTTCCCCAGCGTCCCCCATGATCTTCCCATCGTTCCCCATTTTCCCCAGTGTCCCCATGATCTTCCCATCCTTCCCCATTTCCCCCAGCATCCCCCATGATCTTCCCATCATTCCCAATTTTCACCAGTGTCCCCCATGATCTTCCCATCGTTCCCCATTTTCCACAGCGTCCCTCATGATCTTCTCATCCTTCCCCATTTTCCCCAGCATCCCCCATGATCTTCCCATCATTCCCCATTTTCCCCAGCGTCCCTCATGATCTTCCCATCGTTCCCCATTTTCCCCAGCATGCCCCATGATCTTCCCATCATTCCCCATTTTCCCCAGCGTCCCCCATGATCTTCCCATCGCTCCTCATTTTCCCCAGTGTCCTCCATGATCTTCCCATCTTTCCCCATTTCTCCAGTGTCCCCCATGATCTTCCCATTGTTCCCCATTTTCCCCAGTGTCACCCATGATCTTCCCATCTTTCCCCAATTCTCCAGTGTCCCCCATGATTTTCCCATTGTTCCCCATTTTCCCCAGCGTCCCCCATGATCTTCCCAACATTCCCGATTTTCCCCAGCGTCCTCCATGATCTTCCCATCGTTCCCCATTTTCCCAATTTTTCCCATTTCCCCAGCATCCCCCATGATCTTCCCATCATTCCAAATTTTCCCCTACGTCCCCCATGATCTTCCCATCATTCCCCATTTTCCCCAGCGTCCCCCATGATCTTCCCATCGTTCCCCATTTTCCCCAGCGTCCCCCATGATCTTCCCATCGTTCCCCATTTTCCCAAGCGCCCCCAATGATCTTCCCATCGTTCCCCATTTTCCCCAGTGTCCAACATGATCTTCCCATCATTCCCCATTTTCCCCAGCGTCCCCCATGATCTTCCCATCGTTCCCCATTTTCCCCAGTGTCCCCATGATCTTCCCATCCTTCCCCATTTCCCCCAGCATCCCCCATGATCTTCCCATCATTCCCAATTTTCACCAGTGTCCCCCATGATCTTCCCATCGTTCCCCATTTTCCACAGCGTCCCTCATGATCTTCTCATCCTTCCCCATTTTCCCCAGCATCCCCCATGATCTTCCCATCATTCCCCATTTTCCCCAGCGTCCCTCATGATCTTCCCATCGTTCCCCATTTTCCCCAGCATCCCCCATGATCTTCCCATCATTCCCCATTTTCCCCAGCGTCCCCCATGATCTTCCCATCGCTCCCCATTTTCCCCAGTGTCACCCATGATCTTCCCATCTTTCCCCATTTCTCCAGTGTCCCCCATGATCTTCCCATTGTTCCCCATTTTCCCCAGCATCCCCCATGATCTTCCCATCATTCCCCATTTTCCCCAGCGTCCCCTATGATCTTCCCATCGTTCCCCATTTTCCCCAGCATCCCCCATGATCTTCCCATCGTTCCCCATTTTCCCCAGCATGCCCCATGATCTTCCCAACATTCCCCATTTTCCCCAGTGTCACCCATGATCTTCCCATCTTTCCCCATTTCTCCAGTGTCCCCCATGATCTTCCCATCGTTCCCCATTTTCCCCAGCGTCCCACATGATCTTCCCATCGTTCCCCATTTTCCCCAGCATCCCCCATGATCTTCCCATCATTTCCCATTTTCCCCAGCGTCCCCCATGATCTTCCCATCGTTCCCCATTTTCCCCAGCGTCCCCCATGATCTTCCCATCGTTTCCCATTTTCCCCAGCGTCCCTCATGATCTTCCCATCGTTCCACATTTTCCCCAGTGTCCCCCATGATCTTCCCATTGCTCCCCATTTTCCCCAGCGTCCCCCATGATCTTCCCATCGTTCCCCATTTTCCCCAGTGTCCCCATGATCTTCCCATCCTTCCCCATTTCCCCCAGCATCCCCCATGATCTTCCCATCATTCCCAATTTTCACCAGTGTCCCCCATGATCTTCCCATCGTTCCCCATTTTCCACAGCGTCCCTCATGATCTTCTCATCCTTCCCCATTTTCCCCAGCATCCCCCATGATCTTCCCATCATTCCCCATTTTCCCCAGCGTCCCTCATGATCTTCCCATCGTTCCCCATTTTCCCCAGCATCCCCCATGATCTTCCCATCATTCCCCATTTTCCCCAGCGTCCCCCATGATCTTCCCATCGTTCCCCATTTTCCCAAGCGCCCCCAATGATCTTCCCATCGTTCCCCATTTTCCCCAGTGTCCAACATGATCTTCCCATCATTCCCCATTTTCCCCAGCGTCCCCCATGATCTTCCCATCGTTCCCCATTTTCCCCAGTGTCCCCATGATCTTCCCATCCTTCCCCATTTCCCCCAGCATCCCCCATGATCTTCCCATCATTCCCAATTTTCACCAGTGTCCCCCATGATCTTCCCATCGTTCCCCATTTTCCACAGCGTCCCTCATGATCTTCCCATCCTTCCCCATTTTCCCCAGCATCCCCCATGATCTTCCCATCATTCCCCATTTTCCCCAGCGTCCCCCATGATCTTCCCATCGCTCCCCATTTTCCCCAGTGTCACCCATGATCTTCCCATCTTTCCCCATTTCTCCAGTGTCCCCCATGATCTTCCCATTGTTCCCCATTTTCCCCAGCATCCCCCATGATCTTCCCATCATTCCCCATTTTCCCCAGCGTCCCCTATGATCTTCCCATCGTTCCCCATTTTCCCCAGCATCCCCCATGATCTTCCCATCGTTCCCCATTTTCCCCAGCATGCCCCATGATCTTCCCAACATTCCCCATTTTCCCCAGTGTCACCCATGATCTTCCCATCTTTCCCCATTTCTCCAGTGTCCCCCATGATCTTCCCATCGTTCCCCATTTTCCCCAGCGTCCCACATGATCTTCCCATCGTTCCCCATTTTCCCCAGCATCCCCCATGATCTTCCCATCATTTCCCATTTTCCCCAGCGTCCCCCATGATCTTCCCATCGTTCCCCATTTTCCCCAGCGTCCCCCATGATCTTCCCATCGTTTCCCATTTTCCCCAGCGTCCCTCATGATCTTCCCATCGTTCCACATTTTCCCCAGTGTCCCCCATGATCTTCCCATTGCTCCCCATTTTCCCCAGCGTCCCCCATGATCTTCCCATCGTTCCCCATTTTCCCCAGTGTCCCCATGATCTTCCCATCCTTCCCCATTTCCCCCAGCATCCCCCATGATCTTCCCATCATTCCCAATTTTCACCAGTGTCCCCCATGATCTTCCCATCGTTCCCCATTTTCCACAGCGTCCCTCATGATCTTCTCATCCTTCCCCATTTTCCCCAGCATCCCCCATGATCTTCCCATCATTCCCCATTTTCCCCAGCGTCCCTCATGATCTTCCCATCGTTCCCCATTTTCCCCAGCATCCCCCATGATCTTCCCATCATTCCCCATTTTCCCCAGCGTCCCCCATGATCTTCCCATCGCTCCCCATTTTCCCCAGTGTCACCCATGATCTTCCCATCTTTCCCCATTTCTCCAGTGTCCCCCATGATCTTCCCATTGTTCCCCATTTTCCCCAGCATCCCCCATGATCTTCCCATCATTCCCCATTTTCCCCAGCGTCCCCTATGATCTTCCCATCGTTCCCCATTTTCCCCAGCATCCCCCATGATCTTCCCATCGTTCCCCATTTTCCCCAGCATGCCCCATGATCTTCCCAACATTCCCCATTTTCCCCAGTGTCACCCATGATCTTCCCATCTTTCCCCATTTCTCCAGTGTCCCCCATGATCTTCCCATCGTTCCCCATTTTCCCCAGCGTCCCACATGATCTTCCCATCGTTCCCCATTTTCCCCAGCATCCCCCATGATCTTCCCATCATTTCCCATTTTCCCCAGCGTCCCCCATGATCTTCCCATCGTTCCCCATTTTCCCCAGCGTCCCCCATGATCTTCCCATCGTTTCCCATTTTCCCCAGCGTCCCTCATGATCTTCCCATCGTTCCACATTTTCCCCAGTGTCCCCCATGATCTTCCCATTGCTCCCCAGTTTCCCCAGTGTCCCCCATGAACTTCCCATCGTTCCCCATTTTCCCCAGTGTCCAACATGATCTTCCCATCATTCCCCATTTTCCCCAGCGACCCCCATGATCTTCCCATCGTTCCCCATTTTCCCCAGTGTCCCCCATGATCTTCCCATCCTTCCCCATTTCCCCCAGCATCCCCCATGATCTTCCCATCATTCCCAATTTTCACCAGTGTCCCCCATGATCTTCCCATCGTTCCCCATTTTCCACAGCGTCCCTCATGATCTTCTCATCCTTCCCCATTTTCCCCAGCATCCCCCATGTTCTTCCCATCGTTCCCCATTTTCCCCAGCGTCCCCCATGATCTTCCCATCGTTCCCCATTTTCCCCAGCATCCCCCATGATCTTCCCATCATTCCCCATTTTCCCCAGCGTCCCCCATGATCTTCCCATCGCTCCCCATTTTCCCCAGTGTTACCCATGATCTTCCCATCTTTCCCCATTTCTCCAGTATCTCCCTTGATCTTCCCATTGTTCCTCATTTTCCCCAGCATCCCCCATGATCTTCCCATCGTTCCCCATTTTCCCCAGCGTCCCCTATGATCTTCCCATCGTTCCCCATTCTCCCCAGCATCCCCCATGATCTTCCCATCGTTCCCCATTTTCCCCAGCATGCCCCATGATCTTCCCATCATTCCCCATTTTCCCCAGCGTCCCCCATGATCTTCCCATCGCTCCTCATTTTCCCCAGTGTCCTCCATGATCTTCCCATCTTTCCCCATTTCTCCAGTGTCCCCCATGATCTTCCCATTGTTCCCCATTTTCCCCAGTGTCACCCATGATCTTCCCATCTTTCCCCAATTCTCCAGTGTCCCCCATGATTTTCCCATTGTTCCCCATTTTCCCCAGCGTCCCCCATGATCTTCCCAACATTCCCGATTTTCCCCAGCGTCCTCCATGATCTTCCCATCGTTCCCCATTTTCCCCATTTTTCCCATTTCCCCAGCATCCCCCATGATCTTCCCATCATTCCAAATTTTCCCCTACGTCCCCCATGATCTTCCCATCATTCCCCATTTTCCCCAGCGTCCCCCATGATCTTCCCATCGTTTCCCATTTTCCCCAGCGTCCCTCATGATCTTCCCATCGTTCCACATTTTCCCCAGTGCCCCCATGATCTTCCCATTGCTCCCCAGTTTCCCCAGCATCCCCCATGATCTTCCCATCATTCCCCATTTTCCCCAGCGTCCCCTATGATCTTCCCATCGTTCCCCATTTTCCCCAGCATCCCCCATGATCTTCCCATCGTTCCCCATTTTCCCCAGCATGCCCCATGATCTTCCCATCATTCCCCATTTTCCCCAGTGTCACCCATGATCTTCCCATCTTTCCCCAATTCTCCAGTGTCCCCCATGATTTTCCCATTGTTCCCCATTTTCCCCAGCGTCCCCCATGATCTTCCCAACATTCCCGATTTTCCCCAGCGTCCTCCATGATCTTCCCATCGTTCCCCATTTTCCCAATTTTTCCCATTTCCCCAGCATCCCCCATGATCTTCCCATCATTCCAAATTTTCCCCTACGTCCCCCATGATCTTCCCATCATTCCCCATTTTCCCCAGCGTCCCCCATGATCTTCCCATCGTTCCCCATTTTCCCCAGCGTCCCCCATGATCTTCCCATCGTTCCCCATTTTCCCAAGCGCCCCCAATGATCTTCCCATCGTTCCCCATTTTCCCCAGTGTCCAACATGATCTTCCCATCATTCCCCATTTTCCCCAGCGTCCCCCATGATCTTCCCATCGTTCCCCATTTTCCCCAGTGTCCCCATGATCTTCCCATCCTTCCCCATTTCCCCCAGCATCCCCCATGATCTTCCCATCATTCCCAATTTTCACCAGTGTCCCCCATGATCTTCCCATCGTTCCCCATTTTCCACAGCGTCCCTCATGATCTTCTCATCCTTCCCCATTTTCCCCAGCATCCCCCATGATCTTCCCATCATTCCCCATTTTCCCCAGCGTCCCTCATGATCTTCCCATCGTTCCCCATTTTCCCCAGCATCCCCCATGATCTTCCCATCATTCCCCATTTTCCCCAGCGTCCCCAATGATCTTCCCATCGCTCCCCATTTTCCCCAGTGTCACCCATGATCTTCCCATCTTTCCCCATTTCTCCAGTGTCCCCCATGATCTTCCCATTGTTCCCCATTTTCCCCAGCATCCCTCATGATCTTCTCATCCTTCCCCATTTTCCCCAGCATCCCCCATGATCTTCCCATCATTCCCCATTTTCCCCAGCGTCCCTCATGATCTTCCCATCGTTCCCCATTTTCCCCAGCATCCCCCATGATCTTCCCATCATTCCCCATTTTCCCCAGCGTCCCCCATGATCTTCCCATCGCTCCCCATTTTCCCCAGTGTCACCCATGATCTTCCCATCTTTCCCCATTTCTCCAGTGTCCCCCATGATCTTCCCATTGTTCCCCATTTTCCCCAGCATCCCCCATGATCTTCCCATCATTCCCCATTTTCCCCAGCGTCCCCTATGATCTTCCCATCGTTCCCCATTTTCCCCAGCATCCCCCATGATCTTCCCATCGTTCCCCATTTTCCCCAGCATGCCCCATGATCTTCCCAACATTCCCCATTTTCCCCAGTGTCACCCATGATCTTCCCATCGTTCCCCATTTTCCCCAGCGTCCCCCATGATCTTCCCATCGTTCCCCATTTTCCCCTGTGTCCCCCATGATCTTCCCATCCTTCCCCATTTTCCCAAGCATCCCCCATGATCTTCCCATCGTTCTCCATTTTCCCCAGCGTCCCCCATGATCTTCCCATCCTTCCCCATTTTCCCCAGCATCCCCCATGATCTTCCCATCATTCCCCATTTTCATATCATTCCTCATGATCTTCCCATCCTTCCCCATTTTCCTCAGTGTCCCCAATGATCTTCCCATCTTTCCCCATTTTCCCCAGCGTCCCACATGATCTTCCCATCGTTCCCCATTTTCCCCAGCATCCCCCATGATCTTCCCATCATTTCCCATTTTCCCCAGCGTCCCCCATGATCTTCCCATCGTTCCCCATTTTCCCCAGCGTCCCCCATGATCTTCCCATCGTTTCCCATTTTCCCCAGCGTCCCTCATGATCTTCCCATCGTTCCACATTTTCCCCAGTGTCCCCCATGATCTTCCCATTGCTCCCCAGTTTCCCCAGTGTCCCCCATGAACTTCCCATCGTCCCCCTTTTTCCCC
Organism: Ascaphus truei; assembly: GCF_040206685.1. Taxonomy (NCBI): domain Eukaryota; kingdom Metazoa; phylum Chordata; class Amphibia; order Anura; family Ascaphidae; genus Ascaphus; species Ascaphus truei. The sequence continues at coordinate 146,198,087 of NC_134486.1, forward strand.
AGTGTCCAACATGATCTTCCCATCATTCCCCATTTTCCCCAGCGACCCCCATGATCTTCCAATCGTTCCCCATTTTCCCCAGTGTCCCCCATGATCTTCCCATCCTTCCCCATTCCCCCCAGCATCCCCCATGATCTTCCCATCATTCCCAATTTTCACCAGTGTCCCCCATGATCTTCCCATCATTCCCCATTTTCCACAGCGTCCCTCATGATCTTCTCATCCTTCCCCATTTTCCCCAGCATCCCCCATGTTCTTCCCATCGTTCCCCATTTTTCCCAGCGTCCCCCATGATCTTCCCATCGTTCCCCATTTTCCCCAGCATCCCCCATGATCTTCCCATCTTTCCCCATTTCTCCAGTGTCCCCCATGATCTTCCCATTGTTCCCCATTTTCCCCAGCATCCCCCATGATCTTCCCATCATTCCCCATTTTCCCCAGCGTCCCCTATGATCTTCCCATCGTTCCCCATTTTCCCCAGCATCCCCCATGATCTTCCCATCGTTCCCCATTTTCCCCAGCATGCCCCATGATCTTCCCATCATTCCCCATTTTCCCCAGTGTCACCCATGATCTTCCCATCTTTCCCCAATTCTCCAGTGTCCCCCATGATTTTCCCATTGTTCCCCATTTTCCCCAGCGTCCCCCATGATCTTCCCAACATTCCCGATTTTCCCCAGCGTCCTCCATGATCTTCCCATCGTTCCCCATTTTCCCCATTTTTCCCATTTCCCCAGCATCCCCCATGATCTTCCCATCATTCCAAATTTTCCCCTACGTCCCCCATGATCTTCCCATCATTCCCCATTTTCCCCAGCGTCCCCCATGATCTTCCCATCGTTCCCCATTTTCCCCAGCGTCCCCCATGATCTTCCCATCGTTTCCCATTTTCCCCAGCGTCCCTCATGATCTTCCCATCGTTCCACATTTTCCCCAGTGCCCCCATGATCTTCCCATTGCTCCCCAGTTTCCCCAGCATCCCCCATGATCTTCCCATCATTCCCCATTTTCCCCAGCGTCCCCTATGATCTTCCCATCGTTCCCCATTTTCCCCAGCATCCCCCATGATCTTCCCATCGTTCCCCATTTTCCCCAGCATGCCCCATGATCTTCCCATCATTCCCCATTTTCCCCAGTGTCACCAATGATCTTCCCATCTTTCCCCAATTCTCCAGTGTCCCCCATGATTTTCCCATTGTTCCCCATTTTCCCCAGCGTCCCCCATGATCTTCCCAACATTCCCGATTTTCCCCAGCGTCCTCCATGATCTTCCCATCGTTCCCCATTTTCCCAATTTTTCCCATTTCCCCAGCATCCCCCATGATCTTCCCATCATTCCAAATTTTCCCCTACGTCCCCCATGATCTTCCCATCATTCCCCATTTTCCCCAGCGTCCCCCATGATCTTCCCATCGTTCCCCATTTTCCCCAGCGTCCCCCATGATCTTCCCATCGTTCCCCATTTTCCCAAGCGCCCCCAATGATCTTCCCATCGTTCCCCATTTTACCCAGTGTCCAACATGATCTTCCCATCATTCCCCATTTTCCCCAGCGTCCCCCATGATCTTCCCATCGTTCCCCATTTTCCCCAGTGTCCCCATGATCTTCCCATCCTTCCCCATTTCCCCCAGCATCCCCCATGATCTTCCCATCATTCCCAATTTTCACCAGTGTCCCCCATGATCTTCCCATCGTTCCCCATTTTCCACAGCGTCCCTCATGATCTTCTCATCCTTCCCCATTTTCCCCAGCATCCCCCATGATCTTCCCATCATTCCCCATTTTCCCCAGCGTCCCTCATGATCTTCCCATCGTTCCCCATTTTCCCCAGCATCCCCCATGATCTTCCCATCATTCCCCATTTTCCCCAGCGTCCCCCATGATCTTCCCATCGCTCCCCATTTTCCCCAGTGTCACCCATGATCTTCCCATCTTTCCCCATTTCTCCAGTGTCCCCCATGATCTTCCCATTGTTCCCCATTTTCCCCAGCATCCCCCATGATCTTCCCATCATTCCCCATTTTCCCCAGCGTCCCCTATGATCTTCCCATCGTTCCCCATTTTCCCCAGCATCCCCCATGATCTTCCCATCGTTCCCCATTTTCCCCAGCATGCCCCATGATCTTCCCAACATTCCCCATTTTCCCCAGTGTCACCCATGATCTTCCCATCTTTCCCCATTTCTCCAGTGTCCCCCATGATCTTCCCATCGTTCCCCATTTTCCCCAGCGTCCCCCATGATCTTCCCATCGTTCCCCATTTTCCCCTGTGTCCCCCATGATCTTCCCATCCTTCCCCATTTTCCCAAGCATCCCCCATGATCTTCCCATCGTTCTCCATTTTCCCCAGCGTCCCCCATGATCTTCCCATCCTTCCCCATTTTCCCCAGCATCCCCCATGATCTTCCCATCATTCCCCATTTTCATATCATTCCTCATGATCTTCCCATCCTTCCCCATTTTCCTCAGTGTCCCCAATGATCTTCCCATCTTTCCCCATTTTCCCCAGCGTCCCACATGATCTTCCCATCGTTCCCCATTTTCCCCAGCATCCCCCATGATCTTCCCATCATTTCCCATTTTCCCCAGCGTCCCCCATGATCTTCCCATCGTTCCCCATTTTCCCCAGCGTCCCCCATGATCTTCCCATCGTTTCCCATTTTCCCCAGCGTCCCTCATGATCTTCCCATCGTTCCACATTTTCCCCAGTGTCCCCCATGATCTTCCCATTGCTCCCCAGTTTCCCCAGTGTCCCCCATGAACTTCCCATCGTTCCCCATTTTCCCCAGTGTCCCCATGATCTTCCCATCATTCCCCATTTTCCCCAGCGACCCCCATGATCTTCCCATCGTTCCCCATTTTCCCCAGTGTCCCCCATGATCTTCCCATCCTTCCCCATTTCCCCCAGCATCCCCCATGATCTTCCCATCATTCCCAATTTTCACCAGTGTCCCCCATGATCTTCCCATCGTTCCCCATTTTCCACAGCGTCCCTCATGATCTTCTCATCCTTCCCCATTTTCCCCAGCATCCCCCATGTTCTTCCCATCGTTCCCCATTTTCCCCAGCGTCCCCCATGATCTTCCCATCGTTCCCCATTTTCCCCAGCATCCCCCATGATCTTCCCATCATTCCCCATTTTCCCCAGCGTCCCCCATGATCTTCCCATCGCTCCCCATTTTCCCCAGTGTTACCCATGATCTTCCCATCTTTCCCCATTTCTCCAGTATCTCCCTTGATCTTCCCATTGTTCCTCATTTTCCCCAGCATCCCCCATGATCTTCCCATCGTTCCCCATTTTCCCCAGCGTCCCCTATGATCTTCCCATCGTTCCCCATTCTCCCCAGCATCCCCCATGATCTTCCCATCGTTCCCCATTTTCCCCAGCATGCCCCATGATCTTCCCATCATTCCCCATTTTCCCCAGCGTCCCCCATGATCTTCCCATCACTCCTCATTTTCCCCAGTGTCCTCCATGATCTTCCCATCTTTCCCCATTTCTCCAGTGTCCCCCATGATCTTCCCATTGTTCCCCATTTTCCCCAGCGTCCCCCATGATCTTCCCAACATTCCCGATTTTCCCCAGCGTCCTCCATGATCTTCCCATCGTTCCCCATTTTCCCCATTTTTCCCATTTCCCCAGCATCCCCCATGATCTTCCCATCATTCCAAATTTTCCCCTACGTCCCCCATGATCTTCCCATCATTCCCCATTTTCCCCAGCGTCCCCCATGATCTTCCCATCGTTCCCCATTTTCCCCAGCGTCCCCATGATCTTCCCATCGTTTCCCATTTTCCCCAGCGTCCCTCATGATCTTCCCATCGTTCCACATTTTCCCCAGTGTCCCCCATGATCTTCCCATTGCTCCCCAGTTTCCCCAGTGTCCCCCATGAACTTCCCATCGTTCCCCATTTTCCCCAGCGCCCCCAATGATCTTCCCATCGTTCCCCATTTTCCCCAGTGTCCAACATGATCTTCCCATCATTCCCCATTTTCCCCAGCGTCCCCCATGATCTTCCCATCGTTCCCCATTTTCCCCAGTGTCCCCATGATCTTCCCATCCTTCCTCATTTCCCCCAGCATCCCCCATGATCTTCCCATCATTCCCAATTTTCACCAGTGTCCCCCATGATCTTCCCATCGTTCCCCATTTTCCACAGCGTCCCTCATGATTTTCTCATCCTTCCCCATTTTCCCCAGCATCCCCCATGATCTTCCCATCGTTCCCCATTTTCCCCAGCGTCCCTCATGATCTTCCCATCGTTCCCCATTTTCCCCAGCATCCCCAATGATCTTCCCATCATTCCCCATTTTCCCCAGCGTCCCCCATGATCTTCCCATCGCTCCCCATTTTCCCCAGTGTCACCCATGATCTTCCCATCTTTCCCCATTTCTCCAGTGTCCCCCATGATCTTCCCATTGTTCCCCATTTTCCCCAGCATCCCCCATGATCTTCCCATCATTCCCCATTTTCCCCAGCGTCCCCTATGATCTTCCCATCGTTCCCCATTTTCCCCAGCATCCCCCATGATCTTCCCATCGTTCCCCATTTTCCCCAGCATGCCCCATGTTCTTCCCATCATTCCCCATTTTCCCCAGTGTCACCCATGATCTTCCCATCTTTCCCCAATTCTCCAGTGTCCCCCATGATTTTCCCATTGTTCCCCATTTTCCCCAGCGTCCCCAATGATCTTCCCAACATTCCCGATTTTCCCCAGCGTCCTCCATGATCTTCCCATCGTTCCCCATTTTCCCCATTTTTCCCATTTCCCCAGCATCCCCCATGATCTTCCCATCATTCCAAATTTTCCCCTACGTCCCCCATGATCTTCCCATCATTCCCCATTTTCCCCAGCGTCCCCCATGATCTTCCCATCGTTCCCCATTTTCCCCAGCGTCCCCCATGATCTTCCCATCGTTTCCCATTTTCCCCAGCGTCCCTCATGATCTTCCCATCGTTCCACATTTTCCCCAGTGCCCCCATGATCTTCCCATTGCTCCCCAGTTTCCCCAGCATCCCCCATGATCTTCCCATCATTCCCCATTTTCCCCAGCGTCCCCTATGATCTTCCCATCGTTCCCCATTTTCCCCAGCATCCCCCATGATCTTCCCATCGTTCCCCATTTTCCCCAGCATGCCCCATGATCTTCCCATCATTCCCCATTTTCCCCAGTGTCACCCATGATCTTCCCATCTTTCCCCAATTCTCCAGTGTCCCCCATGATTTTCCCATTGTTCCCCATTTTCCCCAGCGTCCCCCATGATCTTCCCAACATTCCCGATTTTCCCCAGCGTCCTCCATGATCTTCCCATCGTTCCCCATTTTCCCAATTTTTCCCATTTCCCCAGCATCCCCCATGATCTTCCCATCATTCCAAATTTTCCCCTACGTCCCCCATGATCTTCCCATCATTCCCCATTTTCCCCAGCGTCCCCCATGATCTTCCCATCGTTCCCCATTTTCCCCAGCGTCCCCCATGATCTTCCCATCGTTCCCCATTTTCCCAAGCGCCCCCAATGATCTTCCCATCGTTCCCCATTTTCCCCAGTGTCCAACATGATCTTCCCATCATTCCCCATTTTCCCCAGCGTCCCCCATGATCTTCCCATCGTTCCCCATTTTCCCCAGTGTCCCCATGATCTTCCCATCCTTCCCCATTTCCCCCAGCATCCCCCATGATCTTCCCATCATTCCCAATTTTCACCAGTGTCCCCCATGATCTTCCCATCGTTCCCCATTTTCCACAGCGTCCCTCATGATCTTCTCATCCTTCCCCATTTTCCCCAGCATCCCCCATGATCTTCCCATCATTCCCCATTTTCCCCAGCGTCCCTCATGATCTTCCCATCGTTCCCCATTTTCCCCAGCATCCCCCATGATCTTCCCATCATTCCCCATTTTCCCCAGCGTCCCCCATGATCTTCCCATCGCTCCCCATTTTCCCCAGTGTCACCCATGATCTTCCCATCTTTCCCCATTTCTCCAGTGTCCCCCATGATCTTCCCATTGTTCCCCATTTTCCCCAGCATCCCCCATGATCTTCCCATCATTCCCCATTTTCCCCAGCGTCCCCTATGATCTTCCCATCGTTCCCCATTTTCCCCAGCATCCCCCATGATCTTCCCATCGTTCCCCATTTTCCCCAGCATGCCCCATGATCTTCCCAACATTCCCCATTTTCCCCAGTGTCACCCATGATCTTCCCATCTTTCCCCATTTCTCCAGTGTCCCCCATGATCTTCCCATTGTTCCCCATTTTCCCCAGCGTCCCCATGATCTTCCCAACATTCCCGATTTTCCCCAGCGTCCTCCATGATCTTCCCATTGTTCCCCATTTTCCCAATTTTTCCCATTTCCCCAGCATCCCCCATGATCTTCCCATCGTTCCCCATTTACCACAGCGTCCCTCATGATCTTCTCATCCTTCCCCATTTTCCCCAGCATCCCCCATGATCTTCCCATCATTCCAAATTTTCCCCTACGTCCCCCATGATCTTCCCATCGCTCCCCATTTTCCCCAGTGTCCCCCATGATCTTCCCATCCTTCCCCATTTCTCCCAGCATCCCCCATGATCTTCCCATCATTCCCAATTTTCACCAGTATCCCCCATGATCTTCCCATCGTTCCCCATTTCCCCAGCGTCCCCCATGAACTTCCGATCGTTCCCCATTTTCCCCAGCGCCCCCAATGATCTTCCCATCGTTCCCCATTTTCCCCAGTGTCCAACATGATCTTCCCATCATTCCCCATTTTCCCCAGCGTCCCCCATGATCTTCCCATCCTTCCCCATTTTCCCCAGTGTCCCCCAGGATCTTCCCATCGTTCCTCATTTTCCCCATTTTCCAACATGATCTTCCCATCATTCCCCATTTCCCCAGCGTCCCCCATGATCTTCCCATCGTTCCCCATTTTCCCCAGCGTCCCTCATGATCTTCCCATCGTTCCACATTTCCCCCAGTGTCCCCCATGATCTTCCCATCCCTCCCCATTTTCCCAAGCATCCCCCATGATCTTCCCATCGTTCCCCATTTTCCCCAGCGTCCCCCATGAACTTCCGATCGTTCCCCATTTTCCCCAGCGCCCCCAATGATCTTCCCATCGTTCCCCATTTTCCCCAGTGTCCAACATGATCTTCCCATCATTCCCCATTTTCCCCAGCGTCCCCCATGATCTTCCCATCGTTCCCCATTTTCACCAGTGTCTCCAATTATCTAACCATCGCTTCCCATTTTCGCCAGTGTCCCACATGATCTTGCCATCGTTCCCAATTTTCACCAGCATCCCCCATGATCTTCCCATCGCTCCCCATTTTCCCCAGTGACACCCATGATTTTCCCATTGTTCCCCATTTTCCCCAGTGTCCCCCATGATCTTCCCATCCTTCCCCATTTTCCCCAGCATCCCCCATGATTTTCCCAACGTTTCTAATTTTCCCCAGCGTCCCCCATGATCTTCCCATCGTTAACCATTTCCCCCTGCGTTCCCCATGATCTTCCTATCGTTCCCCATTTCCCCCAGTGTCCCCCATGATCTTCCCATCTTTCCCCATTTTCCCCAGTGTCCCCCAGGATCTTCCCATCGTTCCCCATTTTCCCCATTGTCCAACATGATCTTCCCATCATTCCCCACTTCCCCAGCGTCCCCCATGATCTTCCCATCATTCCCCATTTTCCCCAGCGTCCCTCATGATCTTCCCATCGTTCCACATTTCCCCCAGTGTCCCCCATGATCTTCCCATCCCTCCCCATTTTCCCAAGCATCCCCCATGATCTTCCCATCGTTCCCCATTTTCCCCAGTGTCCCCCATGATCTTCCCATCATTCCCCATTTTCCCCAGTGTCCCCCATGATCTTCCCATCGTTCCCCATTTTCCCCAGTGTCCCCAATGATCTTCCCATCGTTCCCCATTTTCCCCAGCATCCCCCATGATCTTCCCATCCTTCCCCATTTCCCCAGTGTCCACCATGATCTTCAAATCGTTCCACTTTTTCCTCAGTGTCCCCCATGATCTTCCCATCGTTTCCCATTACCCCAACATTCCCCATGATCTTCCCATCGTTCCCCATTTTCCCCAGAGTCCCCCATAATCTTCCCAATCACTCCCCATTTTCCCCAGTGTCCCCCATGATCTTCCCATCGTTCCCCATTTTCCCCAGCATCCCCCATGATCTTCCAATCCTTCCCCATTTTCCCCAGCATCCCCCATGATCTTCCCATCATTTCTAATTTTCCCCAGCGTCCCCCATGATCTTCCAATCGTTCCCCATTTTCCCCAGCATTCCCCATGATCTTCCTATCATTCCCCATTTTCCCCAGTATCCCCCATGATCTTCCCATCATTCCACTTTTTCCCCAGTGTCCAACATGATCTACCCATCATTCCCCATTTCCCCCAGCGTCCCCCATGATCTTCCCATCGTTCCCCATTTTCCCCAGAATCCCACATGATCTTCCCATCATTCCCCATTTTCCCCAGCGTCTCTCATGATCTTCCCATCGTTCCACATTTCCCCAGTGTCCTCCATGATCTTCCCATCGCTCCCCATTTTCCCCAGTGTCCCCCATGATCTTTCCATCGTTCCCCATTTTCCCCAGGATCCCCCATGATCTTCCCATCATTCCCCATTTTCCCCAGCGTCCCCATGATCTTCCCATTGTTCCCCATTTTCCCCAGTGTCCCCCATGATCTTCCCATCGTTCCCCATTTTCCCCAGCGTCCCTCATGATCTTCCCATCATTCCCCATTTTCACCAGTGTCCCCCATGATCTTCCCATCGTTCCCCATTTTCCCTAGCATCCCCCATGATCTTCCCATCGTTCCCCATTTTCCCTAGCATCCCCCATGATGTTCCCATCATTCCCCATTTTCACCAGTGTCTCCAATTATCTAACCATGGCTCCCCATTTTCCCCAGTGTCCCACATGATCTTGCCATCGTTCCCAATTTTCACCAGCGTCCCCCATGATCTTCCCATCGCTCCCCATTTTCCCCAGTGTCACCCATGATCTTCCCATTCTTCCCCATTTTCCCCAGTATCCCCCATGATCTTCCCATCGTTTCTAATTTTCCCCAGCGTCCACCATGATCTTCCCATCGTTCCCCATTTTCCCCAGCGTCCCCCATGATCTTCCCATCCTTCCCCATTTTCCCCAGCATCCCCCATGATCTACCCATCGTTTCTAATTTTCCCCAGCGTCCCCCATGATCTTCCCATCGTTCCCCATTTTCCATATCGTCCCTCATGATCTTCCCATCCTTCCCCATTTGCTCAGCGTCCCCCATGATCTTCCCATGGTTCCCCATTTTCCCCAGCATCCCCCATGATCTTCCCATCATTCCCCATTTTCCCCAGCGTCCCCCATGATCTTCCCATCATTCCCCATTTTCCCCAGCGTCCCTCATGATCTTCCCATCGTTCCACATTTTCCCCAGTGTCCCCCATGATCTTCCCATCGTTCCCCATTTTCCCCAGCGTCCCCCATGATCTTCCCATCCTTCCCCATTTGCTCAGTGTCCCCAATGATCTTCCCATCAATCCCGATTTTCCCCAGTGTCCCCCATGATCTTCCCATCATTCCCCATTTTCCCCAGCATCCCCCATGATCTTCCCATCGTTCCCCATTTTCCCCAGCGTCCCCCATGATCTTCCCATCCTTCCCCATTTGCTCAGTGTCCCCAATGATCTTCCCATCAATCCCGATTTTCCCCAGTGTCCCCCATGATCTTCCCATCATTCCCCATTTTCCCCAGTGTCCCCCAGGATATTCCCATCGTTCCCCATTTTCCCCAGTGTCCAACATGATCTTCCCATGATTCCCCATTTTCCCTAGCGTCCCCATGATCTTCCCATCGTTCCCCATTTTCCCCAGCATCCCCCATGATCTTCCCATCATTCCCCATTTTCCCCAACGTCCCCCAATGATCTTCCCATCGTTCCCCATTTTCCCCAGCATCCCCCATGATCTTCCCATCGTTCCCCATTTCCCCAAGCGTCACTCATGATCTTCACATCATTCCCCATTTCCCCAGCATCCCCCATGATCTTCCCACCATTCCCCATTTCCCACAGCGTTCCTCATGATCTTCCCATTGTTCCCCATTTTCCCCAGCATCCCCCATGATCTTCCCATCGTTCCCCATTATCCTCTGCTTCCCCATGATCTTCCCATCCTTCCCCATATTCCCCAGAATCCCCCATGATCTTCCCATTATTCCCCATTTTCAACAGCGTCCCCCATGATCTTCCCATCGCTCCTCATTTTCCCCAGTGTCCCCCATGATCTTCCCATCATTCCCCATTTTCCCCAGCGTCCCCCATGATCTTCCAATCATTCCCCATTTTCCCCAGCATCCCCGATTATCTTCCCATCCTTCCCCATTTTCCCCAGTGTCCCCCATGATCTTCCCATCATTCCCCATTTTCCCCAGCGTCCCCCATGATCTTCCAATCATTCCCCATTTTCCCCAGCATCCCCGATTATCTTCCCATCCTTCCCCATTTTCCCCAGCGTCCCCCATGATCTTCCAATCATTCCCCATTTTCCCCAGCATCCCCGATTATCTTCCCATCATTCCCCATTTTCCCCAGCATCCCCCATGATCTTCCCATCCTTCCCCATTTGCTCAGTGTCCCCAATGATTTTCCCATCATTCCCGATTTTTTCGCAGCGTCCCCCATGATCTTCCCATCATTCCCCATTTTCCCCAGCGTCCCCCATGATCTTCCCATCGTTCCCCATTTTCCCCAGTGTCCCCCATGATCTTCCCATCCTTCCCCATTTTCCCCAGAATCCCCCATGATCTTCCCATCGTTCCCCATTTTCCCCAGCATCCCCCATGATCTTCCCATCATTTCTTATTTTCTCCAGCGTCCCCCATGATCTTCCAATCGTTCCCCATTTTCCCCAGCGTTCCCCATGATCTTCCTTTTGTTCCCCATTTTCCCCATTGTCCCCCATGATCTTCCCATCCTTCCCCATTTTCCCCAGTGTCCCCTAGGATCTTCCCATCATTCCCCATTTTCCCCAGTGCCCAACATGATCTTCCCATCATTCCCCATTTTCCCTAGCATCCCCCATGATCTTCCCATCCTTCCCCATTTTCCCCAGCGTCCCCCATGATCTTCCCATCATTCCCCATTTTCACCAGTGTCTCCAATTATCTAATCATGGCTCCCCATTTTCCCCAGTGACCCACATGATCTTGCCATCGTTCCCAATTTTCACCAGCATCCCCCATGATCTTCCCATCGCTCCCCATTTTCCCCAGTGTCATCCATTATCTTCCCATTCTTCCCCATTTTCCCCAGCATCCCCCATGATCTTCCCATCGTTTCTAATTTTCCCCAGCGTCCACCATGATCTTCCCATCGTTCCCCATTTTCCCCTGCGTTCCCCATGATCTTCCTATCGTTCCCCATTTTCCCCAGTGTCCCCCATGATCTTCCCATCCTTCCACATTTTCCCCAGTGTCCCCCAGGATCTTCCCATCGTTCCCCATTTTCCCCAGTGTCCAACATGATCTTCCCATCATTCCCCATTTTCCCCAGCGTCCCCCATGATCTTCCCATCGTTCCCCATTTTCCCCAGAATCCCCCATGATCTTCCCATTATTCCCCATTTTCAACAGCGTCCCCCATGATCTTCCCATCGCTCCTCATTTTCCCCAGTGTCCCCCATGATCTTCCCATCATTCCCCATTTTCCCCAGCGTCCCCATGATCTTCCAATCATTCCCCATTTTCCCCAGCATCCCCGATTATCTTCCCATCCTTCCCCATTTTCCCCAGTGTCCCCCAGGATCTTCCCATCGTTCCCCATTTTCCCCAGTGCCCAACATGATCTTCCCATCATTCCCCATTTTCCCCAGCATCCCCCATGATCTTCCCATCCTTCCCCATTTGCTCAGTGCCCCCAATGATTTTCCCATCATTCCCGATTTTTTCGCAGCGTCCCCCATGATCTTCCCATCATTCCCCATTTTCCCCAGCGTCCCCCATGATCTTCCCATCGTTCCCCATTTTCCCCAGCGTTCCCCTTGATCTTCCTTTTGTTCCCCATTTTCCCCATTGTCCCCCATGATCTTCCCATCCTTCCCCATTTTCCCCAGTGTCCCCCATGATCTTCCCATCCTTCCCCATTTTCCCCAGCGTCCCCCATGATCTTCCCATCATTTCTTATTTTCTCCAGCGTCCCCCATGATCTTCCAATCGTTCCCCATTTTCCCCAGCGTTCCCCTTGATCTTCCTTTTGTTCCCCATTTTCCCCATTGTCCCCCATGATCTTCCCATCCTTCCCCATTTTCCCCAGTGTCCCCCAGGATCTTCCCATCATTCCCCATTTTCCCCAGTGCCCAACATGATCTTCCCATCATTCCCCATTTTCCCTAGCATCCCCCATGATCTTCCCATCGTTCCCCATTTTCCCCAGCATCCCCCATGATCTTCCCATCGTTCCCCATTTTCCCAGCGTCCCTCATGATCTTCCCATCGTTCCACATTATCCCCAGTGTCCCCCATGATCTTCCCATTGCTCCCCATTTTCCCCAGTGTCCCCCATGATCTTCCCATCATTCCCCATTTTCCCCAGGGTCCCCCATGATCTTCCCACAATTCCCCATTTTCCACAGCGTTCCCCATGATCTTCCCATTGTTCCCCATTTTCCCCAGCATCCCCCATGATCTTCCCATCGTTCCCCATTTTCCTCTGCGTCCCCATGATCTTCCCATCCTTCCCCATATTCCCCAACATCCCCCATGATCTTCCCATTATTCCCCATTTTCAACAGCGTCCCCCATGTTCTTCCCATCGCTCCCCATATTCCCCAGCATCCCCCATGATCTTCCCATCGCTCCCCATTTTCCCCAGTGTCCCCCATGATCTTCCCATCATTCCCCATTTTTCCCAGCGTCCCCCATGATCTTCCCATCATTCCCCATTTTCCCCTGCATCCCCTATTATCTTCCCATCATTCCCCATTTTCACCAGTGTCCCCCATGATCTTCCCATCGTTCCCCATTTTCCCTAGCATCCCCCATGATCTTCCCATCCTTCCCCATTTTCCCCAGCGTCCCCCATGATCTTCCCATCATTCCCCATTTTCACCAGTGTCTCCAATTATCTAATCATGGCTCCCCATTTTCCCCAGTGACCCACATGATCTTGCCATCGTTCCCAATTTTCACCAGCATCCCCCATGATCTTCCCATCGCTCCCCATTTTCCCCAGTGTCCAACATGATCTTCCCATCATTCCCCATTTTCCCCAGCGTCCCCCATGATCTTCCCATCGTTCCCCATTATCCTCTGCTTCCCCATGATCTTCCCATCCTTCCCCATATTCCCCAGAATCCCCCATGATCTTCCCATTGTTCCCCATTTTCCCCAGCATCCCCCATGATCTTCCCATCGTTCCCCATTATCCTCTGCTTCCCCATGATCTTCCCATCCTTCCCCATATTCCCCAGAATCCCCCATGATCTTCCCATTATTCCCCATTTTCCCCAGTGTCCCCCAGGATCTTCCCATCGTTCCTCATTTTCCCCAGTGTCCCCCATAATCTTCCCATCATTCCCCATTTTCCCCAGCGTCCCCCATGATCTTCCAATCATTCCCCATTTTCCCCAGCATCCCCGATTATCTTCCCATCCTTCCCCATTTTCCCCAGTGTCCCCCAGGATCTTCCCATCGTTCCCCATTTTCCCCAGTGCCCAACATGATCTTCCTATCATTCCCCATTTTCCCCAGCATCCCCCATGATCTTCCCATCCTTCCCCATTTGCTCAGTGTCCCCAATGATTTTCCCATCATTCCCGATTTTTTCGCAGCGTCCCCCATGATCTTCCCATCAATCCCCATTTTCCCCAGCGTCCCCCATGATCTTCCCATCGTTCCCCATTTTCCCCAGTGTCCCCCATGATCTTCCCATCCTTCCCCATTTTCCCCAGAATCCCCCATGATCTTCCCATCCTTCCCCATTTTCCCCAGCATCCCCCATGATCTTCCCATCATTTCTTATTTTCTCCAGCGTCCCCCATGATCTTCCAATCGTTCCCCATTTTCCCCAGCGTTCCCCATAATCTTCCTATTGTTCCCCATTTTCCCCAGCATCCCCCATGATCTTCCCATCGTTCCCCATTATCCTCTGCTTCCCCATGATCTTCCCATCCTTCCCCATATTCCCCAGAATCCCCCATGATCTTCCCATCGTTCCCCATTTTCCCTAGCATCAACCATGATCTTCCCATCGTTCCTCATTTTCCCCAGTGTCCCCCATAATCTTCCCATCATTCCCCATTTTCCCCAGCGTCCCCCATGATCTTCCAATCATTCCCCATTTTCCCCAGCATCCCCGATTATCTTCCCATCCTTCCCCATTTTCCCCAGTGTCCCCCAGGATCTTCCCATCGTTCCCCATTTTCCCCAGTGCCCAACATGATCTTCCTATCATTCCCCATTTTCCCCAGCATCCCCCATGATCTTCCCATCCTTCCCCATTTGCTCAGTGTCCCCAATGATTTTCCCATCATTCCCGATTTTTTCGCAGCGTCCCCCATGATCTTCCCATCAATCCCCATTTTCCCCAGCGTCCCCCATGATCTTCCCATCGTTCCCCATTTTCCCCAGTGTCCCCCATGATCTTCCCATCCTTCCCCATTTTCCCCAGAATCCCCCATGATCTTCCCATCCTTCCCCATTTTCCCCAGCATCCCCCATGATCTTCCCATCATTCCCCATTTTCCCCAGCATCCCCCATGATCTTCCCATCATTCCCCATTTTCCCCAGCATCCCCCATGATCTTCCCATTATTCCCCATTTTCAACAGCATCCCCCATGATCTTCCCATCGTTCCCCATTTTCCCTAGCATCAACCATGATCTTCCCATCCTTCCCCATTTCCCCAGCGTCCCCCATGATCTTCCCATCATTCCCCATTTTCACCAGTGTCTCCAATTATCTAATCATGGCTCCCCATTTTCCCCAGTGTCCCACATGATCTTGCCATCGTTCCCAATTTTCACCAGCGTCCCCCATGATCTTCCCATCGCTCCCCATTTTCCCCAGTGTCACCCATGATCTTCCCATTCTTCCCCATTTTCCCCAGCATCCCCCATGATCTTCCCATCGTTTCTAATTTTCCCCAGCGTCCACCATGATCTTCCCATCGTTCCCCATTTTCCCTTGCGTTCCCCATGATCTTCCTATCGTTCCCCATTTTCCCCAGTGTCCCCCATGATCTTCCCATCCTTCCACATTTTCCCCAGTGTCCCCCAGGATCTTCCCATCGTTCCCCATTTTCCCCAGTGTCCAACATGATCTTCCCATCATTCCCCATTTTCCCCAGCGTCCCCCATGATCTTCCCATCGTTCCTCATTTTCCCCAGCATCCCCCATGATCTTCCCATCGCTCCCCATTTTCCACAGTGTCCCCCATGATCTTCCCATCATTCCCCATTTTCCCCAGCGACCCCCATGATCTTCCCATCGTTCCCCATTTTCCCTAGCATCCCCCATGATCTTCCCATCCTTCCCCATTTTCCCCAGCATCCCCCATGATCTTCCCATCATTCCCCATTTTCACCAGTGTCTCCAATTATCTAATCATGGCTCCCCATTTTCCCCAGTGACCCACATGATCTTGCCATCGTTCCCAATTTTCACCAGCATCCCCCATGATCTTCCCATCGCTCCCCATTTTCCCCAGTGTCCAACATGATCTTCCCATCATTCCCCATTTTCCCCAGCGTCCCCCATGATCTTCCCATCGTTCCCCATTATCCTCTGCTTCCCCATGATCTTCCCATCCTTCCCCATATTCCCCAGAATCCCCCATGATCTTCCCATTGTTCCCCATTTTCCCCAGCATCCCCCATGATCTTCCCATCGTTCCCCATTATCCTCTGCTTCCCCATGATCTTCCCATCCTTCCCCATATTCCCCAGAATCCCCCATGATCTTCCCATTATTCCCCATTTTCCCCAGTGTCCCCCAGGATCTTCCCATCGTTCCTCATTTTCCCCAGTGTCCCCCATAATCTTCCCATCATTCCCCATTTTCCCCAGCGTCCCCCATGATCTTCCAATCATTCCCCATTTTCCCCAGCATCCCCGATTATCTTCCCATCCTTCCCCATTTTCCCCAGTGTCCCCCAGGATCTTCCCATCGTTCCCCATTTTCCCCAGTGCCCAACATGATCTTCCTATCATTCCCCATTTTCCCCAGCATCCCCCATGATCTTCCCATCCTTCCCCATTTGCTCAGTGTCCCCAATGATTTTCCCATCATTCCCGATTTTTTCGCAGCGTCCCCCATGATCTTCCCATCAATCCCCATTTTCCCCAGCGTCCCCCATGATCTTCCCATCGTTCCCCATTTTCCCCAGTGTCCCCCATGATCTTCCCATCCTTCCCCATTTTCCCCAGAATCCCCCATGATCTTCCCATCCTTCCCCATTTTCCCCAGCATCCCCCATGATCTTCCCATCATTTCTTATTTTCTCCAGCGTCCCCCATGATCTTCCAATCGTTCCCCATTTTCCCCAGCGTTCCCCATAATCTTCCTATTGTTCCCCATTTTCCCCATTGTCCCCCATGATCTTCCAATCCTTCCCCATTTTCCCCAGTGTCCCCCAGGATCTTCCCATCGTTCCCCATTTTCCCCAGTGCCCAACATGATCTTCCCATCATTCCCCATTTTCCCCAGCATCCCCCATGATCTTCCCATCATTCCCCATTTTCCCCAGCATCCCCCATGATCTTCCCATCATTCCCCATTTTCCCCAGCATCCCCCATGATCTTCCCATTATTCCCCATTTTCAACAGCATCCCCCATGATCTTCCCATCGTTCCCCATTTTCCCTAGCATCAACCATGATCTTCCCATCCTTCCCCATTTCCCCAGCGTCCCCCATGATCTTCCCATCATTCCCCATTTTCACCAGTGTCTCCAATTATCTAATCATGGCTCCCCATTTTCCCCAGTGTCCCACATGATCTTGCCATCGTTCCCAATTTTCACCAGCGTCCCCCATGATCTTCCCATCGCTCCCCATTTTCCCCAGTGTCACCCATGATCTTCCCATTCTTCCCCATTTTCCCCAGCATCCCCCATGATCTTCCCATCGTTTCTAATTTTCCCCAGCGTCCACCATGATCTTCCCATCGTTCCCCATTTTCCCTTGCGTTCCCCATGATCTTCCTATCGTTCCCCATTTTCCCCAGTGTCCCCCATGATCTTCCCATCCTTCCACATTTTCCCCAGTGTCCCCCAGGATCTTCCCATCGTTCCCCATTTTCCCCAGTGTCCAACATGATCTTCCCATCATTCCCCATTTTCCCCAGCGTCCCCCATGATCTTCCCATCGTTCCTCATTTTCCCCAGCATCCCCCATGATCTTCCCATCGCTCCCCATTTTCCACAGTGTCCCCCATGATCTTCCCATCATTCCCCATTTTCCCCAGCGACCCCCATGATCTTCCCATCGTTCCCCATTTTCCCTAGCATCCCCCATGATCTTCCCATCCTTCCCCATTTTCCCCAGCATCCCCCATGATCTTCCCATCATTCCCCATTTTCACCAGTGTCTCCAATTATCTAATCATGGCTCCCCATTTTCCCCAGTGTCCCACATGATCTTGCCATCGTTCCCAATTTTCACCAGCGTCCCCCATGATCTTCCCATCGCTCCCCATTTTCCCCAGTGTCACCCATGATCTTCCCATTCTTCCCCATTTTCCCCAGCATCCCCCATGATCTTCCCATCCTTCCCCATTTTCCCCAGCGTCCCCCATGATCTTCCCATTGCTCCCCATTTTCCCCAGTGTCCCCCATGATCTTCCCATCATTCCCCATTTTCCCCAGGGTCCCCCATGATCTTCCCACCATTCCCCATTTTCCACAGCGTTCCCCATTATCTTCCCATTGTTCCCCATTTTCCCCAGCATCCCCCATGATCTTCCCATCGTTCCCCATTTTCCTCTACGTCACCATGATCTTTCCATCCTTCCCCATATTCCCCAGCATCCCCCATGATCTTCCCATTATTCCCCATTTTCAACAGCGTCCCCCATGATCTTCCCATCGCTCCCCATTTTCCCCAGCGTCCCTCATGATCTTCCCATCATTCCCCATTTTCACCAGTGTCCCCCATGATCTTCCCATCGTTCCCCATTTTCCCTAGCATCCCCCATGATCTTCCCATCGTTCCCCATTTTCCCTAGCATCCCCCATGATGTTCCCATCATTCCCCATTTTCACCAGTGTCTCCAATTATCTAACCATGGCTCCCCATTTTCCCCAGTGTCCCACATGATCTTGCCATCGTTCCCAATTTTCACCAGCGTCCCCCATGATCTTCCCATCGCTCCCCATTTTCCCCAGTGTCACCCATGATCTTCCCATTCTTCCCCATTTTCCCCAGTATCCCCCATGATCTTCCCATCGTTTCTAATTTTCCCCAGCGTCCACCATGATCTTCCCATCGTTCCCCATTTTCCCCTGCGTTCCCCATGATCTTCCTATCGTTCCCCATTTTCCCCAGTGTCCCCCATGATCTTCCCATCGTTCCTCATTTTCCCAAGCATCCCCCATGATCTTCCCATCGCTCCCCATTTTCCCCAGCGTCCCCCATGATCTTCCCATCGTTCCCCATTTTCCCCAGCATACCCCATGATCTTCCCATCATTCCCCATTTTCCCCAGCGTCCCCATGATCTTCCCATTGTTCCCCATTTTCCCCAGTGTCCCCCATGATCTTCCCATCGTTCCCCATTTTCCCCAGCGTCCCTCATGATCTTCCCATCATTCCCCATTTTCACCAGTGTCCCCCATGATCTTCCCATCGTTCCCCATTTTCCCTAGCATCCCCCATGATCTTCCCATCGTTCCCCATTTTCCCTAGCATCCCCCATGATGTTCCCATCATTCCCCATTTTCACCAGTGTCTCCAATTATCTAACCATGGCTCCCCATTTTCCCCAGTGTCCCACATGATCTTGCCATCGTTCCCAATTTTCACCAGCGTCCCCCATGATCTTCCCATCGCTCCCCATTTTCCCCAGTGTCACCCATGATCTTCCCATTCTTCCCCATTTTCCCCAGTATCCCCCATGATCTTCCCATCGTTTCTAATTTTCCCCAGCGTCCACCATGATCTTCCCATCGTTCCCCATTTTCCCCAGCGTCCCCCATGATCTTCCCATCCTTCCCCATTTTCCCCAGCATCCCCCATGATCTACCCATCGTTTCTAATTTTCCCCAGCGTCCCCCATGATCTTCCCATCGTTCCCCATTTTCCATATCGTCCCTCATGATCTTCCCATCCTTCCCCATTTGCTCAGCGTCCCCCATGATCTTCCCATGGTTCCCCATTTTCCCCAGCATCCCCCATGATCTTCCCATCATTCCCCATTTTCCCCAGCGTCCCCCATGATCTTCCCATCATTCCCCATTTTCCCCAGCGTCCCTCATGATCTTCCCATCGTTCCACATTTTCCCCAGTGTCCCCCATGATCTTCCCATCGTTCCCCATTTTCCCCAGCGTCCCCCATGATCTTCCCATCCTTCCCCATTTGCTCAGTGTCCCCAATGATCTTCCCATCAATCCCGATTTTCCCCAGTGTCCCCCATGATCTTCCCATCATTCCCCATTTTCCCCAGCATCCCCCATGATCTTCCCATCGTTCCCCATTTTCCCCAGCGTCCCCCATGATCTTCCCATCCTTCCCCATTTGCTCAGTGTCCCCAATGATCTTCCCATCAATCCCGATTTTCCCCAGTGTCCCCCATGATCTTCCCATCATTCCCCATTTTCCCCAGTGTCCCCCAGGATATTCCCATCGTTCCCCATTTTCCCCAGTGTCCAACATGATCTTCCCATGATTCCCCATTTTCCCTAGCGTCCCCATGATCTTCCCATCGTTCCCCATTTTCCCCAGCATCCCCCATGATCTTCCCATCATTCCCCATTTTCCCCAACGTCCCCCAATGATCTTCCCATCGTTCCCCATTTTCCCCAGCATCCCCCATGATCTTCCCATCGTTCCCCATTTCCCCAAGCGTCACTCATGATCTTCACATCATTCCCCATTTCCCCAGCATCCCCCATGATCTTCCCACCATTCCCCATTTCCCACAGCGTTCCTCATGATCTTCCCATTGTTCCCCATTTTCCCCAGCATCCCCCATGATCTTCCCATCGTTCCCCATTATCCTCTGCTTCCCCATGATCTTCCCATCCTTCCCCATATTCCCCAGAATCCCCCATGATCTTCCCATTATTCCCCATTTTCAACAGCGTCCCCCATGATCTTCCCATCGCTCCTCATTTTCCCCAGTGTCCCCCATGATCTTCCCATCATTCCCCATTTTCCCCAGCGTCCCCCATGATCTTCCAATCATTCCCCATTTTCCCCAGCATCCCCGATTATCTTCCCATCCTTCCCCATTTTCCCCAGTGTCCCCCATGATCTTCCCATCATTCCCCATTTTCCCCAGCGTCCCCCATGATCTTCCAATCATTCCCCATTTTCCCCAGCATCCCCGATTATCTTCCCATCCTTCCCCATTTTCCCCAGCGTCCCCCATGATCTTCCAATCATTCCCCATTTTCCCCAGCATCCCCGATTATCTTCCCATCATTCCCCATTTTCCCCAGCATCCCCCATGATCTTCCCATCCTTCCCCATTTGCTCAGTGTCCCCAATGATTTTCCCATCATTCCCGATTTTTTCGCAGCGTCCCCCATGATCTTCCCATCATTCCCCATTTTCCCCAGCGTCCCCCATGATCTTCCCATCGTTCCCCATTTTCCCCAGTGTCCCCCATGATCTTCCCATCCTTCCCCATTTTCCCCAGAATCCCCCATGATCTTCCCATCGTTCCCCATTTTCCCCAGCATCCCCCATGATCTTCCCATCATTTCTTATTTTCTCCAGCGTCCCCCATGATCTTCCAATCGTTCCCCATTTTCCCCAGCGTTCCCCATGATCTTCCTTTTGTTCCCCATTTTCCCCATTGTCCCCCATGATCTTCCCATCCTTCCCCATTTTCCCCAGTGTCCCCTAGGATCTTCCCATCATTCCCCATTTTCCCCAGTGCCCAACATGATCTTCCCATCATTCCCCATTTTCCCTAGCATCCCCCATGATCTTCCCATCGTTCCCCATTTTCCCCAGCATCCCCCATGATCTTCCCATCGTTCCCCATTTTCCCAGCGTCCCTCATGATCTTCCCATCGTTCCACATTATCCCCAGTGTCCCCCATGATCTTCCCATTGCTCCCCATTTTCCCCAGTGTCCCCCATGATCTTCCCATCATTCCCCATTTTCCCCAGGGTCCCCCATGATCTTCCCACAATTCCCCATTTTCCACAGCGTTCCCCATGATCTTCCCATTGTTCCCCATTTTCCCCAGCATCCCCCATGATCTTCCCATCGTTCCCCATTTTCCTCTGCATCCCCATGATCTTCCCATCCTTCCCCATATTCCCCAGCATCCCCCATGATCTTCCCATTATTCCCCATTTTCAACAGCGTCCCCCATGATCTTCCCATCGCTCCCCATATTCCCCAGCATCCCCCATGATCTTCCCATCGCTCCCCATTTTCCCCAGTGTCCCCCATGATCTTCCCATCATTCCCCATTTTCCCCAGCGTCCCCCATGATCTTCCCATCATTCCCCATTTTCCCCTGCATCCCCTATTATCTTCCCATCATTCCCCATTTTCACCAGTGTCCCCCATGATCTTCCCATCGTTCCCCATTTTCCCTAGCATCCCCCATGATCTTCCCATCCTTCCCCATTTTCCCCAGCGTCCCCCATGATCTTCCCATCATTCCCCATTTTCACCAGTGTCTCCAATTATCTAATCATGGCTCCCCATTTTCCCCAGTGACCCACATGATCTTGCCATCGTTCCCAATTTTCACCAGCATCCCCCATGATCTTCCCATCGCTCCCCATTTTCCCCAGTGTCACCCATTATCTTCCCATTCTTCCCCATTTTCCCCAGCATCCCCCATGATCTTCCCATCGTTTCTAATTTTCCCCAGCGTCCACCATGATCTTCCCATCGTTCCCCATTTTCCCCTGCGTTCCCTATGATCTTCCTATCGTTCCCCATTTTCCCCAGTGTCCCCCATGATCTTCCCATCCTTCCACATTTTCCCCAGTGTCCCCCAGGATCTTCCCATCGTTCCCCATTTTCCCCAGTGTCCAACATGATCTTCCCATCATTCCCCATTTTCCCCAGCGTCCCCCATGATCTTCCCATCGTTCCCCATTATCCTCTGCTTCCCCATGATCTTCCCATCCTTCCCCATATTCCCCAGAATCCCCCATGATCTTCCCATCGTTCCCCATTATCCTCTGCTTCCCCATGATCTTCCCATCCTTCCCCATATTCCCCAGAATCCCCCATGATCTTCCCATTATTCCCCATTTTCCCCAGTGTCCCCCAGGATCTTCCCATCGTTCCTCATTTTCCCCAGTGTCCCCCATAATCTTCCCATCATTCCCCATTTTCCCCAGCGTCCCCCATGATCTTCCAATCATTCCCCATTTTCCCCAGCATCCCCGATTATCTTCCCATCCTTCCCCATTTTCCCCAGTGTCCCCCAGGATCTTCCCATCGTTCCCCATTTTCCCCAGTGCCCAACATGATCTTCCCATCATTCCCCATTTTCCCCAGCATCCCCCATGATCTTCCCATCCTTCCCCATTTGCTCAGTGTCCCCAATGATTTTCCCATCATTCCCGATTTTTTCGCAGCGTCCCCCATGATCTTCCCATCAATCCCCATTTTCCCCAGCGTCCCCCATGATCTTCCCATTCTTCCCCATTTTCCCCAGCATCCCCCATGATCTTCCCATCCTTCCCCATTTTCCCCAGCATCCCCCATGATCTTCCCATTGCTCCCCATTTTCCCCAGTGTCCCCCATGATCTTCCCATCATTCCCCATTTTCCCCAGGGTCCCCCATGATCTTCCCACCATTCCCCATTTTCCACAGCGTTCCCCATTATCTTCCCATTGTTCCCCATTTTCCCCAGCATCCCCCATGATCTTCCCATCGTTCCCCATTTTCCTCTACGTCACCATGATCTTCCCATCCTTCCCCATATTCAACAGCATCCCCCATGATCTTCCCATTATTCCCCATTTTCAACAGCGTCCCCCATGATCTTCCCATCGTTCCCCATTTTCCCTAGCATCCCCCATGATCTTCCCATCGTTCCCCATTTTCCCTAGCATCCCCCATGATGTTCCCATCATTCCCCATTTTCACCAGTGTCTCCAATTATCTAACCATGGCTCCCCATTTTCCCCAGTGTCCCACATGATCTTGCCATCGTTCCCAATTTTCACCAGCGTCCCCCATGATCTTCCCATTCTTCCCCATTTTCCCCAGTATCCCCCATGATCTTCCCATCGTTTCTAATTTTCCCCAGCGTCCACCATGATCTTCCCATCGTTCCCCATTTTCCCCTGCGTTCCCCATGATCTTCCTATCGTTCCCCATTTTCCCCAGTGTCCCCCATGATCTTCCCATCGTTCCTCATTTTCCCAAGCATCCCCCATGATCTTCCCATCGCTCCCCATTTTCCCCAGTGTCCCCCATGATCTTCCCATCGTTCCCCATTTTCCCCAGCATACCCCATGATCTTCCCATCGTTCCCCATTTTCCCCAGCATACCCCATGATCTTCCCATCATTCCCCATTTTCCCCAGCGTCCCCATGATCTTCCCATTGTTCCCCATTTTCCCCAGTGTCCCCCATGATCTTCCCATCGTTCCCCATTTTCCCCAGCGTCCCTCATGATCTTCCCATCATTCCCCATTTTCACCAGTGTCCCCCATGATCTTCCCATCGTTCCCCATTTTCCCTAGCATCCCCCATGATCTTCCCATCGTTCCCCATTTTCCCTAGCATCCACCATGATGTTCCCATCATTCCCCATTTTCACCAGTGTCTCCAATTATCTAACCATGGCTCCCCATTTTCCCCAGTGTCCCACATGATCTTGCCATCGTTCCCAATTTTCACCAGCGTCCCCCATGATCTTCCCATCGCTCCCCATTTTCCCCAGTGTCACCCATGATCTTCCCATTCTTCCCCATTTTCCCCAGTATCCCCCATGATCTTCCCATCGTTTCTAATTTTCCCCAGCGTCCACCATGATCTTCCCACCATTCCCCATTTTCCACAGCGTTCCCCATTATCTTCCCATTGTTCCCCATTTTCCCCAGCATCCCCCATGATCTTCCCATCGTTCCCCATTTTCCTCTACGTCACCATGATCTTCCCATCCTTCCCCATATTCCCCAGCATCCCCCATGATCTTCCCATTATTCCCCATTTTCAACAGCGTCCCCCATGATCTTCCCATCGCTCCCCATTTTCCCCAGCGTCCCTCATGATCTTCCCATCATTCCCCATTTTCACCAGTGTCCCCCATGATCTTCCCATCGTTCCCCATTTTCCCTAGCATCCCCCATGATCTTCCCATCGTTCCCCATTTTCCCTAGCATCCCCCATGATGTTCCCATCATTCCCCATTTTCACCAGTGTCTCCAATTATCTAACCATGGCTCCCCATTTTCCCCAGTGTCCCACATGATCTTGCCATCATTCCCAATTTTCACCAGCGTCCCCCATGATCTTCCCATTCTTCCCCATTTTCCCCAGTATCCCCCATGATCTTCCCATCGTTTCTAATTTTCCCCAGCGTCCACCATGATCTTCCCATCGTTCCCCATTTTCCCCTGCGTTCCCCATGATCTTCCTATCGTTCCCCATTTTCCCCAGTGTCCCCCATGATCTTCCCATCGTTCCTCATTTTCCCAAGCATCCCCCATGATCTTCCCATCGCTCCCCATTTTCCCCAGTGTCCCCCATGATCTTCCCATCATTCCCCATTTTCCCCAGCGTCCCCCATGATCTTCCCATCGTTCCCCATTTTCCCCAGCATACCCCATGATCTTCCCATCATTCCCCATTTTCCCCAGCGTCCCCATGATCTTCCCATTGTTCCCCATTTTCCCCAGTGTCCCCCATGATCTTCCCATCGTTCCCCATTTTCCCCAGCGTCCCTCATGATCTTCCCATCATTCCCCATTTTCACCAGTGTCCCCCATGATCTTCCCATCGTTCCCCATTTTCCCTAGCATCCCCCATGATCTTCCCATCGTTCCCCATTTTCCCTAGCATCCCCCATGATGTTCCCATCATTCCCCATTTTCACCAGTGTCTCCAATTATCTAACCATGGCTCCCCATTTTCCCCAGTGTCCCACATGATCTTGCCATCGTTCCCAATTTTCACCAGCGTCCCCCATGATCTTCCCATCGCTCCCCATTTTCCCCAGTGTCACCCATGATCTTCCCATTCTTCCCCATTTTCCCCAGTATCCCCCATGATCTTCCCATCGTTTCTAATTTTCCCCAGCGTCCACCATGATCTTCCCATCGTTCCCCATTTTCCCCTGCGTTCCCCATGATCTTCCTATCGTTCCCCATTTTCCCCAGTGTCCCCCATGATCTTCCCATCGTTCCTCATTTTCCCAAGCATCCCCCATGATCTTCCCATCGCTCCCCATTTTCCCCAGTGTCCCCCATGATCTTCCCATCATTCCCCATTTTCCCCAGCGTCCCCCATGATCTTCCCATTGTTCCCCATTTTCCCCAGCATACCCCATGATCTTCCCATCATTCCCCATTTTCCCCAGCGTCCCCATGATCTTCCCATTGTTCCCCATTTTCCCCAGTGTCCCCCTTGATCTTCCCATCGTTCCCCATTTTCCCCAGCGTCCCCCATGATCTTCCCATCCTTCCCCATTTTCCCCAGCATCCCCCATGATCTACCCATCGTTTCTAATTTTCCCCAGCGTCCCCCATGATCTTCCCATCGTTCCCCATTTTCCATATCGTCCCTCATGATCTTCCCATCCTTCCCCATTTGCTCAGCGTCCCCCATGATCTTCCCATGGTTCCCCATTTTCCCCAGCATCCCCCATGATCTTCCCATCATTCCCCATTTTCCCCAGCGTCCCCCATGATCTTCCCATCATTCCCCATTTTCCCCAGCGTCCCTCATGATCTTCCCATCGTTCCACATTTTCCCCAGTGTCCCCCATGATCTTCCCATCGTTCCCCATTTTCCCCAGCGTCCCCCATGATCTTCCCATCCTTCCCCATTTGCTCAGTGTCCCCAATGATCTTCCCATCAATCCCGATTTTCCCCAGTGTCCCCCATGATCTTCCCATCATTCCCCATTTTCCCCAGCATCCCCCATGATCTTCCCATCGTTCCCCATTTTCCCCAGCGTCCCCCATGATCTTCCCATCCTTCCCCATTTGCTCAGTGTCCCCAATGATCTTCCCATCAATCCCGATTTTCCCCAGTGTCCCCCATGATCTTCCCATCATTCCCCATTTTCCCCAGTGTCCCCCAGGATATTCCCATCGTTCCCCATTTTCCCCAGTGTCCAACATGATCTTCCCATGATTCCCCATTTTCCCTAGCGTCCCCATGATCTTCCCATCGTTCCCCATTTTCCCCAGCATCCCCCATGATCTTCCCATCCTTCCCCATTTTCCCCAGCGTCCCCCATGATCTTCCCATCATTCCCCATTTTCACCAGTGTCTCCAATTATCTAATCATGGCTCCCCATTTTCCCCAGTGACCCACATGATCTTGCCATCGTTCCCAATTTTCACCAGCATCCCCCATGATCTTCCCATCGCTCCCCATTTTCCCCAGTGTCACCCATTATCTTCCCATTCTTCCCCATTTTCCCCAGCATCCCCCATGATCTTCCCATCGTTTCTAATTTTCCCCAGCGTCCACCATGATCTTCCCATCGTTCCCCATTTTCCCCTGCGTTCCCCATGATCTTCCTATCGTTCCCCATTTTCCCCAGTGTCCCCCATGATCTTCCCATCCTTCCACATTTTCCCCAGTGTCCCCCAGGATCTTCCCATCGTTCCCCATTTTCCCCAGTGTCCAACATGATCTTCCCATCATTCCCCATTTTCCCCAGCGTCCCCCATGATCTTCCCATCCTTCCCCATATTCCCCAGAATCCCCCATGATCTTCCCATCGTTCCCCATTATCCTCTGCTTCCCCATGATCTTCCCATCCTTCCCCATATTCCCCAGAATCCCCCATGATCTTCCCATTATTCCCCATTTTCCCCAGTGTCCCCCAGGATCTTCCCATCGTTCCTCATTTTCCCCAGTGTCCCCCATAATCTTCCCATCATTCCCCATTTTCCCCAGCGTCCCCCATGATCTTCCAATCATTCCCCATTTTCCCCAGCATCCCCGATTATCTTCCCATCCTTCCCCATTTTCCCCAGTGTCCCCCAGGATCTTCCCATCGTTCCCCATTTTCCCCAGTGCCCAACATGATCTTCCCATCATTCCCCATTTTCCCCAGCATCCCCCATGATCTTCCCATCCTTCCCCATTTGCTCAGTGTCCCCAATGATTTTCCCATCATTCCCGATTTTTTCGCAGCGTCCCCCATGATCTTCCCATCAATCCCCTTTTTCCCCAGCGTCCCCCATGATCTTCCCATTCTTCCCCATTTTCCCCAGCATCCCCCATGATCTTCCCATCCTTCCCCATTTTCCCCAGCATCCCCCATGATCTTCCCATTGCTCCCCATTTTCCCCAGTGTCCCCCATGATCTTCCCATCATTCCCCATTTTCCCCAGGGTCCCCCATGATCTTCCCACCATTCCCCATTTTCCACAGCGTTCCCCATTATCTTCCCATTGTTCCCCATTTTCCCCAGCATCCCCCATGATCTTCCCATCGTTCCCCATTTTCCTCTACGTCACCATGATCTTCCCATCCTTCCCCATATTCCCCAGCATCCCCCATGATCTTCCCATTATTCCCCATTTTCAACAGCGTCCCCCATGATCTTCCCATCGCTCCCCATTTTCCCCAGCGTCCCTCATGATCTTCCCATCATTCCCCATTTTCACCAGTGTCCCCCATGATCTTCCCATCGTTCCCCATTTTCCCTAGCATCCCCCATGATCTTCCCATCGTTCCCCATTTTCCCTAGCATCCCCCATGATGTTCCCATCATTCCCCATTTTCACCAGTGTCTCCAATTATCTAACCATGGCTCCCCATTTTCCCCAGTGTCCCACATGATCTTGCCATCGTTCCCAATTTTCACCAGCGTCCCCCATGATCTTCCCATTCTTCCCCATTTTCCCCAGTATCCCCCATGATCTTCCCATCGTTTCTAATTTTCCCCAGCGTCCACCATGATCTTCCCATCGTTCCCCATTTTCCCCTGCGTTCCCCATGATCTTCCTATCGTTCCCCATTTTCCCCAGTGTCCCCCATGATCTTCCCATCGTTCCTCATTTTCCCAAGCATCCCCCATGATCTTCCCATCGCTCCCCATTTTCCCCAGTGTCCCCCATGATCTTCCCATCGTTCCCCATTTTCCCCAGCATACCCCATGATCTTCCCATCGTTCCCCATTTTCCCCAGCATACCCCATGATCTTCCCATCATTCCCCATTTTCCCCAGCGTCCCCATGATCTTCCCATTGTTCCCCATTTTCCCCAGTGTCCCCCATGATCTTCCCATCGTTCCCCATTTTCCCCAGCGTCCCTCATGATCTTCCCATCATTCCCCATTTTCACCAGTGTCCCCCATGATCTTCCCATCGTTCCCCATTTTCCCTAGCATCCCCCATGATCTTCCCATCGTTCCCCATTTTCCCTAGCATCCACCATGATGTTCCCATCATTCCCCATTTTCACCAGTGTCTCCAATTATCTAACCATGGCTCCCCATTTTCCCCAGTGTCCCACATGATCTTGCCATCGTTCCCAATTTTCACCAGCGTCCCCCATGATCTTCCCATCGCTCCCCATTTTCCCCAGTGTCACCCATGATCTTCCCATTCTTCCCCATTTTCCCCAGTATCCCCCATGATCTTCCCATCGTTTCTAATTTTCCCCAGCGTCCACCATGATCTTCCCACCATTCCCCATTTTCCACAGCGTTCCCCATTATCTTCCCATTGTTCCCCATTTTCCCCAGCATCCCCCATGATCTTCCCATCGTTCCCCATTTTCCTCTACGTCACCATGATCTTCCCATCCTTCCCCATATTCCCCAGCATCCCCCATGATCTTCCCATTATTCCCCATTTTCAACAGCGTCCCCCATGATCTTCCCATCGCTCCCCATTTTCCCCAGCGTCCCTCATGATCTTCCCATCATTCCCCATTTTCACCAGTGTCCCCCATGATCTTCCCATCGTTCCCCATTTTCCCTAGCATCCCCCATGATCTTCCCATCGTTCCCCATTTTCCCTAGCATCCCCCATGATGTTCCCATCATTCCCCATTTTCACCAGTGTCTCCAATTATCTAACCATGGCTCCCCATTTTCCCCAGTGTCCCACATGATCTTGCCATCGTTCCCAATTTTCACCAGCGTCCCCCATGATCTTCCCATTCTTCCCCATTTTCCCCAGTATCCCCCATGATCTTCCCATCGTTTCTAATTTTCCCCAGCGTCCACCATGATCTTCCCATCGTTCCCCATTTTCCCCTGCGTTCCCCATGATCATCCTATCGTTCCCCATTTTCCCCAGTGTCCCCCATGATCTTCCCATCGTTCCTCATTTTCCCAAGCATCCCCCATGATCTTCCCATCGCTCCCCATTTTCCCCAGTGTCCCCCATGATCTTCCCATCATTCCCCATTTTCCCCAGCGTCCCCCATGATCTTCCCATCGTTCCCCATTTTCCCCAGCATACCCCATGATCTTCCCATCATTCCCCATTTTCCCCAGCGTCCCCATGATCTTCCCATTGTTCCCCATTTTCCCCAGTGTCCCCCATGATCTTCCCATCGTTCCCCATTTTCCCCAGCGTCCCTCATGATCTTCCCATCATTCCCCATTTTCACCAGTGTCCCCCATGATCTTCCCATCGTTCCCCATTTTCCCTAGCATCCCCCATGATCTTCCCATCGTTCCCCATTTTCCCTAGCATCCCCCATGATGTTCCCATCATTCCCCATTTTCACCAGTGTCTCCAATTATCTAACCATGGCTCCCCATTTTCCCCAGTGTCCCACATGATCTTGCCATCGTTCCCAATTTTCACCAGCGTCCCCCATGATCTTCCCATCGCTCCCCATTTTCCCCAGTGTCACCCATGATCTTCCCATTCTTCCCCATTTTCCCCAGTATCCCCCATGATCTTCCCATCGTTTCTAATTTTCCCCAGCGTCCACCATGATCTTCCCATCGTTCCCCATTTTCCCCTGCGTTCCCCATGATCTTCCTATCGTTCCCCATTTTCCCCAGTGTCCCCCATGATCTTCCCATCGTTCCTCATTTTCCCAAGCATCCCCCATGATCTTCCCATCGCTCCCCATTTTCCCCAGTGTCCCCCATGATCTTCCCATCATTCCCCATTTTCCCCAGCGTCCCCCATGATCTTCCCATTGTTCCCCATTTTCCCCAGCATACCCCATGATCTTCCCATCATTCCCCATTTTCCCCAGCGTCCCCATGATCTTCCCATTGTTCCCCATTTTCCCCAGTGTCCACCTTGATCTTCCCATCGTTCCCCATTTTCCCCAGCGTCCCCCATGATCTTCCCATCCTTCCCCATTTTCCCCAGCATCCCCCATGATCTACCCATCGTTTCTAATTTTCCCCAGCGTCCCCCATGATCTTCCCATCGTTCCCCATTTTCCATATCGTCCCTCATGATCTTCCCATCCTTCCCCATTTGCTCAGCGTCCCCCATGATCTTCCCATGGTTCCCCATTTTCCCCAGCATCCCCCATGATCTTCCCATCATTCCCCATTTTCCCCAGCATCCCCCATGATCTTCCCATCATTCCCCATTTTCCCCAGCGTCCCTCATGATCTACCCATCGTTCCACATTTTCCCCAGTGTCCCCCATGATCTTCCCATCGTTCCCCATTTTCCCCAGCGTCCCCCATGATCTTCCCATCCTTCCCCATTTGCTCAGTGTCCCCAATGATCTTCCCATCAATCCCGATTTTCCCCAGTGTCCCCCATGATCTTCCCATCATTCCCCATTTTCCCCAGCATCCCCCATGATCTTCCCATCGTTCCCCATTTTCCCCAGCGTCCCCCATGATCTTCCCATCCTTCCCCATTTGCTCAGTGTCCCCAATGATCTTCCCATCAATCCCGATTTTCCCCAGTGTCCCCCATGATCTTCCCATCATTCCCCATTTTCCCCAGTGTCCCCCAGGATATTCCCATCGTTCCCCATTTTCCCCAGTGTCCAATATGATCTTCCCATGATTCCCCATTTTCCCTAGCGTCCCCATGATCTTCCCATCGTTCCCCATTTTCCCCAGCATCCCCCATGATCTTCCCATCATTCCCCATTTTCCCCAACGTCCCCCAATGATCTTCCCATCGTTCCCCATTTTCCCCAGCATCCCCCATGACCTTCCCATCGTTCCCCATTTCCCCAAGCGTCACTCATGATCTTCACATCATTCCCCATTTCCCCAGCATCCCCCATGATCTTCCCACCATTCCCCATTTCCCACAGCGTTCCTCATGATCTTCCCATTGTTCCCCATTTTCCCCAGCATCCCCCATGATCTTCCCATCGTTCCCCATTATCCTCTGCTTCCCCATGATCTTCCCATCCTTCCCCATATTCCCCAGAATCCCCCATGATCTTCCCATTATTCCCCATTTTCAACAGCGTCCCCCATGATCTTCCCATCGCTCCTCATTTTCCCCAGTGTCCCCCATGATCTTCCCATCATTCCCCATTTTCCCCAGCGTCCCCCATGATCTTCCAATCATTCCCCATTTTCCCCAGCATCCCCGATTATCTTCCCATCCTTCCCCATTTTCCCCAGTGTCCCCCAGGATCTTCCCATCTTTCCCCATTTTCCCCAGTGCCCAACATGATCTTCCCATCATTCCCCATTTTCCCCAGCATCCCCCATGATCTCCCCATCCTTCCCCATTTGCTCAGTGTCCCCAATGATTTTCCCATCATTCCCGATTTTTTCGCAGCGTCCCCCATGATCTTCCCATCATTCCCCATTTTCCCCAGCGTCCCCCATGATCTTCCCATCGTTCCCCATTTTCCCCAGTGTCCCCCATGATCTTCCCATCCTTCCCCATTTTCCCCAGAATCCCCCATGGTCTTCCCATCGTTCCCCATTTTCCCCAGCATCCCCCATGATCTTCCCATAATTTCATATTTTCTCCAGCGTCCCCCATGATCTTCCAATCGTTCCCCATTTTCCCCAGCGTTACCCATGATCTTCCTTTTGTTCCCCATTTTCCCCATTGTCCCCCCTGATCTTCCCATCCTTCCCCATTTTCCCCAGTGTCCCCTAGGATCTTCCCATCATTCCCCATTTTCCCCAGTGCCCAACATGATCTTCCCATCATTCCCCATTTTCCCTAGCATCCCCCATGATCTTCCCATCGTTCCCCATTTTCCCCAGCATCCCCCATGATCTTCCTATCGTTCCCCATTTTCCCAGCGTCCCTCATGATCTTCCCATCGTTCCACATTATCCCCAGTGTCCCCCATGATCTTCCCATTGCTCCCCATTTTCCCCAGTGTCCCCCATGATCTTCCCATCATTCCCCATTTTCCCCAGGGTCCCCCATGATCTTCCCACAATTCCCCATTTTCCACAGCGTTCCCCATGATCTTCCCATTGTTCCCCATTTTCCCCAGCATCCCCCATGATCTTCCCATCGTTCCCCATTTTCCTCTGCATCCCCATGATCTTCCCATCCTTCCCCATATTCCCCAGCATC
Source organism: Ascaphus truei (assembly GCF_040206685.1). NCBI lineage: Eukaryota > Metazoa > Chordata > Amphibia > Anura > Ascaphidae > Ascaphus > Ascaphus truei. Next base: position 146,230,920 of record NC_134486.1, read on the forward strand.
CCCCATGATCTTCCCATTATTCCCCATTTTCAACAGCGTCCCCCATGATCTTCCCATCGCTCCCCATATTCCCCAGCATCCCCCATGATCTTCCCATCGCTCCCCATTTTCCCCAGTGTCCCCCATGATCTTCCCATCATTCCCCATTTTCCCCAGCGTCCCCCATGATCTTCCCATCATTCCCCATTTTACCCTGCATCCCCTATTATCTTCCCATCATTCCCCATTTTCACCAGTGTCCCCCATGATCTTCCCATCGTTCCCCATTTTCCCTAGCATCCCCCATGATCTTCCCATCCTTCCCCATTTTCCCCAGCGTCCCCCATGATCTTCCCATCATTCCCCATTTTCACCAGTGTCTCCAATTATCTAATCATGGCTCCCCATTTTCCCCAGTGACCCACATGATCTTGCCATCGTTCCCAATTTTCACCAGCATCCCCCATGATCTTCCCATCGCTCCCCATTTTCCCCAGTGTCACCCATTATCTTCCCATTCTTCCCCATTTTCCCCAGCATCCCCCATGATCTTCCCATCGTTTCTAATTTTCCCCAGCGTCCACCATGATCTTCCCATCGTTCCCCATTTTCCCCTGCGTTCCCCATGATCTTCCTATCGTTCCCCATTTTCCCCAGTGTCCCCCATGATCTTCCCATCCTTCCACATTTTCCCCAGTGTCCCCCAGGATCTTCCCATCGTTCCCCATTTTCCCCAGTGTCCAACATGATCTTCCCATCATTCCCCATTTTCCCCAGCGTCCCCCATGATCTTCCCATCGTTCCCCATTATCCTCTGCTTCCCCATGATCTTCCCATCCTTCCCCATATTCCCCAGAATCCCCCATGATCTTCCCATCGTTCCCCATTATCCTCTGCTTCCCCATGATCTTCCCATCCTTCCCCATATTCCCCAGAATCCCCCATGATCTTCCCATTATTCCCCATTTTCCCCAGTGTCCCCCAGGATCTTCCCATCGTTCCTCATTTTCCCCAGTGTCCCCCATAATCTTCCCATCATTCCCCATTTTCCCCAGCGTCCCCCATGATCTTCCAATCATTCCCCATTTTCCCCAGCATCCCCGATTATCTTCCCATCCTTCCCCATTTTCCCCAGTGTCCCCCAGGATCTTCCCATCGTTCCCCATTTTCCCCAGTGCCCAACATGATCTTCCCATCATTCCCCATTTTCCCCAGCATCCCCCATGATCTTCCCATCCTTCCCCATTTGCTCAGTGTCCCCAATGATTTTCCCATCATTCCCGATTTTTTCGCAGCATCCCCCATGATCTTCCCATCAATCCCCATTTTCACCAGCGTCCCCCATGATCTTCCCATCGTTCCCCATTTTCCCCAGTGTCCCCCATGATCTTCCCATTCTTCCCCATTTTCCCCAGCATCCCCCATGATCTTCCCATCGTTTCTAATTTTCCCCAGCGTCCACCATGATCTTCCCATCGTTCCCCATTTTCCCTTGCGTTCCCCATGATCTTCCTATCGTTCCCCATTTTCCCCAGTGTCCCCCATGATCTTCCCATCCTTCCACATTTTCCCAAGTGTCCCCCAGGATCTTCCCATCGTTCCCCATTTTCCCCAGTGTCCAACATGATCTTCCCATCATTCCCCATTTTCCCCAGCGTCCCCCATGATCTTCCCATCGTTCCTCATTTTCCCCAGCATCCCCCATGATCTTCCCATCGCTCCCCATTTTCCCCAGTGTCCCCCATGATCTTCCCATCATTCCCCATTTTCCCCAGCGTCCCCCATGATCTTCCCATCGTTCCCCATTTTCCCTAGCATCCCCATGATCTTCCCATCCTTCCCCATTTTCCCCAGCGTCCCCCATGATCTTCCCATCATTCCCCATTTTCACCAGTGTCTCCAATTATCTAATCATGGCTCCCCATTTTCCCCAGTGTCCCACATGATCTTGCCATCGTTCCCAATTTTAACCAGCGTCCCCCATGATCTTCCCATCGCTCCCCATTTTCCCCAGTGTCACCCATGATCTTCCCATTCTTCCCCATTTTCCCCAGCATCCCCCATGATCTTCCCATCCTTCCCCATTTTCCCCAGCGTCCCCCATGATCTTCCCATCATTCCCCATTTTCACCAGTGTCTCCAATTATCTAATCATGGCTCCCCATTTTCCCCAGTGTCCCACATGATCTTGCCATCGTTCCCAATTTTCACCAGCGTCCACCATGATCTTCCCATCGTTCCCCATTTTACCCTGCGTTCCCCATGATCTTCCTATCGTTCCCCATTTTCCCCAGTGTCCCCCATGATCTTCCCATCCTTCCACATTTTCCCCAGTGTCCCCCAGGATCTTCCCATCGTTCCCCATTTTCCCCAGTGTCCAACATGATCTTCCCATCATTCCCCATTTTCCCCAGCGTCCCCCATGATCTTCCCATCGTTCCTCATTTTCCCCAGCATCCCCCATGATCTTCCCATCGCTCCCCATTTTCCCCAGTGTCCCCCATGATCTTCCCATCATTCCTCATTTTCCCCAGCGTCCCCCATGATCTTCCCATCGTTCCCCATTTTCCCCAGCATACCCCATGATCTTCCCATCATTCCCCATTTTCCCCAGCGTCCCCATGATCTTCCCATTGTTCCCCATTTTCCCCAGTGTCCCCCATGATCTTCCCATCGTTCCCCATTTTCCCCAGCGTCCCCCATGATCTTCCCATCCTTCCCCATTTTCCCCAGCATCCCCAATGATCTACCCATCGTTTCTAATTTTCCCCAGCGTCCCCCATGATCTTCCCATCGTTCCCCATTATCCATATTGTCCCTCATGATCTTCCCATCCTTCCCCATTTGCTCAGCGTCCCCCATGATCTTCCCATGGTTCCCCATTTTCCCCAGCATCCCCCATGATCTTCCCATCATTCCCCATTTTCCCCAGCATCCCCATGATCTTCCCATTGTTCCCCATTTTCCCCAGGGTCCCCCATGATCTTCCCATCGTTCCCCATTTTCCCAGCGTCCCTCATGATCTTCCCATCGTTCCACATTATCCCCAGTGTCCCCCATGATCTTCCCATTGCTCCCCATTTTCCCCAGTGTCCCCCATGATCTTCCCATCATTCCCCATTTTCCCCAGGGTCCCCCATGATCTTCCCACAATTCCCCATTTTCCACAGCGTTCCCCATGATCTTCCCATTGTTCCCCATTTTCCCCAGCATCCCCCATGATCTTCCCATCGTTCCCCATTTTCCTCTGCATCCCCATGATCTTCCCATCCTTCCCCATATTCCCCAGCATCCCCCATGATCTTCCCATTATTCCCCATTTTCAACAGCATCCCCCATGATCTTCCCATCGCTCCCCATATTCCCCAGCATCCCCCATGATCTTCCCATCGCTCCCCATTTTCCCCAGTGTCCCCCATGATCTTCCCATCATTCCCCATTTTCCCCAGCGTCCCCCATGATCTTCCCATCATTCCCCATTTTCCCCTGCATCCCCTATTATCTTCCCATCATTCCCCATTTTCACCAGTGTCCCCCATGATCTTCCCATCGTTCCCCATTTTCCCTAGCATCCCCCATGATCTTCCCATCCTTCCCCATTTTCCCCAGCGTCCCCCATGATCTTCCCATCATTCCCCATTTTCACCAGTGTCTCCAATTATCTAATCATGGCTCCCCATTTTCCCCAGTGACCCACATGATCTTGCCATCGTTCCCAATTTTCACCAGCATCCCCCATGATCTTCCCATCGCTCCCCATTTTCCCCAGTGTCACCCATTATCTTCCCATTCTTCCCCATTTTCCCCAGCATCCCCCATGATCTTCCCATCGTTTCTAATTTTCCCCAGCGTCCACCATGATCTTCCCATCATTCCCCATTTTCCCCTGCGTTCCCCATGATCTTCCTATCATTCCCCATTTTCCCCAGTGTCCCCCATGATCTTCCCATCCTTCCACATTTTCCCCAGTGTCCCCCAGGATCTTCCCATCGTTCCCCATTTTCCCCAGTGTCCAACATGATCTTCCCATCATTCCCCATTTTCCCCAGCGTCCCCCATGATCTTCCCATCGTTCCCCATTATCCTCTGCTTCCCCATGATCTTCCCATCCTTCCCCATATTCCCCAGAATCCCCCATGATCTTCCCATCGTTCCCCATTATCCTCTGCTTCCCCATGATCTTCCCATCCTTCCCCATATTCCCCAGAATCCCCCATGATCTTCCCATTATTCCCCATTTTCCCCAGTGTCCCCCAGGATCTTCCCATCGTTCCTCATTTTCCCCAGTGTCCCCCATAATCTTCCCATCATTCCCCATTTTCCCCAGCGTCCCCCATGATCTTCCAATCATTCCCCATTTTCCCCAGCATCCCCGATTATCTTCCCATCCTTCCCCATTTTCCCCAGTGTCCCCCAGGATCTTCCCATCGTTCCCCATTTTCCCCAGTGCCCAACATGATCTTCCCATCATTCCCCATTTTCCCCAGCATCCCCCATGATCTTCCCATCCTTCCCCATTTGCTCAGTGTCCCCAATGATTTTCCCATCATTCCCGATTTTTTCGCAGCGTCCCCCATGATCTTCCCATCAATCCCCATTTTCCCCAGCGTCCCCCATGATCTTCCCATCGTTCCCCATTTTCCCCAGTGTCCCCCATGATCTTCCCATCCTTCCCCATTTTCCCCAGAATCCCCCATGATCTTCCCATCCTTCCCCATTTTCCCCAGCATCCCCCATGATCTTCCCATCATTTCTTATTTTCTCCAGCGTCCCCCATGATCTTCCAATCGTTCCCCATTTTCCCCAGCGTTCCCCATGATCTTCCTATTGTTCCCAATTTTCCCCATTGTCCCCCATGATCTTCCAATCCTTCCCCATTTTCCCCAGTGTCCCCCAGGATCTTCCCATCGTTCCCCATTTTCCCCAGTGCCCAACATGATCTTCCCATCATTCCCCATTTTCCCTAGCATCCCCCATGATCTTCCCATCGTTCCCCATTTTCCCCAGCATCCCCCATGATCTTCCCATCGCTCCCCATCTTCCCCAGTGTCCCCCATGATCTTCCCATCATTCCCCATTTTCCCCAGCGTCCCCCATGATCTTCCCATCGTTCCCCATTTTCCCTAGCTACCCCCATTATCTTCCCATCCTTCCCCATTTCCCCAGCGTCCCCCATGATCTTCCCATCATTCCCCATTTTCACCAGTGTCTCCAATTATCTAATCATGGCTCCCCATTTTCCCCAGTGTCCCACATGATCTTGCCATCGTTCCCAATTTTCACCAGCGTCCCCCATGATCTTCCCATCGCTCCCCATTTTCCCCAGTGTCACCCATGATCTTCCCATTCTTCCCCATTTTCCCCAGCATCCCCCATGATCTTCCCATCGTTTCTAATTTTCCCCAGCGTCCACCATGATCTTCCCATCGTTCCCCAATTTCCCTTGCGTTCCCCATGATCTTCCTATCGTTCCCCATTTTCCCCAGTGTCCCCCATGATCTTCCCATCCTTCCACATTTTCCCCAGTGTCCCCCAGGATCTTCCCATCGTTCCCCATTTTCCCCAGTGTCCAACATGATCTTCCCATCATTCCCCATTTTCCCCAGCGTCCCCCATGATCTTCCCATCGTTCCTCATTTTCCCCAGCATCCCCCATGATCTTCCCATCGCTCCCCATTTTCCCCAGTGTCCCCCATGATCTTCCCATCATTCCCCATTTTCCCCAGCGTCCCCCATGATCTTCCCATCGTTCCCCATTTTCCCTAGCATCCCCATGATCTTCCCATCCTTCCCCATTTTCCCCAGCGTCCCCCATGATCTTCCCATCATTCCCCATTTTCACCAGTGTCTCCAATTATCTAATCATGGCTCCCCATTTTCCCCAGTGTCCCACATGATCTTGCCATAGTTCCCAATTTTAACCAGAGTCCCCCATGATCTTCCCATCGCTCCCCATTTTCCCCAGTGTCACCCATGATCTTCCCATTCTTCCCCATTTTCCCCAGCATCCCCCATGATCTTCCCATCCTTCCCCATTTTCCCCAGCGTCCCCCATGATCTTCCCATCATTCCCCATTTTCACCAGTGTCTCCAATTATCTAATCATGGCTCCCAATTTTCCCCAGTGTCCCACATGATCTTGCCATCGTTCCCAATTTTCACCAGCGTCCACCATGATCTTCCCATCGTTCCCCATTTTCCCCTGCGTTCCCCATGATCTTCCTATCGTTCCCCATTTTCCCCAGTGTCCCCCATGATCTTCCCATCCTTCCACATTTTCCCCAGTGTCCCCCAGGATCTTCCCATCGTTCCCCATTTTCCCCAGTGTCCAACATGATCTTCCCATCATTCCCCATTTTCCCCAGCGTCCCCCATGATCTTCCCATCGTTCCTCATTTTCCCCAGCATCCCCCATGATCTTCCCATCGCTCCCCATTTTCCCCAGTGTCCCCCATGATCTTCCCATCATTCCTCATTTTCCCCAGCGTCCCCCATGATCTTCCCATCGTTCCCCATTTTCCCCAGCATACCCCATGATCTTCCCATCATTCCCCATTTTCCCCAGCGTCCCCATGATCTTCCCATTGTTCCCCATTTTCCCCAGTGTCCCCCATGATCTTCCCATCGTTCCACATTTTCCCCAGCATCCCCCATGATCTTCCCATCCTTCCCCATTTTCCCCAGCATCCCCCATGATCTACCCATCGTTTCTAATTTTCCCCAGCGTCCCCCATGATCTTCCCATCGTTCCCCATTATCCATATTGTCCCTCATGATCTTCCCATCCTTCCCCATTTTCTCAGTGTCCCCCATGATCTTCCCATGGTTCCCCATTTTCCCCAGCATCCCCCATGATCTTCCCATCATTCCCCATTTTCCCCAGCATCCCCATGATCTTCCCATTGTTCCCCATTTTCCCCAGGGTCCCCCATGATCTTCCCATCGTTCCCCATTTTCCCCAGCATCCCCCATGTTCTTCCCATCATTTCTCATTTTCCCCAGCGTCCCCATGATCTTCCCAGTGTTCCCCATTTTCCCCAGCGTCCCCCATGATCTTCCCATCGTTCCCCATTATCCCCAGCGTCCCCCATGATCTTCCCATCATTCCCCATTTTCCCCAGCGTCCCCATGATCTTCCCATTGTTCCCCATTTTCCCCAGCATCCCCCATGATCTTCCCATCATTCCCCATTTCCCCCAGTGTCCACCAGGATCTTCCCATTGTTCCCCATTTTCCCCAGTGTCCCCCATGATCTTCCCATCGCTACTCATTTTCCCCAGTGTCCCCCATGATCTTCCCATTGTTCCCCATTTTCCCCAGCGTCCCCCATGATCTTCCCATCCTTCCCCATTTGCTCAGTTTCCCCAATGATCTTCCCATCATTCCCGATTTTTTCGCAGCGTCCCCATGATCTTCCCATCGTTCCACATTTCCCCCAGTGTCCCCCATGATCTTCCCATCATTCCCCATTTTCCCCAGGGTCCCCCATGATCTTCCCACAATTCCCCATTTTCCACAGCGTTCCCCATGATCTTCCCATTGTTCCCCATTTTCCCCAGCATCCCCCATGATCTTCCCATCGTTCCCCATTTTCCTCTGCGTCCCCATGATCTTCCCATCCTTCCCCATATTCCCCAGCATCCCCCATGATCTTCCCATTATTCCCCATTTTCAACAGCGTCCCCCATGATCTTCCCATCGCTCCCCATCTTCCCCAGTGTCCCCCATGATCTTCCCATCATTCCCCATTTTCCCCAGCGTCCCCCATGATCTTCCCATCGTTCCCCATTTTCCCTAGCTACCCCCATTATCTTCCCATCCTTCCCCATTTCCCCAGCGTCCCCCATGATCTTCCCATCATTCCCCATTTTCACCAGTGTCTCCAATTATCTAATCATGGCTCCCCATTTTCCCCAGTGTCCCACATGATCTTGCCATCGTTCCCAATTTTCACCAGCGTCCCCCATGATCTTCCCATCGCTCCCCATTTTCCCCAGTGTCACCCATGATCTTCCCATTCTTCCCCATTTTCCCCAGCATCCCCCATGATCTTCCCATCGTTTCTAATTTTCCCCAGCGTCCACCATGATCTTCCCATCGTTCCCCATTTTCCCTTGCGTTCCCCATGATCTTCCTATCGTTCCCCATTTTCCCCAGTGTCCCCCATGATCTTCCCATCCTTCCACATTTTCCCCAGTGTCCCCCAGGATCTTCCCATCGTTCCCCATTTTCCCCAGTGTCCAACATGATCTTCCCATCATTCCCCATTTTCCCCAGCGTCCCCCATGATCTTCCCATCGTTCCTCATTTTCCCCAGCATCCCCCATGATCTTCCCATCGCTCCCCATTTTCCCCAGTGTCCCCCATGATCTTCCCATCATTCCCCATTTTCCCCAGCGTCCCCCATGATCTTCCCATCGTTCCCCATTTTCCCTAGCATCCCCATGATCTTCCCATCCTTCCCCATTTTCCCCAGCGTCCCCCATGATCTTCCCATCATTCCCCATTTTCACCAGTGTCTCCAATTATCTAATCATGGCTCCCCATTTTCCCCAGTGTCCCACATGATCTTGCCATCGTTCCCAATTTTAACCAGCGTCCCCCATGATCTTCCCATCGCTCCCCATTTTCCCCAGTGTCACCCATGATCTTCCCATTCTTCCCCATTTTCCCCAGCATCCCCCATGATCTTCCCATCCTTCCCCATTTTCCCCAGCGTCCCCCATGATCTTCACATCATTCCCCATTTTCACCAGTGTCTCCAATTATCTAATCATGGCTCCCCATTTTCCCCAGTGTCCCACATGATCTTGCCATCGTTCCCAATTTTCACCAGCGTCCCCCATGATCTTCCCATCCTTCCACATTTTCCCCAGTGTCCCCCAGGATCTTCCCATCGTTCCCCATTTTCCCCAGTGTCCAACATGATCTTCCCATCATTCCCCATTTTCCCCAGCATCCCCCATGATCTTCCCATCATTCCCCATTTTCCCCAGCATCCCCATGATCTTCCCATTGTTCCCCATTTTCCCCAGGGTCCCCCATGATCTTCCCATCGTTCCCCATTTTCCCCAGCATCCCCCATGTTCTTCCCATCATTTCCCATTTTCCCCAGCGTCCCCATGATCTTCCCAGTGTTCCCCATTTTCCCCAGCGTCCCCCATGATCTTCCCATCGTTCCCCATTATCCCTAGCATCCCCCATGATCTTCCCATCATTCCCCATTTTCCCCAGCGTCCCCATGATCTTCCCATTGTTCCCCATTTTCCCCAGCATCCCCCATGATCTTCCCATCATTCCCCATTTCCCCCAGTGTCCACCAGGATCTTCCCATTGTTCCCCATTTTCCCCAGTGTCCCCCATGATCTTCCCATCGCTACTCATTTTCCCCAGTGTCCCCCATGATCTTCCCATTGTTCCCCATTTTCCCCAGCGTCCCCCATGATCTTCCCATCCTTCCCCATTTGCTCAGTTTCCCCAATGATCTTCCCATCATTCCCGATTTTTTCGCAGCGTCCCCATGATCTTCCCATCGTTCCACATTTCCCCCAGTGTCCCCCATGATCTTCCCATCATTCCCCATTTTCCCCAGGGTCTCCCATGATCTTCCCACAATTCCCCATTTTCCACAGCGTTCCCCATGATCTTCCCATTGTTCCCCATTTTCCCCAGCATCCCCCATGATCTTCCCATCGTTCCCCATTTTCCTCTGCGTCCCCATGATCTTCCCATCCTTCCCCATATTCCCCAGCATCCCCCATGATCTTCCCATTATTCCCCATTTTCAACAGCGTCCCCCATGATCTTCCCATCGCTCCCCATCTTCCCCAGTGTCCCCCATGATCTTCCCATCATTCCCCATTTTCCCCAGCGTCCCCCATGATCTTCCCATCGTTCCCCATTTTCCCTAGCATCCCCCATGATCTTCCCATCCTTCCCCATTTTCCCCAGCGTCCCCCATGATCTTCCCATCGTTCCCCATTTTCCCTAGCTACCCCCATTATCTTCCCATCCTTCCCCATTTCCCCAGCGTCCCCCATGATCTTCCCATCATTCCCCATTTTCACCAGTGTCTCCAATTATCTAATCATGGCTCCCCATTTTCCCCAGTGTCCCACATGATCTTGCCATCGTTCCCAATTTTCACCAGCGTCCCCCATGATCTTCCCATCGCTCCCCATTTTCCCCAGTGTCACCCATGATCTTCCCATTCTTCCCCATTTTCCCCAGCATCCCCCATGATCTTCCCATCGTTTCTAATTTTCCCCAGCGTCCACCATGATCTTCCCATCGTTCCCCATTTTCCCTTGCGTTCCCCATGATCTTCCTATCGTTCCCCATTTTCCCCAGTGTCCCCCATGATCTTCCCATCCTTCCACATTTTCCCCAGTGTCCCCCAGGATCTTCCCATCGTTCCCCATTTTCCCCAGTGTCCAACATGATCTTCCCATCATTCCCCATTTTCCCCAGCGTCCCCCATGATCTTCCCATCGTTCCTCATTTTCCCCAGCATCCCCCATGATCTTCCCATCGCTCCCCATTTTCCCCAGTGTCCCCCATGATCTTCCCATCATTCCCCATTTTCCCCAGCGTCCCCCATGATCTTCCCATCGTTCCCCATTTTCCCTAGCATCCCCATGATCTTCCCATCCTTCCCCATTTTCCCCAGCGTCCCCCATGATCTTCCCATCATTCCCCATTTTCACCAGTGTCTCCAATTATCTAATCATGGCTCCCCATTTTCCCCAGTGTCCCACATGATCTTGCCATCGTTCCCAATTTTAACCAGCGTCCCACATGATCTTGCCATCGTTCCCAATTTTCACCAGCGTCCACCATGATCTTCCCATCATTCCCCATTTTCCCCTGCGTTCCCCATGATCTTCCTATCGTTCCCCATTTTCCCCAGTGTCCCCCATGATCTTCCCATCCTTCCACATTTTCCCCAGTGTCCCCCAGGATCTTCCCATCGTTCCCCATTTTCCCCAGTGTCCAACATGATCTTCCCATCATTCCCCATTTTCCCCAGCGTCCCCCATGATCTTCCCATCATTCCCCATTTTCCCCAGCATCCCCCATGATCTTCCCATCGTTCCCCATTTTCCCTAGCATCCCCATGATCTTCCCATCCTTCCCCATTTTCCCCAGCGTCCCCCATGATCTTCCCATCATTCCCCATTTTCCCCAGCATCCCCCATGATCTTCCCATCGTTCCCCATTTTCCCTAGCATCCCCATGATCTTCCCATCATTCCCCATTTTCACCAGTGTCTCCAATTATCTAATCATGGCTCCCCATTTTCCCCAGTGTCCCACATGATCTTGCCATCGTTCCCAATTTTAACCAGCGTCCCCCATGATCTTCCCATCGCTCCCCATTTTCCCCAGTGTCACCCATGATCTTCCCATTCTTCCCCATTTTCCCCAGCATCCCCCATGATCTTCCCATCCTTCCCCATTTTCCCCAGCGTCCCCCATGATCTTCACATCATTCCCCATTTTCACCAGTGTCTCCAATTATCTAATCATGGCTCCCCATTTTCCCCAGTGTCCCACATGATCTTGCCATCGTTCCCAATTTTCACCAGCGTCCACCATGATCTTCCCATCATTCCCCATTTTCCCCTGCGTTCCCCATGATCTTCCTATCGTTCCCCATTTTCCCCAGTGTCCCCCATGATCTTCCCATCCTTCCACATTTTCCCCAGTGTCCCCCAGGATCTTCCCATCGTTCCCCATTTTCCCCAGTGTCCAACATGATCTTCCCATCATTCCCCATTTTCCCCAGCGTCCCCCATGATCTTCCCATCGTTCCTCATTTTCCCCAGCATCCCCCATGATCTTCCCATCGCTCCCCATTTTCCCCAGTGTCCCCCATGATCTTCCCATCATTCCTCATTTTCCCCAGCGTCCCCCATGATCTTCCCATCGTTCCCCATTTTCCCCAGCATACCCCATGATCTTCCCATCATTCCCCATTTTCCCCAGCGTCCCCATGATCTTCCCATTGTTCCCCATTTTCCCCAGTGTCCCCCATGATCTTCCCATCGTTCCACATTTTCCCCAGCGTCCCCCATGATCTTCCCATCCTTCCCCATTTTCCCCAGCATCCCCCATGATCTACCCATCGTTTCTAATTTTCCCCAGCGTCCCCCATGATCTTCCCATCGTTCCCCATTATCCATATTGTCCCTCATGATCTTCCCATCCTTCCCCATTTTCTCAGCGTCCCCCATGATCTTCCCATGGTTCCCCATTTTCCCCAGCATCCCCCATGATCTTCCCATCATTCCCCATTTTCCCCAGCATCCCCATGATCTTCCCATTGTTCCCCATTTTCCCCAGGGTCTCCCATGATCTTCCCATCGTTCCCCATTTTCCCCAGCGTCCCCCATGATCTTCCCATCATTCCCCATTTTCCCCAGCGTCCCCATGATCTTCCCATTGTTCCCCATTTTCCCCAGCATCCCCCATGATCTTCCCATCATTCCCCATTTTCCCCAGTGTCCACCAGGATCTTCCCATTGTTCCCCATTTTCCCCAGTGTCCCCCATGATCTTCCCATCGCTACTCATTTTCCCCAGTGTCCCCCATGATCTTCCCATTGTTCCCCATTTTCCCCAGCGTCCCCCATGATCTTCCCATCCTTCCCCATTTGCTCAGTTTCCCCAATGATCTTCCCATCATTCCCGATTTTTTCGCAGCGTCCCCATGATCTTCCCATCGTTCCACATTTCCCCCAGTGTCCCCCATGATCTTCCCATCATTCCCCATTTTCCCCAGGGTCCCCCATGATCTTCCCACAATTCTCCATTTTCCACAGCGTTCCCCATGATCTTCCCATTGTTCCCCATTTTCCCCAGCATCCCCCATGATCTTCCCATCATTCCCCATTTTCCTCTGCGTCCCCATGATCTTCCCATCCTTCCCCATATTCCCCAGCATCCCCCATGATCTTCCCATTATTCCCCATTTTCAACAGCGTCCCCCATGATCTTCCCATCGCTCCCCATCTTCCCCAGTGTCCCCCATGATCTTCCCATCATTCCCCATTTTCCCCAGCGTCCCCCATGATCTTCCCATCGTTCCCCATTTTCCCTAGCATCCCCCATGATCTTCCCATCCTTCCCCATTTCCCCAGCGTCCCCCATGATCTTCCCATCATTCCCCATTTTCACCAGTGTCTCCAATTATCTAATCATGGCTCCCCATTTTCCCCAGTGTCCCACATGATCTTGCCATCGTTCCCAATTTTCACCAGCGTCCCCCATGATCTTCCCATCGCTCCCCATTTTCCCCAGTGTCACCCATGATCTTCCCATCGTTTCTAATTTTCCCCAGCGTCCACCATGATCTTCCCATCGTTCCCCATTTTCCCTTGTGTTCCCCATGATCTTCCTATCGTTCCCCATTTTCCCCAGTGTCCCCCATGATCTTCCCATCCTTCCACATTTTCCCCAGTGTCCCCCAGGATCTTCCCATCGTTCCCCATTTTCCCCAGTGTCCAACATGATCTTCCCATCATTCCCCATTTTCCCCAGCGTCCCCCATGATCTTCCCATCGTTCCTCATTTTCCCCAGCATCCCCCATGATCTTCCCATCGCTCCCCATTTTCCCCAGTGTCCCCCATGATCTTCCCATCATTCCCCATTTTCCCCAGCGTCCCCCATGATCTTCCCATCGTTCCCCATTTTCCCTAGCATCCCCATGATCTTCCCATCCTTCCCCATTTTCCCCAGTGTCCCCCATGATCTTCCCATCATTCCCCATTTTCACCAGTGTCTCCAATTATCTAATCATGGCTCCCCATTTTCCCCAGTGTCCCACATGATCTTGCCATCGTTCCCAGTTTTAACCAGCGTCCCCCATGATCTTCCCATCGCTCCCCATTTTCCCCAGTGTCACCCATGATCTTCCCATTCTTCCCCATTTTCCCCAGCATCCCCCATGATCTTCCCATCCTTCCCCATTTTCCCCAGCGTCCCCCATGATCTTCCCATCATTCCCCATTTTCACCAGTGTCTCCAATTATCTAATCATGGCTCCCCATTTTCCCCAGTGTCCCACATGATCTTGCCATCGTTCCCAATTTTCACCAGCGTCCACCATGATCTTCCCATTGTTCCCCATTTTCCCCTGCGTTCCCCATGATCTTCCTATCGTTCCCCATTTTCCCCAGTGTCCCCCATGATCTTCCCATCCTTCCACATTTTCCCCAGTGTCCCCCAGGATCTTCCCATCGTTCCCCATTTTCCCCAGTGTCCAACATGATCTTCCCATCATTCCCCATTTTCCCCAGCGTCCCCCATGATCTTCCCATCGTTCCTCATTTTCCCCAGCATCCCCCATGATCTTCCCATCGCTCCCCATTTTCCCCAGTGTCCCCCATAATCTTCCCATCATTCCTCATTTTCCCCAGCGTCCCCCATGATCTTCCCATCGTTCCCCATTTTCCCCAGCATACCCCATGATCTTCCCATCATTCCCCATTTTCCCCAGCGTCCCCATGATCTTCCCATTGTTCCCCATTTTCCCCAGTGTCCCACATGATCTTGCCATCGTTCCCAATTTTCACCAGCGTCCACCATGATCTTCCCATCGTTCCCCATTTTCCCCTGCGTTCCCCATGATCTTCCTATCGTTCCCCATTTTCCCCAGTGTCCCCCATGATCTTCCCATCCTTCCACATTTTCCCCAGTGTCCCCCAGGATCTTCCCATCGTTCCCCATTTTCCCCAGTGTCCAACATGATCTTCCCATCATTCCCCATTTTCCCCAGCGTCCCCCATGATCTTCCCATCGTTCCTCATTTTCCCCAGCATCCCCCATGATCTTCCCATCGCTCCCCATTTTCCCCAGTGTCCCCCATGATCTTCCCATCATTCCTCATTTTCCCCAGCGTCCCCCATGATCTTCCCATCGTTCCCCATTTTCCCCAGCATACCCCATGATCTTCCCATCATTCCCCATTTTCCCCAGCGTCCCCATGATCTTCCCATTGTTCCCCATTTTCCCCAGTGTCCCCCATGATCTTCCCATCGTTCCCCATTTTCCCCAGCGTCCCCCATGATCTTCCCATCCTTCCCCATTTTCCCCAGCATCCCCCATGATCTACCCATCGTTTCTAATTTTCCCCAGCGTCCCCCATGATCTTCCCATCGTTCCCCATTATCCATATTGTCCCTCATGATCTTCCCATCCTTCCCCATTTGCTCAGCGTCCCCCATGATCTTCCCATGGTTCCCCATTTTCCCCAGCATCCCCCATGATCTTCCCATCATTCCCCATTTTCCCCAGCATCCCCATGATCTTCCCATTGTTCCCCATATTCCCCAGGGTCCCCCATGATCTTCCCATCGTTCCCCATTTTCCCCAGCATCCCCCATGTTCTTCCCATCATTTCCCATTTTCCCCAGCGTCCCCATGATCTTCCCAGTGTTCCCCATTTTCCCCAGCGTCCCCCATGATCTTCCCATCGTTCCCCATTATCCCCAGCGTCCCCCATGATCTTCCCATCATTCCCCATTTTCCCCAGTGTCCCCATGATCTTCCCATTGTTCCCCATTTTCCCCAGCATCCCCCATGATCTTCCCATCATTCCCCATTTTCCCCAGTGTCCACCAGGATCTTCCCATTGTTCCCCATTTTCCCCAGTGTCCCCCATGATCTTCCCATCGCTACTCATTTTCCCCAGTGTCCCCCATGATCTTCCCATTGTTCCCCATTTTCCCCAGCGTCCCCCATGATCTTCCCATCCTTCCCCATTTGCTCAGTTTCCCCAATGATCTTCCCATCATTCCCGATTTTTTCGCAGCGTCCCCATGATCTTCCCATCGTTCCACATTTCCCCCAGTGTCCCCCATGATCTTCCCATCATTCCCCATTTTCCCCAGGGTCCCCCATGATCTTCCCACAATTCCCCATTTTCCACAGCGTTCCCCATGATCTTCCCATTGTTCCCCATTTTCCCCAGCATCCCCCATGATCTTCCCATCGTTCCCCATTTTCCTCTGCGTCCCCATGATCTTCCCATCCTTCCCCATATTCCCCATCATCCCCCATGATCTTCCCATTATTCCCCATTTTCAACAGCGTCCCCCATGATCTTCCCATCATTCCCCATTTTCCCCAGCGTCCCCCATGATCTTCCCATCGTTCCCCATTTTCCCTAGCATCCCCCATGATCTTCCCATCCTTCCCCATTTCCCCAGCGTCCCCCATGATCTTCCCATCATTCCCCATTTTCACCAGTGTCTCCAATTATCTAATCATGGCTCCCCATTTTCCCCAGTGTCCCACATGATCTTGCCATCGTTCCCAATTTTCACCAGCGTCCCCCATGATCTTCCCATCGCTCCCCATTTTCCCCAGTGTCACCCATGATCTTCCCATTCTTCCCCATTTTCCCCAGCATCCCCCATGATCTTCCCATCGTTTCTAATTTTCCCCAGCGTCCACCATGATCTTCCCATCGTTCCCCATTTTCCCTTGCGTTCCCCATGATCTTCCTATCGTTCCCCATTTTCCCCAGTGTCCCCCATGATCTTCCCATCCTTCCACATTTTCCCCAGTGTCCCCCAGGATCTTCCCATCGTTCCCCATTTTCCCCAGTGTCCAACATGATCTTCCCATCATTCCCCATTTTCCCCAGCGTCCCCCATGATCTTCCCATCGTTCCTCATTTTCCCCAGCATCCCCCATGATCTTCCCATCGCTCCCCATTTTCCCCAGTGTCCCCCATGATCTTCCCATCATTCCCCATTTTCCCCAGCGTCCCCCATGATCTTCCCATTGTTCCCCATTTTCCCTAGCATCCCCATGATCTTCCCATCCTTCCCCATTTTCCCCAGCGTCCCCCATGATCTTCCCATCATTCCCCATTTTCACCAGTGTCTCCAATTATCTAATCATGGCTCCCCATTTTCCCCAGTGTCCCACATGATCTTGCCATCGTTCCCAATTTTAACCAGCGTCCCCCATGATCTTCCCATCGCTCCCCATTTTCCCCAGTGTCACCCATGATCTTCCCATTCTTCCCCATTTTCCCCAGCATCCCCCATGATCTTCCCATCCTTCCCCATTTTCCCCAGCGTCCCCCATGATCTTCCCATCATTCCCCATTTTCACCAGTGTCTCCAATTATCTAATCATGGCTCCCCATTTTCCCCAGTGTCCCACATGATCTTGCCATCGTTCCCAATTTTCACCAGCGTCCACCATGATCTTCCCATCGTTCCCCATTTTCCCCTGCGTTCCCCATGATCTTCCTATCGTTCCCCATTTTCCCCAGTGTCCCCCATGATCTTCCCATCCTTCCACATTTTCCCCAGTGTCCCCCAGGATCTTCCCATCGTTCCCCATTTTCCCCAGTGTCCAACATGATCTTCCCATCATTCCCCATTTTCCCCAGCGTCCCCCATGATCTTCCCATCGTTCCTCATTTTCCCCAGCATCCCCCATGATCTTCCCATCGCTCCCCATTTTCCCCAGTGTCCCCCACGATCTTCCCATCATTCCTCATTTTCCCCAGCGTCCCCCATGATCTTCCCATCGTTCCCCATTTTCCCCAGCATACCCCATGATCTTCCCATCATTCCCCATTTTCCCCAGCGTCCCCATGATCTTCCCATTGTTCCCCATTTTCCCCAGTGTCCCCCATGATCTTCCCATCGTTCCCCATTTTCCCCAGCGTCCCCCATGATCTTCCCATCCTTCCCCATTTTCCCCAGCATCCCCCATGATCTACCCATCGTTTCTAATTTTCCCCAGCGTCCCCCATGATCTTCCCATCGTTCCCCATTTTCCATATTGTCCCTCATGATCTTCCCATCCTTCCCCATTTGCTCAGCGTCCCCCATGATCTTCCCATGGTTCCCCATTTTCCCCAGCATCCCCCATGATCTTCCCATCATTCCCCATTTTCCCCAGCATCCCCATGATCTTCCCATTGTTCCCCATTTTCCCCAGGGTCCCCCATGATCTTCCCATCGTTCCCCATTTTCCCCAGCATCCCCCATGTTCTTCCCATCATTTCCCATTTTCCCCAGCGTCCCCATGATCTTCCCAGTGTTCCCCATTTTCCCCAGCGTCCCCCATGATCTTCCCATCGTTCCCCATTATCCCCAGCGTCCCCCATAATCTTCCCATCATTCCCCATTTTCCCCAGCGTCCCCATGATCTTCCCATTGTTCCCCATTTTCCCCAGCATCCCCCATGATCTTCCCATCATTCCCCATTTTCCCCAGTGTCCACCAGGATCTTCCCATTGTTCCCCATTTTCCCCAGTGTCCCCCATGATCTTCCCATCGCTACTCATTTTCCCCAGTGTCCCCCATGATCTTCCCATTGTTCCCCATTTTCCCCAGCGTCCCCCATGATCTTCCCATCCTTCCCCATTTGCTCAGTGTCCCCAATGATCTTCCCATCATTCCCGATTTTTTCGCAGCGTCCCCATGATCTTCCCATCGTTCCACATTTCCCCCAGTGTCCCCCATGATCTTCCCATCATTCCCCATTTTCCCCAGCGTCCCCATGATCTTCCCATCGTTCCCCATTTTCCCCAGCGTTCCCATGATCTTCCCATCGTTCCCCATTTTCCCCAGCGTCCCCCATGATCTTCCCATCCTTCCCCATTTTCCCCAGCATCCCCCATGATCTACCCATCATTTCTAATTTTCCCCAGCGTCCCCCATGATCTTCCCATTGTTCCCCATTTTCCCCAGTGTCCCCCATGATCTTCCCATCCTTCCCCATTTTCCCCAGAATCCCCCATGATCTTCCCATCCTTCCCCATTTTCCCCAGCATCCCCCATGATCTTCCCATCGTTTCTTATTTTCTCCAGCGTCCCCCATGATCTACCCATCGTTTCTAATTTTCCCCAGCGTCCCCCATGATCTTCCCATCGTTCCCCATTTTCCATATCGTCCCTCATGATCTTCCCATCCTTCCCCATTTGCTCAGCATCCCCCATGATCTTCCCATCATTCCCCATTTTCCCCAGCATCCCCATGATCTTCCCATTGTACCCCATTTTCCCCAGCGTCCCCCATGATCTTCCCATCATTCCCCATTTTCCCCAGCATCCCCCATGATCTTCCCATCGTTCCCCATTTTCCCCAGCGTCCCTCATGATCTTACCATCGTTCCACATTTTCCCCAGTGTCCCCCATGATCTTCCCATCGCTCCCCATTTTCCCCAGTGTCCCCCATGATCTTCCCATTGTTCCCCATTTTCCCCAGCGTCCCCCATAATCTTCCCATCCTTCCCCATTTGCTCAGTGTCCCCAATGATCTTCCCATCATTCCCGATTTTTTTGCAGCGTCCCCCATGATCTTCCCATCATTCCCCATTTTCCCCAGCATCCCCCATGATCTTCCCATCGTTCCCCATTTTCCCCAGTGCCCAACATGATCTTCCCATCATTCCCCATTTTCCCCAGCATCCCCCATGATCTTCCCATCCTTCACCATTTGCTCAGTGTCCCCAATGATCTTCCCATCATTCCCGATTTTTTTGCAGCGTCCCCCATGATCTTCCCATCATTCCCCATTTTCCCCAGCGTCCCCCATGATCTTCCCATCGTTCCCCATTTTCCCCAGCGTCCCCATGATCTTCCCATCATTCCACATTTCCCCCAGTGTCCCCCATGATCTTCCCATCGCTCCCCATTTTCCCCAGTATCCCCCATGATCTTCCCATCATTCCCCATTTTGCCCAGCGTCCCCCATGATCTTCCCATCGTTCCCCATTTTCCCCAGCTCCCCCCATGATCTTCCCATCATTCCCCATTTTCCCCAGCGTCCCCATGATCTTCCCATTGTTCCCCATTTTCCCCAGCGTCCCCCATGATCTTCCCATCGTTCCCCATTTTCCCCAGCGTCCCCCATGATCTTCCCATCCTTCCCCATTTTCCCCAACATCCCCCATGATCTACCCATCGTTTCTAATTTTCCCCAGCGTCCCCTATGATCTTCCCATCGTTCCCCATTTTCCCCAGTGTCCCCCATGATCTTCCCATCCTTCAACATTTTCCCCAGAATCCCCCATGATCTTCCCATCCTTCCCCATTTTCCCCAGCATCCCACATGATCTTCCCATCGTTTCTTATTTTCTCCAGCGTCCCCCATGATCTTCCAATCGTTCCCCATTTTCCCCAGCATTCCCCATGATCTTCCTATTGTTCCCCATTTTCCCCATTGTCCCCCATGATCTTCCCATCCTTCCCTATTTTCCCCAGTGTCCCCAGGATCTTCCCATCGTTCCCCATTTTCCCCAGTGACCAACATTATCTTCCCATCATTCCCCATTTTCCCCAGTATCCCCCATGATCTTCCCATTGTTCCCCATTTTCCCCAGTGTCCCCCATTATCTTCCCATCCTTCCCCATTTTCCCCAGAATCCCCCATGATCTTCCCATCCTTCCCCATTTTCCCCAGCATCCCCCATGATCTTCCCATCGTTTCTTATTTTCTCCAGCTTCCCCCATGATCTACCCATCGTTTCTAATTTTCCCCAGTGTCCCCCATGATCTTCCCATCGTTCCCCATTTTCCATATCGTCCCTCATGATCTTCCCATCCTTCCCCATTTGCTCAGCATCCCCCATGATCTTCCCATCATTCCCCATTTTCCCCAGCATCCCCATGATCTTCCCATTGTTCCCCATTTTCCCCAGCGTCCCCCATGATCTTCCCATCATTCCCCATTTTTCCCAGCGTCCCCCATGATCTTCCCATCGTTCCCCATTTTCCCCAGCGTCCCTCATGATCTTACCATCGTTTCACATTTTCCCCAGTGTCCCCCATGATCTTCCCATCGCTCCCCATTTTCCCCAGTGTCCCCCATGATCTTCCCATTGTTCCCCATTTTCCCCAGCGTCCCCCATAATCTTCCCATCCTTCCCCATTTGCTCAGTGTCCCCAATGATCTTCCCATCATTCCCGATTTTTTTGCAGCATCCCCCATGATCTTCCCATCATTCCCCATTTTCCCCAGCATCCCCCATGATCTTCCCATCGTTCCCCATTTTCCCCAGTGTACCCCATAATCTTCCCATCGTTCCCCATTTTCCCCAGTGCCCAACATGATCTTCCCATCATTCCCAATTTTCCCCAGCATCCCCCATGATCTTCCCATCCTTCCCCATTTGCTCAGTGTCCCCAATGATCTTCCCATCATTCCCGATTTTTTTGCAGCGTCCCCCATGATCTTCCCATCATTCCCCATTTTCCCCAGAGTCCCCCATGATCTTCCCATCGTTCCCCATTTTCCCCAGCATCCCGCATGATCTTCCCATCATTCCACATTTCCCCCAGTGTCCCCCATGATCTTCCCATCGCTCCCCATTTTCCCCAGTATCCCCCATGATCTTCCCATCATTCCCCATTTTGCCCAGCGTCCCCCATGATCTTCCCATCGTTCCCCATTTTCCCCAGCATCCCCCATGATCTTCCCATCATTCCCCATTTTCCCCAGCGTCCCCATGATCTTCCCATTGTTCCCCATTTTCCCCAGCGTCCCCCATGATCTTCCCATCGTTCCCCATTTTCCCCAGCGTCCCCCATGATCTTCCCATCCTTCCCCATTTTCCCCAACATCCCCCATGATCTTCCCATCGTTCCCCATTTTCCCCAGCGTCCCCCATGATCTTCCCATCCTTCCCCATTTTCCCCAACATCCCCCATGATCTACCCATCGTTTCTAATTTTCCCCAGCGTCCCCTATGATCTTCCCATCGTTCCCCATTTTCCCCAGTGTCCCCCATGATCTTCCCATCCTTCAACATTTTCCCCAGAATCCCCCATGATCTTCCCATCCTTCCCCATTTTCCCCAGCTTCCCACATGATCTTCCCATCGTTTCTTATTTTCTCCAGCGTCCCCCATGATCTTCCAATCGTTCCCCATTTTCCCCAGCATTCCCCATGATCTTCCTATTGTTCCCCATTTTCCCCATTGTCCCCCATGATCTTCCCATCCTTCCCCATTTTCCCCAGTGTCCCCCAGGATCTTCCCATCGTTCCCCATTTTCCCCAGTGCCCAACATTATCTTCCCATCATTCCCCATTTTCCCTAGCGTCCCCCATGATCTTCCCATCGTTCCCCATTTTCCCCAGTATCCCCCATGATCTTCCCATCATTCCCCATTTTCCCCAACGTCCCCCATGATCTTCCCATCGTTCCCCATTTTCCCCAGCATCCCCCATGATCTTCCCATCGTTCCCCATTTTCCCCAGCGTCCCTCATGATCTTCCCATCGTTCCACATTTTCCCCAGTGTCCCCCATGATCTTCCCATTGCTCCCCATTTTCTCCAGTGTCCCCCATGATCTTCCCATCATTCCCCATTTTCCCCAGGGTCACCCATGATCTTCCCACCATTCCCCATTTTCCACAGCGTTCCCCATGATCTTCCCATTGTTCCCCATTTTCCCCAGCATCCCCCATGATCTTCCCATCGTTCCCCATTTTCCTCTACGTCACCATGATCTTCCCATCCTTCCCCATATTCCCCAGCATCCCCCATGATCTTCCCATTATTCCCCATTTTCAACAGCGTCCCCCATGATCTTCCCATCGCTCCCCATTTTCCCCAGCGTCCCTCATGATCTTCCCATCATTCCCCATTTTCACCAGTGTCCCCCATGATCTTCCCATCGTTCCCCATTTTCCCTAGCATCCCCCATGATCTTCCCATCGTTCCCCATTTTCCCTAGCATCCCCCATGATGTTCCCATCATTCCCCATTTTCACCAGTGTCTCCAATTATCTAACCATGGCTCCCCATTTTCCCCAGTGTCCCACATGATCTTGCCATCGTTCCCCATTTTCCCCTGCGTTCCCCATGATCTTCCTATCGTTCCCCATTTTCCCCAGTGTCCCCCATGATCTTCCCATCCTTCCACATTTTCCCTAGTGTCCCCCAGGATCTTCCCATTGTTCCCCATTTTCCCCAGTGTCCCCCATGATCTTCCCATGGTTCCCCATTTTCCCCAGCATCCCCCATGATCTTCCCATCATTCCCCATTTTCCCCAGCGTCCCCCATGATCTTCCCATCATTCCCCTTTTTCCCCAGCGTCCCTCATGATCTTCCCATCGTTCCACATTTTCCCCAGTGTCCCCCATGATCTTCCCATCGCTCCCCATTTTCCCCAGTGTCCCCCATGATCTTCCCATTGTTCCCCATTTTCCCCAGCGTCCCCCATGATCTTCCCATCCTTCCCCATTTGCTCAGTGTCCCCAATAATCTTCCCATCATTCCCGATTTTTTCGCAGCGTCCCCATGATCTTCCCATCGTTCCACATTTCCCCCAGTGTCCCCCATGATCTTCCCATCATTCCCCATTTTCCCCAGCGTCCCCATGATCTTCCCATCGTTCCCCATTTTCCCCAGCGTTCCCATGATCTTCCCATCGTTCCCCATTTTCCCCAGCGTCCCCCATGATCTTCCCATCCTTCCCCATTTTCCCCAGCATCCCCCATGATCTACCCATCATTTCTAATTTTCCCCAGCGTCCCCCATGATCTTCCCATTGTTCCCCATTTTCCCCAGTGTCCCCCATGATCTTCCCATCCTTCCCCATTTTCCCCAGAATCCCCCATGATCTTCCCATCCTTCCCCATTTTCCCCAGCATCCCCCATGATCTTCCCATCGTTTCTTATTTTCTCCAGCGTCCCCCATGATCTACCCATCGTTTCTAATTTTCCCCAGCGTCCCCCATGATCTTCCCATCGTTCCCCATTTTCCATATCGTCCCTCATGATCTTCCCATCCTTCCCCATTTGCTCAGCATCCCCCATGATCTTCCCATCATTCCCCATTTTCCCCAGCATCCCCATGATCTTCCCATTGTACCCCATTTTCCCCAGCGTCCCCCATGATCTTCCCATCATTCCCCATTTTCCCCAGCATCCCCCATGATCTTCCCATCGTTCCCCATTTTCCCCAGCGTCCCTCATGATCTTACCATCGTTCCACATTTTCCCCAGTGTCCCCCATGATCTTCCCATCGCTCCCCATTTTCCCCAGTGTCCCCCATGATCTTCCCATTGTTCCCCATTTTCCCCAGCGTCCCCCATAATCTTCCCATCCTTCCCCATTTGCTCAGTGTCCCCAATGATCTTCCCATCATTCCCGATTTTTTTGCAGCGTCCCCCATGATCTTCCCATCATTCCCCATTTTCCCCAGCATCCCCCATGATCTTCCCATCGTTCCCCATTTTCCCCAGTGCCCAACATGATCTTCCCATCATTCCCCATTTTCCCCAGCATCCCCCATGATCTTCCCATCCTTCACCATTTGCTCAGTGTCCCCAATGATCTTCCCATCATTCCCGATTTTTTTGCAGCGTCCCCCATGATCTTCCCATCATTCCCCATTTTCCCCAGCGTCCCCCATGATCTTCCCATCGTTCCCCATTTTCCCCAGCGTCCCCATGATCTTCCCATCATTCCACATTTCCCCCAGTGTCCCCCATGATCTTCCCATCGCTCCCCATTTTCCCCAGTATCCCCCATGATCTTCCCATCATTCCCCATTTTGCCCAGCGTCCCCCATGATCTTCCCATCGTTCCCCATTTTCCCAGCTCCCCCCATGATCTTCCCATCATTCCCCATTTTCCCCAGCGTCCCCATGATCTTCCCATTGTTCCCCATTTTCCCCAGCGTCCCCCATGATCTTCCCATCGTTCCCCATTTTCCCCAGCGTCCCCCATGATCTTCCCATCCTTCCCCATTTTCCCCAACATCCCCCATGATCTACCCATCGTTTCTAATTTTCCCCAGCGTCCCCTATGATCTTCCCATCGTTCCCCATTTTCCCCAGTGTCCCCCATGATCTTCCCATCCTTCAACATTTTCCCCAGAATCCCCCATGATCTTCCCATCCTTCCCCATTTTCCCCAGCATCCCACATGATCTTCCCATCGTTTCTTATTTTCTCCAGCGTCCCCCATGATCTTCCAATCGTTCCCCATTTTCCCCAGCATTCCCCATGATCTTCCTATTGTTCCCCATTTTCCCCATTGTCCCCCATGATCTTCCCATCCTTCCCTATTTTCCCCAGTGTCCCCAGGATCTTCCCATCGTTCCCCATTTTCCCCAGTGACCAACATTATCTTCCCATCATTCCCCATTTTCCCCAGTATCCCCCATGATCTTCCCATTGTTCCCCATTTTCCCCAGTGTCCCCCATTATCTTCCCATCCTTCCCCATTTTCCCCAGAATCCCCCATGATCTTCCCATCCTTCCCCATTTTCCCCAGCATCCCCCATGATCTTCCCATCGTTTCTTATTTTCTCCAGCTTCCCCCATGATCTACCCATCGTTTCTAATTTTCCCCAGTGTCCCCCATGATCTTCCCATCGTTCCCCATTTTCCATATCGTCCCTCATGATCTTCCCATCCTTCCCCATTTGCTCAGCATCCCCCATGATCTTCCCATCATTCCCCATTTTCCCCAGCATCCCCATGATCTTCCCATTGTTCCCCATTTTCCCCAGCGTCCCCCATGATCTTCCCATCATTCCCCATTTTTCCCAGCGTCCCCCATGATCTTCCCATCGTTCCCCATTTTCCCCAGCGTCCCTCATGATCTTACCATCGTTTCACATTTTCCCCAGTGTCCCCCATGATCTTCCCATCGCTCCCCATTTTCCCCAGTGTCCCCCATGATCTTCCCATTGTTCCCCATTTTCCCCAGCGTCCCCCATAATCTTCCCATCCTTCCCCATTTGCTCAGTGTCCCCAATGATCTTCCCATCATTCCCGATTTTTTTGCAGCATCCCCCATGATCTTCCCATCATTCCCCATTTTCCCCAGCATCCCCCATGATCTTCCCATCGTTCCCCATTTTCCCCAGTGTACCCCATAATCTTCCCATCGTTCCCCATTTTCCCCAGTGCCCAACATGATCTTCCCATCATTCCCAATTTTCCCCAGCATCCCCCATGATCTTCCCATCCTTCCCCATTTGCTCAGTGTCCCCAATGATCTTCCCATCATTCCCGATTTTTTTGCAGCGTCCCCCATGATCTTCCCATCATTCCCCATTTTCCCCAGAGTCCCCCATGATCTTCCCATCGTTCCCCATTTTCCCCAGCATCCCGCATGATCTTCCCATCATTCCACATTTCCCCCAGTGTCCCCCATGATCTTCCCATCGCTCCCCATTTTCCCCAGTATCCCCCATGATCTTCCCATCATTCCCCATTTTGCCCAGCGTCCCCCATGATCTTCCCATCGTTCCCCATTTTCCCCAGCATCCCCCATGATCTTCCCATCATTCCCCATTTTCCCCAGCGTCCCCATGATCTTCCCATTGTTCCCCATTTTCCCCAGCGTCCCCCATGATCTTCCCATCGTTCCCCATTTTCCCCAGCGTCCCCCATGATCTTCCCATCCTTCCCCATTTTCCCCAACATCCCCCATGATCTTCCCATCGTTCCCCATTTTCCCCAGCGTCCCCCATGATCTTCCCATCCTTCCCCATTTTCCCCAACATCCCCCATGATCTACCCATCGTTTCTAATTTTCCCCAGCGTCCCCTATGATCTTCCCATCGTTCCCCATTTTCCCCAGTGTCCCCCATGATCTTCCCATCCTTCAACATTTTCCCCAGAATCCCCCATGATCTTCCCATCCTTCCCCATTTTCCCCAGCTTCCCACATGATCTTCCCATCGTTTCTTATTTTCTCCAGCGTCCCCCATGATCTTCCAATCGTTCCCCATTTTCCCCAGCATTCCCCATGATCTTCCTATTGTTCCCCATTTTCCCCATTGTCCCCCATGATCTTCCCATCCTTCCCCATTTTCCCCAGTGTCCCCCAGGATCTTCCCATCGTTCCCCATTTTCCCCAGTGCCCAACATTATCTTCCCATCATTCCCCATTTTCCCTAGCGTCCCCCATGATCTTCCCATCGTTCCCCATTTTCCCCAGTATCCCCCATGATCTTCCCATCATTCCCCATTTTCCCCAACGTCCCCCATGATCTTCCCATCGTTCCCCATTTTCCCCAGCATCCCCCATGATCTTCCCATCGTTCCCCATTTTCCCCAGCGTCCCTCATGATCTTCCCATCGTTCCACATTTTCCCCAGTGTCCCCCATGATCTTCCCATTGCTCCCCATTTTCTCCAGTGTCCCCCATGATCTTCCCATCATTCCCCATTTTCCCCAGGGTCACCCATGATCTTCCCACCATTCCCCATTTTCCACAGCGTTCCCCATGATCTTCCCATTGTTCCCCATTTTCCCCAGCATCCCCCATGATCTTCCCATCGTTCCCCATTTTCCTCTACGTCACCATGATCTTCCCATCCTTCCCCATATTCCCCAGCATCCCCCATGATCTTCCCATTATTCCCCATTTTCAACAGCGTCCCCCATGATCTTCCCATCGCTCCCCATTTTCCCCAGCGTCCCTCATGATCTTCCCATCATTCCCCATTTTCACCAGTGTCCCCCATGATCTTCCCATCGTTCCCCATTTTCCCTAGCATCCCCCATGATCTTCCCATCGTTCCCCATTTTCCCTAGCATCCCCCATGATGTTCCCATCATTCCCCATTTTCACCAGTGTCTCCAATTATCTAACCATGGCTCCCCATTTTCCCCAGTGTCCCACATGATCTTGCCATCGTTCCCCATTTTCCCCTGCGTTCCCCATGATCTTCCTATCGTTCCCCATTTTCCCCAGTGTCCCCCATGATCTTCCCATCCTTCCACATTTTCCCTAGTGTCCCCCAGGATCTTCCCATTGTTCCCCATTTTCCCCAGTGTCCCCCATGATCTTCCCATGGTTCCCCATTTTCCCCAGCATCCCCCATGATCTTCCCATCATTCCCCATTTTCCCCAGCGTCCCCCATGATCTTCCCATCATTCCCCTTTTTCCCCAGCGTCCCTCATGATCTTCCCATCGTTCCACATTTTCCCCAGTGTCCCCCATGATCTTCCCATCGCTCCCCATTTTCCCCAGTGTCCCCCATGATCTTCCCATTGTTCCCCATTTTCCCCAGCGTCCCCCATGATCTTCCCATCCTTCCCCATTTGCTCAGTGTCCCCAATAATCTTCCCATCATTCCCGATTTTTTTGCAGCGTCCCCCATGATCTTCCCATCATTCCCCATTTTCCCCAGCATCCCCCATGATCTTCCCATCGTTCCCCATTTTCCCCAGCGTCCCCCATGATCTTCCCATCCTTCCCCATTTGCTCAGTGTCCCCAATGATCTTCCCATCAATCCCGATTTTCCCCAGTGTCCCCCATGATCTTCCCATCATTCCCCATTTTCCCCAGTGTCCCCCAGGATATTCCCATCGTTCCCCATTTTCCCCAGTGTCCAACATGATCTTCCCATGATTCCCCATTTTCCCTAGCGTCCCCATGATCTTCCCATCGTTCCCCATTTTCCCCAGCATCCCCCATGATCTTCCCATCCTTCCCCATTTGCTCAGTGTCCCCAATGATCTTCCCATCAATCCCGATTTTCCCCAGTGTCCCCCATGATCTTCCCATCATTCCCCATTTTCCCCAGTGTCCCCCAGGATATTCCCATCGTTCCCCATTTTCCCCAGTGTCCAACATGATCTTCCCATGATTCCCCATTTTCCCTAGCGTCCCCATGATCTTCCCATCGTTCCCCATTTTCCCCAGCATCCCCCATGATCTTCCCATCCTTCCCCATTTGCTCAGTGTCCCCAATGATCTTCCCATCAATCCCGATTTTCCCCAGTGTCCCCCATGATCTTCCCATCATTCCCCATTTTCCCCAGTGTCCCCCAGGATATTCCCATCGTTCCCCATTTTCCCCAGCATCCCCCATGATCTTCCCATCGTTCCCCATTTCCCCCAGCATCCCTCATGATCTTCACATCATTCCCCATTTCCCCAGCATCCCCCATGATCTTCCCACCATTCCCCATTTCCCACAGCATTCCTCATGATCTTCCCATTGTTCCCCATTTTCCCCAGCATCCCCCATGATCTTCCCATCGTTCCCCATTATCCTCTGCTTCCCCATGATCTTCCCATCCTTCCCCATATTCCCCAGAATCCCCCATGATCTTCCCATTATTCCCCATTTTCAACAGCGTCCCCCATGATCTTCCCATCGCTCCTCATTTTCCCCAGTGTCCCCCATGATCTTCCCATCATTCCCCATTTTCCCCAGCGTCCCCCATGATCTTCCAATCATTCCCCATTTTCCCCAGCATCCCCTATTATCTTCCCATCCTTCCCCATTTTCCCCAGTGTCCCCCAGGATCTTCCCATCGTTCCCCATTTTCCCCAGTGCCCAACATGATCTTCCCATCATTCCCCATTTTCCCCAGCATCCCCCATGATCTTCCCATCCTTCCCCATTTGCTCAGTGTCCCCAATGATTTTCCCATCATTCCCGATTTTTTCGCAGCGTCCCCCATGATCTTCCCATCATTCCCCATTTTCCCCAGCGTCCCCCATGATCTTCCCATCGTTCCCCATTTTCCCCAGTGCCCAACATGATCTTCCCATCATTCCCCATTTTCCCCAGCATCCCCCATGATCTTCCCATCCTTCCCCATTTGCTCAGTGTCCCCAATGATTTTCCCATCATTCCCGATTTTTTCGCAGCGTCCCCCATGATCTTCCCATCATTCCCCATTTTCCCCAGCGTCCCCCATGATCTTCCCATCGTTCCCCATTTTCCCCAGTGTCCCCCATGACCTTCCCATCCTTCCCCATTTTCCCCAGAATCCCCCATGATCTTCCCATCGTTCCCCATTTTCCCCAGCATCCCCCATGATCTTCCCATCATTTCTTATTTTCTCCAGCGTCCCCCATGATCTTCCAATCGTTCCCCATTTTCCCCAGCGTTCCCCATGATCTTCCTTTTGTTCCCCATTTTCCCCATTGTCCCCCATGATCTTCCCATCCTTCCCCATTTTCCCCAGTGTCCCCCAGGATCTTCCCATCATTCCCCATTTTCCCCAGTGCCCAACATGATCTTCCCATCATTCCCCATTTTCCCTAGCATCCCCCATGATCTTCCCATCGTTCCCCATTTTCCCCAGCGTCCCTCATGATTTTACCATCGTTCCACATTTTCCCCAGTGTCCCCCATGATCTTCCCATCGCTCCCCATTTTCCCCAGTGTCCCCCATGATCTTCCCATTGTTCCCCATTTTCCCCAGCGTCCCCCATAATCTTCCCATCCTTCCCCATTTGCTCAGTGTCCCCAATGATCTTCCCATCATTCCCGATTTTTTTGCAGCATCCCCCATGATCTTCCCATCATTCCCCATTTTCCCCAGTATCCCCCATGATCTTCCCATCGTTCCCCATTTTCCCCAGTGTACCCCATGATCTTCCCATCGTTCCCCATTTTCCCCAGTGCCCAACATGATCTTCCCATCATTCCCCATTTTCCCCAGCATCCCCCATGATCTTCCCATCCTTCCCCATTTGCTCAGTGTCCCCAATGATCTTCCCATCATTCCCGATTTTTTTGCAGCGTCCCCCATGATCTTCCCATCATTCCCCATTTTCCCCAGCGTCCCCCATGATCTTCCCATCGTTCCCCATTTTCCCCAGCATCCCGCATGATCTTCCCATCATTCCACATTTCCCCCAGTGTCCCCCATGATCTTCCTATCGCTCCCCATTTTCCCCAGTATCCCCCATGATCTTCCCATCATTCCCCATTTTGCCCAGCGTCCCCCATGATCTTCCCATCGTTCCCCATTTTCCCCAGCATCCCCCATGATCTTCCCATCATTCCCCATTTTCCCCAGCGTCCCCATGATCTTCCCATTGTTCCCCATTTTCCCCAGCGTCCCCCATGATCTTCCCATCGTTCCCCATTTACCCCAGCGTCCCCCATGATCTTCCCATCCTTCCCCATTTTCCCCAACATCCCCCATGATCTACCCATCGTTTCTAATTTTCCACAGCGTCCCCTATGATCTTCCCATCGTTCCCCATTTTCCCCAGTGTCCCCCATGATCTTCCCATCCTTCAATATTTTCCCCAGAATCCCCCATGATCTTCCCATCCTTCCCCATTTTCCCCAGCATCCCACATGATCTTCCCATCGTTTCTTATTTTCTCCAGCGTCCCCCATGATCTTCCAATCGTTCCCCATTTTCCCCAGCATTCCCCATGATCTTCCTATTGTTCCCCATTTTCCCCATTGTCCCCCATGATCTTCCCATCCTTCCCCATTTTCCCCAGTGTCCCCCAGGATCTTCCCATCGTTCCCCATTTTCCCCAGTGCCCAACATTATCTTCCCATCATTCCCCATTTTCCCTAGCGTCCCCCATGATCTTCCCATCGTTCCCCATTTTCCCCAGTATCCCCCATGATCTTCCCATCATTCCCCATTTTCCCCAACGTCCCCCATGATCTTCCCATCGTTCCCCATTTTCCCCAGCATCCCCCATGATCTTCCCATCGTTCCCCATTTTCCCCAGTGTCCCCCATGATCTTCCCATTGCTCCCCATTTTCCCCAGTGTCCCCCATGATCTTCCCATCATTCCCCATTTTCCCCAGGGTCCCCCATGATCTTCCCACCATTCCCCATTTTCCACAGCGTTCCCCATGATCTTCCCATTGTTCCCCATTTTCCCCAGCATCCCCCATGATCTTCCCATCGTTCCCCATTTTCCTCTACGTCACCATGATCTTCCCATCCTTCCCCATATTCCCCAGCATCCCCCATGATCTTCCCATTATTCCCCATTTTCAACAGCGTCCCCCATGATCTTCCCATCGCTCCCCATTTTCCCCAGCGTCCCTCATGATCTTCCCATCATTCCCCATTTTCACCAGTGTCCCCCATGATCTTCCCATCGTTCCCCATTTTCCCTAGCATCCCCCATGATCTTCCCATCGTTCCCCATTTTCCCTAGCATCCCCCATGATGTTCCCATCATTCCCCATTTTCACCAGTGTCTCCAATTATCTAACCATGGCTCCCCATTTTCACCAGTGTCCCCCATGATCTTCCCATCATTCCCCATTTTCCCCAGCATCCCCCATGATCTTCCCATCGTTCCCCATTTTCCCCAGCGTCCCCCATGATCTTCCCATCCTTCCCCATTTGCTCAGTGTCCCCAATGATCTTCCCATCAATCCCGATTTTCCCCAGTGTCCCCCATGATCTTCCCATCATTCCCCATTTTCCCCAGTGTCCCCCAGGATATTCCCATCGTTCCCCATTTTCCCCAGTGTCCAACATGATCTTCCCATGATTCCCCATTTTCCCTAGCGTCCCCATGATCTTCCCATCGTTCCCCATTTTCCCCAGCATCCCCCATGATCTTCCCATCAATCCCCATTTTCACCAGTGTCTCCAATTATCTAATCATGGCTCCCCATTTTCCCCAGTGTCCCACATGATCTTGCCATCGTTCCCAATTTTCACCAGCATCCCCCATGATCTTCCCATCGCTCCCCATTTTCCCCAGTGTCACCCATGATCTTCCCATTCTTCCCCATTTTCCCCAGCATCCCCCATGATCTTCCCATCCTTCCCCATTTTCCCCAGCGTCCCCCATGATCTTCCCATCATTCCCCATTTTCACCAGTGTCTCCAATTATCTAATCATGGCTCCCCATTTTCCCCAGTGTCCCACATGATCTTGCCATCGTTCCCAATTTTCACCAGCGTCCACCATGATCTTCCCATCGTTCCCCATTTTCCCCTGCGTTCCCCATGATCTTCCTATCGTTCCCCATTTTCCCCAGTGTCCCCCATGATCTTCCCATCCTTCCACATTTTCCCCAGTGTCCCCCAGGATCTTCCCATCGTTCCCCATTTTCCCCAGTGTCCAACATGATCTTCCCATCATTCCCCATTTTCCCCAGCGTCCCCCATGATCTTCCCATCGTTCCTCATTTTCCCCAGCATCCCCCATGATCTTCCCATCGCTCCCCATTTTCCCCAGTGTCCCCCATGATCTTCCCATCATTCCCCATTTTCCCCAGCGTCCCCCATGATCTTCCCATCGTTCCCCATTTTCCCCAGCATACCCCATGATCTTCCCATCATTCCCCATTTTCCCCAGCGTCCCCATGATCTTCCCATTGTTCCCCATTTTCCCCAGTGTCCCCCATGATCTTCCCATCGTTCCCCATTTTCCCCAGCGTCCCCCATGATCTTCCCATCCTTCCCCATTTTCCCCAGCATCCCCCATGATCTACCCATCGTTTCTAATTTTCCCCAGCGTCCCCCATGATCTTCCCATCGTTCCCCATTTTCCATATTGTCCCTCATGATCTTCCCATCCTTCCCCATTTGCTCAGCGTCCCCCATGATCTTCCCATGGTTCCCCATTTTCCCCAGCATCCCCCATGATCTTCCCATCATTCCCCATTTTCCCCAGCATCCCCATGATCTTCCCATTGTTCCCCATTTTCCCCAGGGTCCCCCATGATCTTCCCAGTGTTCCCCATTTTCCCCAGCGTCCCCCATGATCTTCCCATCGTTCCCCATTATCCCCAGCGTCCCCCATGATCTTCCCATCATTCCCCATTTTCCCCAGCGTCCCCATGATCTTCCCATTGTTCCCCATTTTCCCCAGCATCCCCCATTATCTTCCCATCATTCCCCATTTTCCCCAGTGTCCACCAGGATCTTCCCATTGTTCCCCATTTTCCCCAGTGTCCAACATGATCTTCCCATCATTCCCCATTTTCCCTAGCGTCCCCCATGATCTTCCCATCGTTCCCCATTTTCCCCAGCATCCCCCATGATCTTCCCATCGTTCCCCATTTTCCCCAGCGTCCCTCATGATCTTCCCATCATTCCCCATTTTCACCAGTGTCTCCAATTATCTAACCATGGCTCCCCATTTTCCCCAGTGTCCCCCATGATCTTGCCATCGTTCCCAATTTTCACCAGCGTCCCCCATGATCTTCCCATCATTCCACATTTTCCACCAGTGTCCCCCATGATCTTCCCACCGCTCCCCATTTTCCCCAGTGTCCCAAATGATCTTCCCATCGTTCCCCATTTTCCCCAGCGTCCCTCATGTTCTTCCCATCGTTCCACATTTTCCCCAGTGTCTCCCATGATCTTCCCATCATTCCACATTTTCCACCAGTGTCCTCCATGATCTTCCCATCGCTCCCCATTTTCCCCAGTGTCCCCAATGATCTTCCCATCGTTCCCCATTTTCCCCAGTGTCCAACATGATCTTCCCATCATTCCCCATTTGCCCCAGCATCCCCCATGATCTTCCCATCGTTCCTCATTTTCCCCAGCGTCCCCCATGATCTTCACATTATTCCCCATTTTCCCCAGCATCCCCCATGATCTTCCCATCGTTCCCCATTTTCCCCAGCGTCCCCCATGATCTTCCCATCGTTCCCCATTTTCCCCAGCGTCCCTCATGATCTTCCCATCGTCCACATTTCCCCAGTGTCCCCCATGATCTTCCCATCGCTCCCAATTTTCCCCAGTATCCCCCATTATCTTCCCATCGTTCCCCATTTTCCCCAGTGTCCCCCATGATATTCCCATCCTTCCATATTTTCCCCAGCGTCCCCTATGAACTTCCCATCGTTCCCAATTTTCCCCAACGCCCCCCATGATCTTCCCATTGTTCCCCATTTTCCCCAGCATCCCCCATGATCTTCCCATCATTCCCCAATTTCCCCAGCGCCCCACATGATCTTCCCATCATTCCCCATTTTCCCCAGTGTCCCCCATGATCTTCCCATCATTCCCCATTTTCTCCAGTGTTTCCCAGGATCTTCCCATCGTTCCCCATTTTCCCCAGTGTCCAACATGATCTTCCCATCATTCCCCAATTTCCCCAGCGCCCCACATGATCTTCCCATCATTCCCCATTTTCCCCAGTGTCCCCCATGATCTTCCCATCATTCCCCATTTTCTCCAGTGTTTCCCAGGATCTTCCCATCGTTCCCCATTTTCCCCAGTGTCCAACATGATCTTCCCATCGTTCCCCATTTTCCCCAGCATCCCCCATGATTTTCCCATCGTTCCCCATTTTCCCCAGCGTCCCCCATTATATTCCCATCGTTCCCCATTTTCCCCAGCATCCCTCATGATCTTCCCATCATTCCACATTTTCCACCAGTGTCCCCCATGATCTTCCCATCGCTCCCCATTTTCTCCAGCGCCCCCCATGATCTTCCCATTGTTCCCCATTGTCCCCAGCATCCCCCATGATCTTCCCATCGTTCCCCATTTTCCCCAGTGTCCCCCATGATCTTCCCATCGTTCCCCATTTTCTCCAGTGTTCCCCAGGATCTTCCCATCGTTCCCCATTTTCCCCAGTGTCCAACATGATCTTCCCATCGTTCCCCATTTTCCCCAGTGTCCCCCATGATCTTCCTATCGTTCCCCATTTTCTCCAGTGTTCCCCAGGATCTTCCCATCGTTCCCCATTTTCCCCAGCATCCCCCATGATCTTCCCATCCTTTCCAATTTTCCCCGGCGCCCCCCATGATCTTCACAATGTTCCCCATTTTCCCCAGTGTCCCCCATGATCTTCCCAATGTTCCCCATTTTCCCCAGCATCCCCCATGATCTTCCCATCGTTCCCCATTTTCTCCAGCACCCCCATGATCTTCCCATTGTTCCCCATTTTCCCCAGCGTCTCCCATGATCTTCCCATCGTTCCCCATTTTGCCCAGTGTGCCCAATGATCTTCCCATCGTTCCCCATTTTCCCCAGTGTCCCCCATGATCTTCCCATCGTTCCCCATTTTCTCCAGTGTTCCCCAGGATCTTCCCATCGTTCCCCATTTTCCCCAGTGCCCAACATTATCTTCCCATCATTCCCCATTTTCCCTAGCGTCCCCCATGATCTTCCCATCGTTCCCCATTTTCCCCAGTATCCCCCATGATCTTCCCATCATTCCCCATTTTCCCCAACGTCCCCCATGATCTTCCCATCGTTCCCCATTTTCCCCAGCATCCCCCATGATCTTCCCATCGTTCCCCATTTTCCCCAGTGTCCCCCATGATCTTCCCATTGCTCCCCATTTTCCCCAGTGTCCCCCATGATCTTCCCATCATTCCCCATTTTCCCCAGGGTCCCCCATGATCTTCCCACCATTCCCCATTTTCCACAGCGTTCCCCATGATCTTCCCATTGTTCCCCATTTTCCCCAGCATCCCCCATGATCTTCCCATCGTTCCCCATTTTCCTCTACGTCACCATGATCTTCCCATCCTTCCCCATATTCCCCAGCATCCCCCATGATCTTCCCATTATTCCCCATTTTCAACAGCGTCCCCCATGATCTTCCCATCGCTCCCCATTTTCCCCAGCGTCCCTCATGATCTTCCCATCATTCCCCATTTTCACCAGTGTCTCCAATTATCTAATCATGGCTCCCCATTTTCCCCAGTGTCCCACATGATCTTGCCATCGTTCCCAATTTTCACCAGCATCCCCCATGATCTTCCCATCGCTCCCCATTTTCCCCAGTGTCACCCATGATCTTCCCATTCTTCCCCATTTTCCCCAGCATCCCCCATGATCTTCCCATCCTTCCCCATTTTCCCCAGCGTCCCCCATGATCTTCCCATCATTCCCCATTTTCACCAGTGTCTCCAATTATCTAATCATGGCTCCCCATTTTCCCCAGTGTCCCACATGATCTTGCCATCGTTCCCAATTTTCACCAGCGTCCACCATGATCTTCCCATCGTTCCCCATTTTCCCCTGCGTTCCCCATGATCTTCCTATCGTTCCCCATTTTCCCCAGTGTCCCCCATGATCTTCCCATCCTTCCACATTTTCCCCAGTGTCCCCCAGGATCTTCCCATCGTTCCCCATTTTCCCCAGTGTCCAACATGATCTTCCCATCATTCCCCATTTTCCCCAGCGTCCCCCATGATCTTCCCATCGTTCCTCATTTTCCCCAGCATCCCCCATGATCTTCCCATCGCTCCCCATTTTCCCCAGTGTCCCCCATGATCTTCCCATCATTCCCCATTTTCCCCAGCGTCCCCCATGATCTTCCCATCGTTCCCCATTTTCCCCAGCATACCCCATGATCTTCCCATCATTCCCCATTTTCCCCAGCGTCCCCATGATCTTCCCATTGTTCCCCATTTTCCCCAGTGTCCCCCATGATCTTCCCATCGTTCCCCATTTTCCCCAGCGTCCCCCATGATCTTCCCATCCTTCCCCATTTTCCCCAGCATCCCCCATGATCTACCCATCGTTTCTAATTTTCCCCAGCGTCCCCCATGATCTTCCCATCGTTCCCCATTTTCCATATTGTCCCTCATGATCTTCCCATCCTTCCCCATTTGCTCAGCGTCCCCCATGATCTTCCCATGGTTCCCCATTTTCCCCAGCATCCCCCATGATCTTCCCATCATTCCCCATTTTCCCCAGCATCCCCATGATCTTCCCATTGTTCCCCATTTTCCCCAGGGTCCCCCATGATCTTCCCAGTGTTCCCCATTTTCCCCAGCGTCCCCCATGATCTTCCCATCGTTCCCCATTATCCCCAGCGTCCCCCATGATCTTCCCATCATTCCCCATTTTCCCCAGCGTCCCCATGATCTTCCCATTGTTCCCCATTTTCCCCAGCATCCCCCATTATCTTCCCATCATTCCCCATTTTCCCCAGTGTCCACCAGGATCTTCCCATTGTTCCCCATTTTCCCCAGTGTCCAACATGATCTTCCCATCATTCCCCATTTTCCCTAGCGTCCCCCATGATCTTCCCATCGTTCCCCATTTTCCCCAGCATCCCCCATGATCTTCCCATCGTTCCCCATTTTCCCCAGCGTCCCTCATGATCTTCCCATCATTCCCCATTTTCACCAGTGTCTCCAATTATCTAACCATGGCTCCCCATTTTCCCCAGTGTCCCCCATGATCTTGCCATCGTTCCCAATTTTCACCAGCGTCCCCCATGATCTTCCCATCATTCCACATTTTCCACCAGTGTCCCCCATGATCTTCCCACCGCTCCCCATTTTCCCCAGTGTCCCAAATGATCTTCCCATCGTTCCCCATTTTCCCCAGCGTCCCTCATGTTCTTCCCATCGTTCCACATTTTCCCCAGTGTCTCCCATGATCTTCCCATCATTCCACATTTTCCACCAGTGTCCTCCATGATCTTCCCATCGCTCCCCATTTTCCCCAGTGTCCCCAATGATCTTCCCATCGTTTCCCATTTTCCCCAGTGTCCAACATGATCTTCCCATCATTCCCCATTTGCCCCAGCATCCCCCATGATCTTCCCATCGTTCCTCATTTTCCCCAGCGTCCCCCATGATCTTCACATTATTCCCCATTTTCCCCAGCATCCCCCATGATCTTCCCATCATTCCCCATTTTCCCCAGCGTCCCCCATGATCTTCCCATCGTTCCCCATTTTCCCCAGCATCCCTCATGATCTTCCCATCGTCCACATTTCCCCAGTGTCCCCCATGATCTTCCCATCGCTCCCAATTTTCCCCAGTATCCCCCATTATCTTCCCATCGTTCCCCATTTTCCCCAGTGTCCCCCATGATATTCCCATCCTTCCATATTTTCCCCAGCGTCCCCTATGAACTTCCCATCGTTCCCAATTTTCCCCAACGCCCCCCATGATCTTCCCATTGTTCCCCATTTTCCCCAGCATCCCCCATGATCTTCCCATCATTCCCCAATTTCCCCAGCGCCCCACATGATCTTCCCATCATTCCCCATTTTCCCCAGTGTCCCCCATGATCTTCCCATCATTCCCCATTTTCTCCAGTGTTTCCCAGGATCTTCCCATCGTTCCCCATTTTCCCCAGTGTCCAACATGATCTTCCCATCATTCCCCAATTTCCCCAGCACCCCACATGATCTTCCCATCATTCCCCATTTTCCCCAGTGTCCCCCATGATCTTCCCATCATTCCCCATTTTCTCCAGTGTTTCCCAGGATCTTCCCATCGTTCCCCATTTTCCCCAGTGTCCAACATGATCTTCCCATCGTTCCCCATTTTCCCCAGCATCCCCCATGATTTTCCCATCGTTCCCCATTTTCCCCAGCGTCCCCCATTATATTCCCATCGTTCCCCATTTTCCCCAGCATCCCTCATGATCTTCCCATCATTCCACATTTTCCACCAGTGTCCCCCATGATCTTCCCATCGCTCCCCATTTTCTCCAGCGCCCCCCATGATCTTCCCATTGTTCCCCATTGTCCCCAGCATCCCCCATGATCTTCCCATCGTTCCCCATTTTCCCCAGTGTCCCCCATGATCTTCCCATCGTTCCCCATTTTCTCCAGTGTTCCCCAGGATCTTCCCATCGTTCCCCATTTTCCCCAGTGTCCAACATGATCTTCCCATCGTTCCCCATTTTCCCCAGTGTCCAACATGATCTTCCCATCGTTCCCCATTTTCCCCAGTGTCCCCCATGATGTTCCCATCATTCCCCATTTTCTCCAGTGTTTCCCAGGATCTTCCCATCGTTCCCCATTTTCCCCAGTGTCCAACATGATCTTCCCATCATTCCCCAATTTCCCCAGCACCCCACATGATCTTCCCATCATTCCCCATTTTCCCCAGTGTCCCCCATGATCTTCCCATCATTCCCCATTTTCTCCAGTGTTTCCCAGGATCTTCCCATCGTTCCCCATTTTCCCCAGTGTCCAACATGATCTTCCCATCATTCCCCATTTTCCCCAGCATCCCCCATGATCTTCCCATCATTCCCCATTTTCCCCAGCGCACCCCATGATCTTCCCATTGTTCCCCATTTTCCCCAGCGTCCCCCATGTTCTTCCCATCGTTCCCCATTTTCTCCAGTGTTCCCCAGGATCTTCCCATCGTTCCCCATTTTCCCCAGTGTCCAACATGATCTTCCCATCGTTCCCCATTTTCCCCAGCATCCCCCATGATTTTCCCATCGTTCCCCATTTTCCCCAGCGTCCCCCATTATATTCCCATCGTTCCCCATTTTCCCCAGCATCCCTCATGATCTTCCCATCATTCCACATTTTCCACCAGTGTCCCCCATGATCTTCCCATCGCTCCCCATTTTCTCCAGCGCCCCCCATGATCTTCCCATTGTTCCCCATTGTCCCCAGCATCCCCCATGATCTTCCCATCGTTCCCCATTTTCCCCAGTGTCCCCCATGATCTTCCCATCGTTCCCCATTTTCTCCAGTGTTCCCCAGGATCTTCCCATCGTTCCCCATTTTCCCCAGTGTCCAACATGATCTTCCCATCGTTCCCCATTTTCCCCAGTGTCCCCCATGATCTTCCTATCGTTCCCCATTTTCTCCAGTGTTCCCCAGGATCTTCCCATCGTTCCCCATTTTCCCCAGCATCCCCCATGATCTTCCCATCCTTTCCCATTTTCCCCGGCGCCCCCCATGATCTTCACAATGTTCCCCATTTTCCCCAGTGTCCCCCATGATCTTCCCAATGTTCCCCATTTTCCCCAGCATCCCCCATGATCTTCCCATCGTTCCCCATTTTCCCCAGCACCCCCATGATCTTCCCATTGTTCCCCATTTTCCCCAGCGTCTCCCATGATCTTCCCATCGTTCCCCATTTTGCCCAGTGTGCCCAATGATCTTCCCATCGTTCCCCATTTTCCCCAGTGTCCCCCATGATCTTCCCATCGTTCCCCATTTTCTCCAGTGTTCCCCAGGATCTTCCCATCGTTCCCTATTTTCCCCAGTGTCCAACATGATCTTCACATCATTCTCCATTTTCCCCAGCATCCCCCATGATCTTCCCATCCTTCCCCATTTTCCCCGACGCCCCCCATGATCTTCCCATTGTTCCCCATTTTCCCCAGTGTCCCCCATGATCTTCCCATTGTTCCCCATTTTCCCCAGCATCCCCCATGATCTTCCCATCGTTCCCCATTTTCCCCAGCACCCCCCATGATCTTCACATCATTCCCCATTTTCCCCAGCATCCCCCATGATCTTCCCATCGTTCCCCATTTTCCCCAGCGTCCCCCATGATCTTCCCATCGTTCCCCATTTTCCCCAGCGTCCCTCATGATCTTCCCATCGTTCCACATTTTCCCCAGTGTCCCCCATGATCTTCCCATCGCTCCCCATTTTCCCCTGTCCCCCCCATGATCTTCCCATCATTCCCCATTTTCCAAAGTGCCACCCATGATCTTCCCATCGTTCCCCATTTTCCCCAGCATCCCCATGATCTTCCCATCGTTCCACATTTTCCCCAGTGTCCCCCATGATCTACCCATCGCTCCCCATTTTCCCCTGTGTCCCCCATGATCTTCCCATCTTCCCCCATTTTCCAAAGTGTCCCCCATGATCTTCCCATCGTTTCCCATTTTCCCCAGCATCCCCCATGATCTTCCCATCATTCCCTATTTTCCCCAGCGCACCCCATGATCTTCCCATTGTTCCCCATTTTCCCCAGCATCCCCCATGATCTTCCCATCGTTCCCCATTTTCTCCAGTGTTCCCCAGGATCTTCCCATCGTTCCCCATTTTCCCCAGTGTCCAACATGATCTTCCCATCGTTCCCCATTTTCCCCTGCATCCCCCATGATTTTCCCATCGTTCCCCATTTTCCCCAGCGTCCCCCATGATCTTCCCATCGTTCCCCATTTTCCCCAGCATCCCTCATGATCTTCCCATCATTCCACATTTTCCACCAGTGTCCCCCATGATCTTCCCATCGCTCCCCATTTTCCCCAGCGCCCCCCATGATCTTCCCATTGTTCCCCATTGTCCCCAGCATCCCCCATGATCTTCCCATCATTCCCCATTTTCCCCAGCGCCCCCCATGATCTTCCCATTGTTCCCCATTTTCCCCAGGGTCCCCCATGATCTTCCCATCATTCCCCATTTTGCCCAGTGTGCCCAATGATCTTCCCATCATTCCCCATTTTCCCCAGCGTCCCCCATGATCTTCCCATCATTCCCCATTTTGCCCAGTGTGCCCAATGATCTTCCCATTGTTCCCCATTTTCCCCAGCATCCCCCATTATCTTCCCATCGTTCCCCATTTTCCCCAGCACCCCCCATGATCTTCACATCATTCCCCATTTTCCCCAGCATCCCCCATGATCTTCCCATCGTTCCCCATTTTCCCCAGCGTCCCCCATGATCTTCCCATCGTTCCCCATTTTCCCCAGCATCCCTCATGATCTTCCCATCGTTCCACATTTTCCCCAGTGTCCCCCATGATCTTCCCATCGCTCCCCATTTTCCCCTGTGTCCCCCATGATCTTCCCATCCTTCCCCATTTTCCAAAGAGTCCCCCATGATCTTCCCATCGTTCCCCATTTTCCCCAGCATCCCCCATGTTCTTCCCATCCTTCCCCATTTTCTCCAGTGTCCCCAATGATCTTCCCATCGTTCCCCATTTTCCCCTGTCCCCCCCCCATGATCTTCCCATCATTCCCCATTTTCCAAAGTGCCACCCATGATCTTCCCATCGTTCCCCATTTTCCCCAGTGTCCCTCATGATCTTCCCATCGTTCCCCATTTTCCCCAGTGTCCCCAATGATCTTCCCATCGTTCCCCATTTTCCCCAGTGTCCAACATGATCTTCCCATCATTCCCCATTTGCCCCAGCATCCCCCATGATCTTCCCATCGTTCCTCATTTTCCCCAGCGTCCCCCATGATCTTCACATTATTCCCCATTTTCCCCAGCATCCCCCATGATCTTCCCATCGTTCCCCATTTTCCCCAGTATCCCCCATGATCTTCCCATCATTCCCCATTTTGCCCAGTGTGCCCAATGATCTTCCCATTGTTCCCCATTTTCCCCAGCATCCCCCATTATCTTCCCATCGTTCCCCATTTTCCCCAGCACCCCCCATGATCTTCACATCATTCCCCATTTTCCCCAGCATCCCCCATGATCTTCCCATCGTTCCCCATTTTCCCCAGCGTCCCCCATGATCTTCCCATCGTTCCCCATTTTCCCCAGCATCCCTCATGATCTTCCCATCGTTCCA
Source organism: Ascaphus truei (assembly GCF_040206685.1). Lineage (NCBI taxonomy): Eukaryota > Metazoa > Chordata > Amphibia > Anura > Ascaphidae > Ascaphus > Ascaphus truei. The sequence continues at coordinate 146,273,809 of NC_134486.1, forward strand.
CATTTTCCCCAGTGTCCAACATGATCTTCCCATCATTCCCCATTTTCCCCAGCATCCCCCATGACCTTCCCATCCTTCCCCATTTTCCAAAGAGTCCCCCATGATCTTCCCATCGTTCCCCATTTTCCCCAGCATCCCCCATGTTCTTCCCATCCTTCCCCATTTTCTCCAGTGTCCCCAATGATCTTCCCATCGTTCCCCATTTTCCCCTGTCCCCCCCCCCATGATCTTCCCATCATTCCCCATTTTCCAAAGTGCCACCCATGATCTTCCCATCGTTCCCCATTTTCCCCAGTGTCCCTCATGATCTTCCCATCGTTCCCCATTTTCCCCAGTGTCCCCAATGATCTTCCCATCGTTCCCCATTTTCCCCAGTGTCCAACATGATCTTCCCATCATTCCCCATTTGCCCCAGCATCCCCCATGATCTTCCCATCGTTCCTCATTTTCCCCAGCGTCCCCCATGATCTTCACATTATTCCCCATTTTCCCCAGCATCCCCCATGATCTTCCCATCGTTCCCCATTTTCTCCAGTGTCCCCAATGATCTTCCCATCGTTCCCCATTTTCCCCAGCGTCCCCCATGATCTTCCCATCGTTCCCCATTTTCCCCAGCATCCCTCATGATCTTCCCATCGTTCCACATTTTCCCCAGTGTCCCCCATGATCTTCCCATCGCTCCCCATTTTCCCCTGTGTCCCCCATGATCTTCCCATCCTTCCCCATTTTCCAAAGAGTCCCCCATGATCTTCCCATCGTTCCCCATTTTCCCCAGCATCCCCCATGTTCTTCCCATCCTTCCCCATTTTCTCCAGTGTCCCCAATGATCTTCCCATCGTTCCCCATTTTCCCCTGTCCCCCCCCCCATGATCTTCCCATCATTCCCCATTTTCCAAAGTGCCACCCATGATCTTCCCATCGTTCCCCATTTTGCCCAGTGTGCCCAATGATCTTCCCATTGTTCCCCATTTTCCCCAGCATCCCCCATTATCTTCCCATCGTTCCCCATTTTCCCCAGCACCCCCCATGATCTTCACATCATTCCCCATTTTCCCCAGCATCCCCCATGATCTTCCCATCGTTCCCCATTTTCCCCAGCGTCCCCCATGATCTTCCCATCGTTCCCCATTTTCCCCAGCATCCCTCATGATCTTCCCATCGTTCCACATTTTCCCCAGTGTCCAACATGATCTTCCCATCATTCCCCATTTTCCCCAGCATCCCCCATGACCTTCCCATCCTTCCCCATTTTCCAAAGAGTCCCCCATGATCTTCCCATCGTTCCCCATTTTCCCCAGCATCCCCCATGTTCTTCCCATCCTTCCCCATTTTCTCCAGTGTCCCCAATGATCTTCCCATCGTTCCCCATTTTCCCCTGTCCCCCCCCCCATGATCTTCCCATCATTCCCCATTTTCCAAAGTGCCACCCATGATCTTCCCATCGTTCCCCATTTTCCCCAGTGTCCCTCATGATCTTCCCATCGTTCCCCATTTTCCCCAGTGTCCCCAATGATCTTCCCATCGTTCCCCATTTTCCCCAGTGTCCAACATGATCTTCCCATCATTCCCCATTTGCCCCAGCATCCCCCATGATCTTCCCATCGTTCCTCATTTTCCCCAGCGTCCCCCATGATCTTCACATTATTCCCCATTTTCCCCAGCATCCCCCATGATCTTCCCATCGTTCCCCATTTTCTCCAGTGTCCCCAATGATCTTCCCATCGTTCCCCATTTTCCCCAGCGTCCCCCATGATCTTCCCATCGTTCCCCATTTTCCCCAGCATCCCTCATGATCTTCCCATCGTTCCACATTTTCCCCAGTGTCCCCCATGATCTTCCCATCGCTCCCCATTTTCCCCTGTGTCCCCCATGATCTTCCCATCCTTCCCCATTTTCCAAAGAGTCCCCCATGATCTTCCCATCGTTCCCCATTTTCCCCAGCATCCCCCATGTTCTTCCCATCCTTCCCCATTTTCTCCAGTGTCCCCAATGATCTTCCCATCGTTCCCCATTTTCCCCTGTCCCCCCCCCCATGATCTTCCCATCATTCCCCATTTTCCAAAGTGCCACCCATGATCTTCCCATCGTTCCCCATTTTCCCCAGTGTCCCTCATGATCTTCCCATCGTTCCCCATTTTCCCCAGTGTCCCCAATGATCTTCCCATCGTTCCCCATTTTCCCCAGTGTCCAACATGATCTTCCCATCATTCCCCATTTGCCCCAGCATCCCCCATGATCTTCCCACCTTCCTCATTTTCCCCAGCGTCCCCCATGATCTTCCCATCGTTCCCCATTTTCCCCAGCATCCCTCATGATCTTCCCATCATTCCACATTTTCCACCAGTGTCCCCCATGATCTTCCCATCGCTCCCAATTTTCCCCAGTATCCCCCATTATCTTCCCATCGTTCCCCATTTTCCCCAGTGTCCCCCATGATATTCCCATCCTTCCATATTTTCCCCAGCGTCCCCTATGAACTTCCCATCGTTCCCAATTTTCCCCAACGCCCCCCATGATCTTCCCATTGTTCCCCATTTTCCCCAGCATCCCCCATGATCTTCCCATCATTCCCCAATTTCCCCAGCGCCCCACATGATCTTCCCATCATTCCCCATTTTCCCCAGTGTCCCCCATGATCTTCCCATCATTCCCCATTTTCTCCAGTGTTTCCCAGGATCTTCCCATCGTTCCCCATTTTCCCCAGTGTCCAACATGATCTTCCCATCATTCCCCAATTTCCCCAGCGCCCCACATGATCTTCCCATCATTCCCCATTTCCCCAGTGTCCCCCATGATCTTCCCATCATTCCCCATTTTCTCCAGTGTTTCCCAGGATCTTCCCATCGTTCCCCATTTTCCCCAGTGTCCAACATGATCTTCCCATCATTCCCCATTTTCCCCAGCATCCCCCATGATCTTCCCATCATTCCCCATTTTCCCCAGCGCACCCCATGATCTTCCCATTGTTCCCCATTTTCCCCAGCGTCCCCCATGTTCTTCCCATCGTTCCCCATTTTCTCCAGTGTTCCCCAGGATCTTCCCATCGTTCCCCATTTTCCCCAGTGTCCAACATGATCTTCCCATCATTCCCCATTTTCCCCAGCGTCCCCCATGATCTTCCCAATGTTCCCCATTTTCCCCAGCATCCCCCATGATCTTCCCATCGCTCCCCATTTTCCCCAGTGTCCCCCATGATCTTCCCATCATTCCCCATTTTCCCCAGCGTCCCCCATGATCTTCCCATCGTTCCCCATTTTCCCCAGCATACCCCATGATCTTCCCATCATTCCCCATTTTCCCCAGCGTCCCCATGATCTTCCCATTGTTCCCCATTTTCCCCAGTGTCCCCCATGATCTTCCCATCGTTCCCCATTTTCCCCAGCGTCCCCCATGATCTTCCCATCCTTCCCCATTTTCCCCAGCATCCCCCATGATCTACCCATCGTTTCTAATTTTCCCCAGCGTCCCCCATGATCTTCCCATCGTTCCCCATTTTCCATATTGTCCCTCATGATCTTCCCATCCTTCCCCATTTGCTCAGCGTCCCCCATGATCTTCCCATGGTTCCCCATTTTCCCCAGCATCCCCCATGATCTTCCCATCATTCCCCATTTTCCCCAGCATCCCCATGATCTTCCCATTGTTCCCCATTTTCCCCAGGGTCCCCCATGATCTTCCCAGTGTTCCCCATTTTCCCCAGCGTCCCCCATGATCTTCCCATCGTTCCCCATTATCCCCAGCGTCCCCCATGATCTTCCCATCATTCCCCATTTTCCCCAGCGTCCCCATGATCTTCCCATTGTTCCCCATTTTCCCCAGCATCCCCCATTATCTTCCCATCATTCCCCATTTTCCCCAGTGTCCACCAGGATCTTCCCATTGTTCCCCATTTTCCCCAGTGTCCAACATGATCTTCCCATCATTCCCCATTTTCCCTAGCGTCCCCCATGATCTTCCCATCGTTCCCCATTTTCCCCAGCATCCCCCATGATCTTCCCATCGTTCCCCATTTTCCCCAGCGTCCCTCATGATCTTCCCATCATTCCCCATTTTCACCAGTGTCTCCAATTATCTAACCATGGCTCCCCATTTTCCCCAGTGTCCCCCATGATCTTGCCATCGTTCCCAATTTTCACCAGCGTCCCCCATGATCTTCCCATCATTCCACATTTTCCACCAGTGTCCCCCATGATCTTCCCACCGCTCCCCATTTTCCCCAGTGTCCCAAATGATCTTCCCATCGTTCCCCATTTTCCCCAGCGTCCCTCATGTTCTTCCCATCGTTCCACATTTTCCCCAGTGTCTCCCATGATCTTCCCATCATTCCACATTTTCCACCAGTGTCCTCCATGATCTTCCCATCGCTCCCCATTTTCCCCAGTGTCCCCAATGATCTTCCCATCGTTTCCCATTTTCCCCAGTGTCCAACATGATCTTCCCATCATTCCCCATTTGCCCCAGCATCCCCCATGATCTTCCCATCGTTCCTCATTTTCCCCAGCGTCCCCCATGATCTTCACATTATTCCCCATTTTCCCCAGCATCCCCCATGATCTTCCCATCGTTCCCCATTTTCCCCAGCGTCCCCCATGATCTTCCCATCGTTCCCCATTTTCCCCAGCGTCCCTCATGATCTTCCCATCGTCCACATTTCCCCAGTGTCCCCCATGATCTTCCCATCGCTCCCAATTTTCCCCAGTATCCCCCATTATCTTCCCATCGTTCCCCATTTTCCCCAGTGTCCCCCATGATATTCCCATCCTTCCATATTTTCCCCAGCGTCCCCTATGAACTTCCCATCGTTCCCAATTTTCCCCAACGCCCCCCATGATCTTCCCATTGTTCCCCATTTTCCCCAGCATCCCCCATGATCTTCCCATCATTCCCCAATTTCCCCAGCGCCCCACATGATCTTCCCATCATTCCCCATTTTCCCCAGTGTCCCCCATGATCTTCCCATCATTCCCCATTTTCTCCAGTGTTTCCCAGGATCTTCCCATCGTTCCCCATTTTCCCCAGTGTCCAACATGATCTTCCCATCATTCCCCAATTTCCCCAGCACCCCACATGATCTTCCCATCATTCCCCATTTTCCCCAGTGTCCCCCATGATCTTCCCATCATTCCCCATTTTCTCCAGTGTTTCCCAGGATCTTCCCATCGTTCCCCATTTTCCCCAGTGTCCAACATGATCTTCCCATCGTTCCCCATTTTCCCCAGCATCCCCCATGATTTTCCCATCGTTCCCCATTTTCCCCAGCGTCCCCCATTATATTCCCATCGTTCCCCATTTTCCCCAGCATCCCTCATGATCTTCCCATCATTCCACATTTTCCACCAGTGTCCCCCATGATCTTCCCATCGCTCCCCATTTTCTCCAGCGCCCCCCATGATCTTCCCATTGTTCCCCATTGTCCCCAGCATCCCCCATGATCTTCCCATCGTTCCCCATTTTCCCCAGTGTCCCCCATGATCTTCCCATCGTTCCCCATTTTCTCCAGTGTTCCCCAGGATCTTCCCATCGTTCCCCATTTTCCCCAGTGTCCAACATGATCTTCCCATCATTCCCCAATTTCCCCAGCACCCCACATGATCTTCCCATCATTCCCCATTTTCCCCAGTGTCCCCCATGATCTTCCCATCATTCCCCATTTTCTCCAGTGTTTCCCAGGATCTTCCCATCGTTCCCCATTTTCCCCAGTGTCCAACATGATCTTCCCATCATTCCCCATTTTCCCCAGCATCCCCCATGATCTTCCCATCATTCCCCATTTTCCCCAGCGCACCCCATGATCTTCCCATTGTTCCCCATTTTCCCCAGCGTCCCCCATGTTCTTCCCATCGTTCCCCATTTTCTCCAGTGTTCCCCAGGATCTTCCCATCGTTCCCCATTTTCCCCAGTGTCCAACATGATCTTCCCATCGTTCCCCATTTTCCCCAGCATCCCCCATGATTTTCCCATCGTTCCCCATTTTCCCCAGCGTCCCCCATTATATTCCCATCGTTCCCCATTTTCCCCAGCATCCCTCATGATCTTCCCATCATTCCACATTTTCCACCAGTGTCCCCCATGATCTTCCCATCGCTCCCCATTTTCTCCAGCGCCCCCCATGATCTTCCCATTGTTCCCCATTGTCCCCAGCATCCCCCATGATCTTCCCATCGTTCCCCATTTTCCCCAGTGTCCCCCATGATCTTCCCATCGTTCCCCATTTTCTCCAGTGTTCCCCAGGATCTTCCCATCGTTCCCCATTTTCCCCAGTGTCCAACATGATCTTCCCATCGTTCCCCATTTTCCCCAGTGTCCCCCATGATCTTCCTATCGTTCCCCATTTTCTCCAGTGTTCCCCAGGATCTTCCCATCGTTCCCCATTTTCCCCAGCATCCCCCATGATCTTCCCATCCTTTCCCATTTTCCCCGGCGCCCCCCATGATCTTCACAATGTTCCCCATTTTCCCCAGTGTCCCCCATGATCTTCCCAATGTTCCCCATTTTCCCCAGCATCCCCCATGATCTTCCCATCGTTCCCCATTTTCCCCAGCACCCCCATGATCTTCCCATTGTTCCCCATTTTCCCCAGCGTCTCCCATGATCTTCCCATCGTTCCCCATTTTGCCCAGTGTGCCCAATGATCTTCCCATCGTTCCCCATTTTCCCCAGTGTCCCCCATGATCTTCCCATCGTTCCCCATTTTCTCCAGTGTTCCCCAGGATCTTCCCATCGTTCCCTATTTTCCCCAGTGTCCAACATGATCTTCACATCATTCTCCATTTTCCCCAGCATCCCCCATGATCTTCCCATCCTTCCCCATTTTCCCCGACGCCCCCCATGATCTTCCCATTGTTCCCCATTTTCCCCAGTGTCCCCCATGATCTTCCCATTGTTCCCCATTTTCCCCAGCATCCCCCATGATCTTCCCATCGTTCCCCATTTTCCCCAGCACCCCCCATGATCTTCACATCATTCCCCATTTTCCCCAGCATCCCCCATGACCTCCCCATCGTTCCCCATTTTCCCCAGCGTCCCCCATGATCTTCCCATCGTTCCCCATTTTCCCCAGCGTCCCTCATGATCTTCCCATCGTTCCACATTTTCCCCAGTGTCCCCCATGATCTTCCCATCGCTCCCCATTTTCCCCTGTCCCCCCCATGATCTTCCCATCATTCCCCATTTTCCAAAGTGCCACCCATGATCTTCCCATCGTTCCCCATTTTCCCCAGCATCCCCATGATCTTCCCATCGTTCCACATTTTCCCCAGTGTCCCCCATGATCTACCCATCGCTCCCCATTTTCCCCTGTGTCCCCCATGATCTTCCCATCTTCCCCCATTTTCCAAAGTGTCCCCCATGATCTTCCCATCGTTTCCCATTTTCCCCAGCATCCCCCATGATCTTCCCATCATTCCCTATTTTCCCCAGCGCACCCCATGATCTTCCCATTGTTCCCCATTTTCCCCAGCATCCCCCATGATCTTCCCATCGTTCCCCATTTTCTCCAGTGTTCCCCAGGATCTTCCCATCGTTCCCCATTTTCCCCAGTGTCCAACATGATCTTCCCATCGTTCCCCATTTTCCCCTGCATCCCCCATGATTTTCCCATCGTTCCCCATTTTCCCCAGCGTCCCCCATGATCTTCCCATCGTTCCCCATTTTCCCCAGCATCCCTCATGATCTTCCCATCATTCCACATTTTCCACCAGTGTCCCCCATGATCTTCCCATCGCTCCCCATTTTCCCCAGCGCCCCCCATGATCTTCCCATTGTTCCCCATTGTCCCCAGCATCCCCCATGATCTTCCCATCATTCCCCATTTTCCCCAGCGCCCCCCATGATCTTCCCATTGTTCCCCATTTTCCCCAGGGTCCCCCATGATCTTCCCATCATTCCCCATTTTGCCCAGTGTGCCCAATGATCTTCCCATCATTCCCCATTTTCCCCAGCGTCCCCCATGATCTTCCCATCATTCCCCATTTTGCCCAGTGTGCCCAATGATCTTCCCATTGTTCCCCATTTTCCCCAGCATCCCCCATTATCTTCCCATCGTTCCCCATTTTCCCCAGCACCCCCCATGATCTTCACATCATTCCCCATTTTCCCCAGCATCCCCCATGATCTTCCCATCGTTCCCCATTTTCCCCAGCGTCCCCCATGATCTTCCCATCGTTCCCCATTTTCCCCAGCATCCCTCATGATCTTCCCATCGTTCCACATTTTCCCCAGTGTCCCCCATGATCTTCCCATCGCTCCCCATTTTCCCCTGTGTCCCCCATGATCTTCCCATCCTTCCCCATTTTCCAAAGAGTCCCCCATGATCTTCCCATCGTTCCCCATTTTCCCCAGCATCCCCCATGTTCTTCCCATCCTTCCCCATTTTCTCCAGTGTCCCCAATGATCTTCCCATCGTTCCCCATTTTCCCCTGTCCCCCCCCCATGATCTTCCCATCATTCCCCATTTTCCAAAGTGCCACCCATGATCTTCCCATCGTTCCCCATTTTCCCCAGTGTCCCTCATGATCTTCCCATCGTTCCCCATTTTCCCCAGTGTCCCCAATGATCTTCCCATCGTTCCCCATTTTCCCCAGTGTCCAACATGATCTTCCCATCATTCCCCATTTGCCCCAGCATCCCCCATGATCTTCCCATCGTTCCTCATTTTCCCCAGCGTCCCCCATGATCTTCACATTATTCCCCATTTTCCCCAGCATCCCCCATGATCTTCCCATCGTTCCCCATTTTCCCCAGTATCCCCCATGATCTTCCCATCATTCCCCATTTTGCCCAGTGTGCCCAATGATCTTCCCATTGTTCCCCATTTTCCCCAGCATCCCCCATTATCTTCCCATCGTTCCCCATTTTCCCCAGCACCCCCCATGATCTTCACATCATTCCCCATTTTCCCCAGCATCCCCCATGATCTTCCCATCGTTCCCCATTTTCCCCAGCGTCCCCCATGATCTTCCCATCGTTCCCCATTTTCCCCAGCATCCCTCATGATCTTCCCATCGTTCCACATTTTCCCCAGTGTCCAACATGATCTTCCCATCATTCCCCATTTTCCCCAGCATCCCCCATGACCTTCCCATCCTTCCCCATTTTCCAAAGAGTCCCCCATGATCTTCCCATCGTTCCCCATTTTCCCCAGCATCCCCCATGTTCTTCCCATCCTTCCCCATTTTCTCCAGTGTCCCCAATGATCTTCCCATCGTTCCCCATTTTCCCCTGTCCCCCCCCCCATGATCTTCCCATCATTCCCCATTTTCCAAAGTGCCACCCATGATCTTCCCATCGTTCCCCATTTTCCCCAGTGTCCCTCATGATCTTCCCATCGTTCCCCATTTTCCCCAGTGTCCCCAATGATCTTCCCATCGTTCCCCATTTTCCCCAGTGTCCAACATGATCTTCCCATCATTCCCCATTTGCCCCAGCATCCCCCATGATCTTCCCATCGTTCCTCATTTTCCCCAGCGTCCCCCATGATCTTCACATTATTCCCCATTTTCCCCAGCATCCCCCATGATCTTCCCATCGTTCCCCATTTTCTCCAGTGTCCCCAATGATCTTCCCATCGTTCCCCATTTTCCCCAGCGTCCCCCATGATCTTCCCATCGTTCCCCATTTTCCCCAGCATCCCTCATGATCTTCCCATCGTTCCACATTTTCCCCAGTGTCCCCCATGATCTTCCCATCGCTCCCCATTTTCCCCTGTGTCCCCCATGATCTTCCCATCCTTCCCCATTTTCCAAAGAGTCCCCCATGATCTTCCCATCGTTCCCCATTTTCCCCAGCATCCCCCATGTTCTTCCCATCCTTCCCCATTTTCTCCAGTGTCCCCAATGATCTTCCCATCGTTCCCCATTTTCCCCTGTCCCCCCCCCCATGATCTTCCCATCATTCCCCATTTTCCAAAGTGCCACCCATGATCTTCCCATCGTTCCCCATTTTCCCCAGTGTCCCTCATGATCTTCCCATCGTTCCCCATTTTCCCCAGTGTCCCCAATGATCTTCCCATCGTTCCCCATTTTCCCCAGTGTCCAACATGATCTTCCCATCATTCCCCATTTGCCCCAGCATCCCCCATGATCTTCCCATTGTTCCCCATTTTCCCCAGCATCCCCCATGATCTTCCCATCATTCCCCAATTTCCCCAGCGCCCCACATGATCTTCCCATCATTCCCCATTTTCCCCAGTGTCCCCCATGATCTTCCCATCATTCCCCATTTTCTCCAGTGTTTCCCAGGATCTTCCCATCGTTCCCCATTTTCCCCAGTGTCCAACATGATCTTCCCATCATTCCCCAATTTCCCCAGCGCCCCACATGATCTTCCCATCATTCCCCATTTTCCCCAGTGTCCCCCATGATCTTCCCATCATTCCCCATTTTCTCCAGTGTTTCCCAGGATCTTCCCATCGTTCCCCATTTTCCCCAGTGTCCAACATGATCTTCCCATCATTCCCCATTTTCCCCAGCATCCCCCATGATCTTCCCATCATTCCCCATTTTCCCCAGCGCACCCCATGATCTTCCCATTGTTCCCCATTTTCCCCAGCGTCCCCCATGTTCTTCCCATCGTTCCCCATTTTCTCCAGTGTTCCCCAGGATCTTCCCATCGTTCCCCATTTTCCCCAGTGTCCAACATGATCTTCCCATCGTTCCCCATTTTCCCCAGCATCCCCCATGATTTTCCCATCGTTCCCCATTTTCCCCAGCGTCCCCCATTATCTTCCCATCGTTCCCCATTTTCCCCTGCATCCCCTATGATTTTCCCATCGTTCCCCATTTTCCCCAGCGTCCCCCATGATCTTCCCATCGTTCCCCATTTTCCCCAGCATCCCTCATGATCTTCCCATCATTCCACATTTTCCACCAGTGTCCCCCATGATCTTCCCATCGCTCCCAATTTTCCCCAGTATCCCCCATTATCTTCCCATCGTTCCCCATTTTCCCCAGTGTCCCCCATGATATTCCCATCCTTCCATATTTTCCCCAGCGTCCCCTATGAACTTCCCATCGTTCCCAATTTTCCCCAACGCCCCCCATGATCTTCCCATTGTTCCCCATTTTCCCCAGCGTCCCCCATGATCTTCCCATCGTTCCCCATTTTCCCCAGCGTCCCTCATGATCTTCCCATCGTCCACATTTCCCCAGTGTCCCCCATGATCTTCCCATCGCTCCCAATTTTCCCCAGTATCCCCCATTATCTTCCCATCGTTCCCCATTTTCCCCAGTGTCCCCCATGATATTCCCATCCTTCCATATTTTCCCCAGCGTCCCCTATGAACTTCCCATCGTTCCCAATTTTCCCCAATGCCCCCCATGATCTTCCCATTGTTCCCCATTTTCCCCAGCATCCCCCATGATCTTCCCATCATTCCCCAATTTCCCCAGTGCCCCACATGATCTTCCCATCACTCCCCATTTTCCCCAGTGTCCCCCATGATCTTCCCATCATTCCCCATTTTCTCCAGTGTTTCCCAGGATCTTCCCATCGTTCCCCATTTTCCCCAGTGTCCAACATGATCTTCCCATCATTCCCCAATTTCCCCAGCGCCCCACATGATCTTCCCATCATTCCCCATTTTCCCCAGTGTCCCCCATGATCTTCCCATCATTCCCCATTTTCTCCAGTGTTTCCCAGGATCTTCCCATCGTTCCCCATTTTCCCCAGTGTCCAACATGATCTTCCCATCATTCCCCATTTTCCCCAGCATCCCCCATGATCTTCCCATCATTCCCCATTTTCCCCAGCGCACCCCATGATCTTCCCATTGTTCCCCATTTTCCCCAGCGTCCCCCATGTTCTTCCCATCGTTCCCCATTTTCTCCAGTGTTCCCCAGGATCTTCCCATCGTTCCCCATTTTCCCCAGTGTCCAACATGATCTTCCCATCGTTCCCCATTTTCCCCAGCATCCCCCATGATATTCCCATCCTTCCATATTTTCCCCAGCGTCCCCTATGAACTTCCCATCGTTCCCAATTTTCCCCAACGCCCCCCATGATCTTCCCATCATTCCCCAATTTCCCCAGCGCCCCACATGATCTTCCCATCATTCCCCATTTTCCCCAGTGTCCCCCATGATCTTCCCATCATTCCCCATTTTCTCCAGTGTTTCCCAGGATCTTCCCATCGTTCCCCATTTTCCCCAGTGTCCAACATGATCTTCCCATCATTCCCCAATTTCCCCAGCGCCCCACATGATCTTCCCATCATTCCCCATTTTCCCCAGTGTCCCCCATGATCTTCCCATCATTCCCCATTTTCTCCAGTGTTTCCCAGGATCTTCCCATCGTTCCCCATTTTCCCCAGTGTCCAACATGATCTTCCCATCATTCCCCATTTTCCCCAGCATCCCCCATGATCTTCCCATCATTCCCCATTTTCCCCAGCGCACCCCATGATCTTCCCATTGTTCCCCATTTTCCCCAGCGTCCCCCATGTTCTTCCTATCGTTCCCCATTTTCTCCAGTGTTCCCCAGGATCTTCCCATCGTTCCCCATTTTCCCCAGTGTCCAACATGATCTTCCCATCGTTCCCCATTTTCCCCAGCATCCCCCATGATTTTCCCATCGTTCCCCATTTTCCCCAGCGTCCCCCATTATCTTCCCATCGTTCCCCATTTTCCCCAGCATCCCTCATGATCTTCCCATCATTCCACATTTTCCACCAGTGTCCCCCATGATCTTCCCATCGCTCCCCATTTTCTCCAGCGCCCCCCATGATCTTCCCATTGTTCCCCATTGTCCCCAGCATCCCCCATGATCTTCCCATCGTTCCCCATTTTCCCCAGTGTCCCCCATGATCTTCCCATCGTTCCCCATTTTCTCCAGTGTTCCCCAGGATCTTCCCATCGTTCCCCATTTTCCCCAGTGTCCAACATGATCTTCCCATCGTTCCCCATTTTCCCCAGTGTCCCCCATGATCTTCCTATCGTTCCCCATTTTCTCCAGTGTTCCCCAGGATCTTCCCATCGTTCCCCATTTTCCCCAGTGTCCAACATGATCTTTCCATCATTCCCCATTTTCCCCAGCATCCCCCATGATCTTCCCATCGTTCCCCATGTTCCCCAGCGCCCGCCATGATTTTCCCATTGTTCCCCATTTTCCCCAGCATCCCCCATGATCTTCCCATCCTTTCCCATTTTCCCCGGCGCCCCCCATGATCTTCACAATGTTCCCCATTTTCCCCAGTGTCCCCCATGATCTTCCCAATGTTCCCCATTTTCCCCAGCATCCCCATGATCTTCCCATCGTTCCCCATTTTCCCCAGCACCCCCATGATCTTCCCATTGTTCCCCATTTTCCCCAGCGTCCCCCATGATCTTCCCATCGTTCCCCATTTTGCCCAGTGTGCCCAATGATCTTCCCATTGTTCCCCATTTTCCCCAGGGTCCCCCATGATCTTCCCATCATTCCCCATTTTGCCCAGTGTGCCCAATGATCTTCCCATCATTCCCCATTTTCCCCAGCGTCCCCCATGATCTTCCCATCATTCCCCATTTTGCCCAGTGTGCCCAATGATCTTCCCATTGTTCCCCATTTTCCCCAGCATCCCCCATTATCTTCCCATCGTTCCCCATTTTCCCCAGCACCCCCCATGATCTTCACATCATTCCCCATTTTCCCCAGCATCCCCCATGATCTTCCCATCGTTCCCCATTTTCCCCAGCGTCCCCCATGATCTTCCCATCGTTCCCCATTTTCCCCAGCATCCCTCATGATCTTCCCATCGTTCCACATTTTCCCCAGTGTCCCCCATGATCTTCCCATCGCTCCCCATTTTCCCCTGTGTCCCCCATGATCTTCCCATCCTTCCCCATTTTCCAAAGTGCCACCCATGATCTTCCCATCGTTCCCCATTTTCCCCAGCATCCCCATGATCTTCCCATCGTTCCACATTTTCCCCAGTGTCCCCCATGATCTACCCATCGCTCCCCATTTTCCACCAGTGTCCCCCATGATCTTCCCATCGCTCCCAATTTTCCCCAGTATCCCCCATTATCTTCCCATCGTTCCCCATTTTCCCCAGTGTCCCCCATGATATTCCCATCCTTCCATATTTTCCCCAGCATCCCCTATGAACTTCCCATCGTTCCCAATTTTCCCCAACGCCCCCCATGATCTTCTCATTGTTCCCCATTTTCCCCAGCATCCCCCATGATCTTCCCATCATTCCCCAATTTCCCCAGCGCCCCACATGATCTTCCCATCATTCCCCATTTTCCCCAGTGTCCCCCATGATCTTCCCATCATTCCCCATTTTCTCCAGTGTTTCCCAGGATCTTCCCATCGTTCCCCATTTTCCCCAGTGTCCAACATGATCTTCCCATCATTCCCAATTTTCCCCAACGCCCCCCATGATCTTCCCATTGTTCCCCATTTTCCCCAGCGTCCCCCATGATCTTCCCATCGTTCCCCATTTTCCCCAGCGTCCCTCATGATCTTCCCATCGTCCACATTTCCCCAGTGTCCCCCATGATCTTCCCATCGCTCCCAATTTTCCCCAGTATCCCCCATTATCTTCCCATCGTTCCCCATTTTCCCCAGTGTCCCCCATGATATTCCCATCCTTCCATATTTTCCCCAGCGTCCCCTATGAACTTCCCATCGTTCCCAATTTTCCCCAACGCCCCCCATGATCTTCCCATTGTTCCCCATTTTCCCCAGCATCCCCCATGATCTTCCCATCATTCCCCAATTTCCCCAGCGCCCCACATGATCTTCCCATCATTCCCCATTTTCCCCAGTGTCCCCCATGATCTTCCCATCATTCCCCATTTTCTCCAGTGTTTCCCAGGATCTTCCCATCGTTCCCCATTTTCCCCAGTGTCCAACATGATCTTCCCATCATTCCCCAATTTCCCCAGCGCCCCACATGATCTTCCCATCATTCCCCATTTTCCCCAGTGTCCCCCATGATCTTCCCATCATTCCCCATTTTCTCCAGTGTTTCCCAGGATCTTCCCATCGTTCCCCATTTTCCCCAGTGTCCAACATGATCTTCCCATCATTCCCCATTTTCCCCAGCATCCCCCATGATCTTCCCATCATTCCCCATTTTCCCCAGCGCACCCCATGATCTTCCCATTGTTCCCCATTTTCCCCAGCGTCCCCCATGTTCTTCCCATCGTTCCCCATTTTCTCCAGTGTTCCCCAGGATCTTCCCATCGTTCCCCATTTTCCCCAGTGTCCAACATGATCTTCCCATCGTTCCCCATTTTCCCCTGCATCCCCCATGATATTCCCATCCTTCCATATTTTCCCCAGCGTCCCCTATGAACTTCCCATCGTTCCCAATTTTCCCCAACGCCCCCCATGATCTTCCCATTGTTCCCCATTTTCCCCAGCATCCCCCATGATCTTCCCATCATTCCCCAATTTCCCCAGCGCCCCACATGATCTTCCCATCATTCCCCATTTTCCCCAGTGTCCCCCATGATCTTCCCATCATTCCCCATTTTCTCCAGTGTTTCCCAGGATCTTCCCATCGTTCCCCATTTTCCCCAGTGTCCAACATGATCTTCCCATCATTCCCCAATTTCCCCAGCGCCCCACATGATCTTCCCATCATTCCCCATTTTCCCCAGTGTCCCCCATGATCTTCCCATCATTCCCCATTTTCTCCAGTGTTTCCCAGGATCTTCCCATCGTTCCCCATTTTCCCCAGTGTCCAACATGATCTTCCCATCATTCCCCATTTTCCCCAGCATCCCCCATGATCTTCCCATCATTCCCCATTTTCCCCAGCGCACCCCATGATCTTCCCATTGTTCCCCATTTTCCCCAGCGTCCCCCATGTTCTTCCCATCGTTCCCCATTTTCTCCAGTGTTCCCCAGGATCTTCCCATCGTTCCCCATTTTCCCCAGTGTCCAACATGATCTTCCCATCGTTCCCCATTTTCCCCAGCATCCCCCATGATTTTCCCATCGTTCCCCATTTTCCCCAGCGTCCCCCATTATCTTCCCATCGTTCCCCATTTTCCCCAGCATCCCTCATGATCTTCCCATCATTCCACATTTTCCACCAGTGTCCCCCATGATCTTCCCATCGCTCCCCATTTTCTCCAGCGCCCCCCATGATCTTCCCATTGTTCCCCATTGTCCCCAGCATCCCCCATGATCTTCCCATCGTTCCCCATTTTCCCCAGTGTCCCCCATGATCTTCCCATCGTTCCCCATTTTCTCCAGTGTTCCCCAGGATCTTCCCATCGTTCCCCATTTTCCCCAGTGTCCAACATGATCTTCCCATCGTTCCCCATTTTCCCCAGTGTCCCCCATGATCTTCCTATCGTTCCCCATTTTCTCCAGTGTTCCCCAGGATCTTCCCATCGTTCCCCATTTTCCCCAGTGTCCAACATGATCTTTCCATCATTCCCCATTTTCCCCAGCATCCCCCATGATCTTCCCATCGTTCCCCATGTTCCCCAGCGCCCGCCATGATTTTCCCATTGTTCCCCATTTTCCCCAGCATCCCCCATGATCTTCCCATCCTTTCCCATTTTCCCCGGCGCCCCCCATGATCTTCACAATGTTCCCCATTTTCCCCAGTGTCCCCCATGATCTTCCCAATGTTCCCCATTTTCCCCAGCATCCCCATGATCTTCCCATCGTTCCCCATTTTCCCCAGCACCCCCATGATCTTCCCATTGTTCCCCATTTTCCCCAGCGTCCCCCATGATCTTCCCATCGTTCCCCATTTTGCCCAGTGTGCCCAATGATCTTCCCATTGTTCCCCATTTTCCCCAGGGTCCCCCATGATCTTCCCATCATTCCCCATTTTGCCCAGTGTGCCCAATGATCTTCCCATCATTCCCCATTTTCCCCAGCGTCCCCCATGATCTTCCCATCATTCCCCATTTTGCCCAGTGTGCCCAATGATCTTCCCATTGTTCCCCATTTTCCCCAGCATCCCCCATTATCTTCCCATCGTTCCCCATTTTCCCCAGCACCCCCCATGATCTTCACATCATTCCCCATTTTCCCCAGCATCCCCCATGATCTTCCCATCGTTCCCCATTTTCCCCAGCGTCCCCCATGATCTTCCCATCGTTCCCCATTTTCCCCAGCATCCCTCATGATCTTCCCATCGTTCCACATTTTCCCCAGTGTCCCCCATGATCTTCCCATCGCTCCCCATTTTCCCCTGTGTCCCCCATGATCTTCCCATCCTTCCCCATTTTCCAAAGAGTCCCCCATGATCTTCCCATCGTTCCCAATTTTCCCCAGCATCCCCCATGTTCTTCCCATCCTTCCCCATTTTCTCCAGTGTCCCCAATGATCTTCCCATCGTTCCCCATTTTCCCCTGTCCCCCCCCCCATGATCTTCCCATCATTCCCCATTTTCCAAAGTGCCACCCATGATCTTCCCATCGTTCCCCATTTTCCCCAGTGTCCCTCATGATCTTCCCATCGTTCCCCATTTTCCCCAGTGTCCCCAATGATCTTCCCATCGTTCCCCATTTTCCCCAGTGTCCAACATGATCTTCCCATCATTCCCCATTTGCCCCAGCATCCCCCATGATCTTCCCATCGTTCCTCATTTTCCCCAGCGTCCCCCATGATCTTCACATTATTCCCCATTTTCCCCAGCATCCCCCATGATCTTCCCATCGTTCCCCATTTTCTCCAGTGTCCCCAATGATCTTCCCATCGTTCCCCATTTTCCCCAGCGTCCCCCATGATCTTCCCATCGTTCCCCATTTTCCCCAGCATCCCTCATGATCTTCCCATCGTTCCACATTTTCCCCAGTGTCCCCCATGATCTTCCCATCGCTCCCCATTTTCCCCTGTGTCCCCCATGATCTTCCCATCCTTCCCCATTTTCCAAAGAGTCCCCCATGATCTTCCCATCGTTCCCCATTTTCCCCAGCATCCCCCATGTTCTTCCCATCCTTCCCCATTTTCTCCAGTGTCCCCAATGATCTTCCCATCGTTCCCCATTTTCCCCTGTCCCCCCCCCATGATCTTCCCATCATTCCCCATTTTCCAAAGTGCCACCCATGATCTTCCCATCGTTCCCCATTTTCCCCAGTGTCCCTCATGATCTTCCCATCGTTCCCCATTTTCCCCAGTGTCCCCAATGATCTTCCCATCGTTCCCCATTTTCCCCAGTGTCCAACATGATCTTCCCATCATTCCCCATTTGCCCCAGCATCCCCCATGATCTTCCCATCGTTCCTCATTTTCCCCAGCGTCCCCCATGATCTTCACATTATTCCCCATTTTCCCCAGCATCCCCCATGATCTTCCCATCGTTCCCCATTTTCTCCAGTGTCCCCAATGATCTTCCCATCGTTCCCCATTTTCCCCTGTCCCCCCCATGATCTTCCCATCATTCCCCATTTTCCAAAGTGCCACCCATGATCTTCCCATCGTTCCCCATTTTCCCCAGCATCCCCATGATCTTCCCATCGTTCCACATTTTCCCCAGTGTCCCCCATGATCTACCCATCGCTCCCCATTTTCCACCAGTGTCCCCCATGATCTTCCCATCGCTCCCAATTTTCCCCAGTATCCCCCATTATCTTCCCATCGTTCCCCATTTTCCCCAGTGTCCCCCATGATATTCCCATCCTTCCATATTTTCCCCAGCATCCCCTATGAACTTCCCATCGTTCCCAATTTTCCCCAACGCCCCCCATGATCTTCTCATTGTTCCCCATTTTCCCCAGCATCCCCCATGATCTTCCCATCATTCCCCAATTTCCCCAGCGCCCCACATGATCTTCCCATCATTCCCCATTTTCCCCAGTGTCCCCCATGATCTTCCCATCATTCCCCATTTTCTCCAGTGTTTCCCAGGATCTTCCCATCGTTCCCCATTTTCCCCAGTGTCCAACATGATCTTCCCATCATTCCCCAATTTCCCCAGCGCCCCACATGATCTTCCCATCATTCCCCATTTTCCCCAGTGTCCCCCATGATCTTCCCATCATTCCCCATTTTCTCCAGTGTTTCCCAGGATCTTCCCATCGTTCCCCATTTTCCCCAGTGTCCAACATGATCTTCCCATCATTCCCCATTTTCCCCAGCATCCCCCATGATCTTCCCATCATTCCCCATTTTCCCCAGCGCACCCCATGATCTTCCCATTGTTCCCCATTTTCCCCAGCGTCCCCCATGTTCTTCCCATCGTTCCCCATTTTCTCCAGTGTTCCCCAGGATCTTCCCATCGTTCCCCATTTTCCCCAGTGTCCAACATGATCTTCCCATCGTTCCCCATTTTCCCCAGCATCCCCCATGATTTTCCCATCGTTCCCCATTTTCCCCAGCGTCCCCCATTATCTTCCCATCGTTCCCCATTTTCCCCAGCATCCCTCATGATCTTCCCATCATTACACATTTTCCACCAGTGTCCCCCATGATCTTCCCATCGCTCCCCATTTTCTCCAGCGCCCCCCATGATCTTCCCATTGTTCCCCATTGTCCCCAGCATCCCTCATGATCTTCCCATCGTTCCCCATTTTCCCCAGTGTCCCCCATGATCTTCCCATCGTTCCCCATTTTCTCCAGTGTTCCCCAGGATCTTCCCATCGTTCCCCATTTTCCCCAGTGTCCAACATGATCTTCCCATCGTTCCCCATTTTCCCCAGTGTCCCCCATGATCTTCCCATCATTCCCCATTTTCTCCAGTGTTTCCCAGGATCTTCCCATCGTTCCCCATTTTCCCCAGTGTCCAACATGATCTTCCCATCATTCCCCATTTTCCCCTGCATCCCCCATGATATTCCCATCCTTCCATATTTTCCCCAGCGTCCCCTATGAACTTCCCATCGTTCCCAATTTTCCCCAACGCCCCCCATGATCTTCCCATTGTTCCCCATTTTCCCCAGCATCCCCCATGATCTTCCCATCATTCCCCAATTTCCCCAGCGCCCCACATGATCTTCCCATCATTCCCCATTTTCCCCAGTGTCCCCCATGATCTTCCCATCATTCCCCATTTTCTCCAGTGTTTCCCAGGATCTTCCCATCGTTCCCCATTTTCCCCAGTGTCCAACATGATCTTCCCATCATTCCCCAATTTCCCCAGCGCCCCACATGATCTTCCCATCATTCCCCATTTTCCCCAGTGTCCCCCATGATCTTCCCATCATTCCCCATTTTCTCCAGTGTTTCCCAGGATCTTCCCATCGTTCCCCATTTTCCCCAGTGTCCAACATGATCTTCCCATCATTCCCCATTTTCCCCAGCATCCCCCATGATCTTCCCATCATTCCCCATTTTCCCCAGCGCACCCCATGATCTTCCCATTGTTCCCCATTTTCCCCAGCGTCCCCCATGTTCTTCCCATCGTTCCCCATTTTCTCCAGTGTTCCCCAGGATCTTCCCATCGTTCCCCATTTTCCCCAGTGTCCAACATGATCTTCCCATCGTTCCCCATTTTCCCCAGCATCCCCCATGATTTTCCCATCGTTCCCCATTTTCCCCAGCGTCCCCCATTATCTTCCCATCGTTCCCCATTTTCCCCAGCATCCCTCATGATCTTCCCATCATTCCACATTTTCCACCAGTGTCCCCCATGATCTTCCCATCGCTCCCCATTTTCTCCAGCGCCCCCCATGATCTTCCCATTGTTCCCCATTGTCCCCAGCATCCCCCATGATCTTCCCATCGTTCCCCATTTTCCCCAGTGTCCCCCATGATCTTCCCATCGTTCCCCATTTTCTCCAGTGTTCCCCAGGATCTTCCCATCGTTCCCCATTTTCCCCAGTGTCCAACATGATCTTCCCATCGTTCCCCATTTTCCCCAGTGTCCCCCATGATCTTCCCATCGTTCCCCATTTTCTCCAGTGTTCCCCAGGATCTTCCCATCGTTCCCCATTTTCCCCAGTGTCCAACATGATCTTCCCATCGTTCCCCATTTTCCCCAGTGTCCCCCATGATCTTCCTATCGTTCCCCATTTTCTCCAGTGTTCCCCAGGATCTTCCCATCGTTCCCCATTTTCCCCAGTGTCCAACATGATCTTCCCATCATTCCCCAATTTCCCCAGCGCCCCACATGATCTTCCCATCATTCCCCATTTTCCCCAGCATCCCCCATGTTCTTCCCATCCTTCCCCATTTTCTCCAGTGTCCCCAATGATCTTCCCATCGTTCCCCATTTTCCCCTGTCCCCCCCCCCATGATCTTCCCATCATTCCCCATTTTCCAAAGTGCCACCCATGATCTTCCCATCGTTCCCCATTTTCCCCAGTGTCCCTCATGATCTTCCCATCGTTCCCCATTTTCCCCAGTGTCCCCAATGATCTTCCCATCGTTCCCCATTTTCCCCAGTGTCCAACATGATCTTCCCATCATTCCCCATTTGCCCCAGCATCCCCCATGATCTTCCCATCGTTCCTCATTTTCCCCAGCGTCCCCCATGATCTTCACATTATTCCCCATTTTCCCCAGCATCCCCCATGATCTTCCCATCGTTCCCCATTTTCTCCAGTGTCCCCAATGATCTTCCCATCGTTCCCCATTTTCCCCTGTCCCCCCCATGATCTTCCCATCATTCCCCATTTTCCAAAGTGCCACCCATGATCTACCCATCGCTCCCCATTTTCCACCAGTGTCCCCCATGATCTTCCCATCGCTCCCAATTTTCCCCAGTATCCCCCATTATCTTCCCATCGTTCCCCATTTTCCCCAGTGTCCCCCATGATATTCCCATCCTTCCATATTTTCCCCAGCGTCCCCTATGAACTTCCCATCGTTCCCAATTTTCCCCAACGCCCCCCATGATCTTCCCATTGTTCCCCATTTTCCCCAGCATCCCCCATGATCTTCCCATCATTCCCCAATTTCCCCAGCGCCCCACATGATCTTCCCATCATTCCCCATTTTCCCCAGTGTCCCCCATGATCTTCCCATCATTCCCCATTTTCTCCAGTGTTTCCCAGGATCTTCCCATCGTTCCCCATTTTCCCCAGTGTCCAACATGATCTTCCCATCATTCCCCAATTTCCCCAGCGCCCCACATGATCTTCCCATCATTCCCCATTTTCCCCAGTGTCCCCCATGATCTTCCCATCATTCCCCATTTTCTCCAGTGTTTCCCAGGATCTTCCCATCGTTCCCCATTTTCCCCAGTGTCCAACATGATCTTCCCATCATTCCCCAATTTCCCCAGCGCCCCACATGATCTTCCCATCATTCCCCATTTTCCCCAGTGTCCCCCATGATCTTCCCATCATTCCCCATTTTCTCCAGTGTTCCCCAGGATCTTCCCATCGTTCCCCATTTTCCCCAGTGTCCAACATGATCTTCCCATCGTTCCCCATTTTCCCCAGCATCCCCCATGATTTTCCCATCGTTCCCCATTTTCCCCAGCGTCCCCCATTATCTTCCCATCGTTCCCCATTTTCCCCAGCATCCCTCATGATCTTCCCATCATTACACATTTTCCACCAGTGTCCCCCATGATCTTCCCATCGCTCCCCATTTTCTCCAGCGCCCCCCATGATCTTCCCATTGTTCCCCATTGTCCCCAGCATCCCCCATGATCTTCCCATCGTTCCCCATTTTCCCCAGTGTCCCCCATGATCTTCCCATCGTTCCCCATTTTCTCCAGTGTTCCCCAGGATCTTCCCATCGTTCCCCATTTTCCCCAGTGTCCAACATGATCTTCCCATCGTTCCCCATTTTCCCCAGTGTCCCCCATGATCTTCCCATCATTCCCCATTTTCTCCAGTGTTTCCCAGGATCTTCCCATCGTTCCCCATTTTCCCCAGTGTCCAACATGATCTTCCCATCATTCCCCATTTTCCCCTGCATCCCCCATGATATTCCCATCCTTCCATATTTTCCCCAGCGTCCCCTATGAACTTCCCATCGTTCCCAATTTTCCCCAACGCCCCCCATGATCTTCCCATTGTTCCCCATTTTCCCCAGCATCCCCATGATCTTCCCATCATTCCCCAATTTCCCCAGCGCCCCACATGATCTTCCCATCATTCCCCATTTTCCCCAGTGTCCCCCATGATCTTCCCATCATTCCCCATTTTCTCCAGTGTTTCCAAGGATCTTCCCATCGTTCCCCATTTTCCCCAGTGTCCAACATGATCTTCCCATCATTCCCCAATTTCCCCAGCGCCCCACATGATCTTCCCATCATTCCCCATTTTCCCCAGTGTCCCCCATGATCTTCCCATCATTCCCCATTTTCTCCAGTGTTTCCCAGGATCTTCCCATCGTTCCCCATTTTCCCCAGTGTCCAACATGATCTTCCCATCATTCCCCATTTTCCCCAGCATCCCCCATGATCTTCCCATCATTCCCCATTTTCCCCAGCGCACCCCATGATCTTCCCATTGTTCCCCATTTTCCCCAGCGTCCCCCATGTTCTTCCCATCGTTCCCCATTTTCTCCAGTGTTTCCCAGGATCTTCCCATCGTTCCCCATTTTCCCCAGTGTCCAACATGATCTTCCCATCATTCCCCATTTTCCCCAGCATCCCCCATGATCTTCCCATCATTCCCCATTTTCCCCAGCGTCCCCCATGTTCTTCCCATCGTTCCCCATTTTCTCCAGTGTTCCCCAGGATCTTCCCATCGTTCCCCATTTTCCCCAGTGTCCAACATGTTCTTCCCATCGTTCCCCATTTTCCCCAGCATCCCCCATTATCTTCCCATCGTTCCCCATTTTCCCCAGCATCCCTCATTATCTTCCCATCATTCCACATTTTCCACCAGTGTCCCCCATGATCTTCCCATCGCTCCCCATTTTCTCCAGCGCCCCCCATGATCTTCCCATTGTTCCCCATTGTCCCCAGCATCCCCCATGATCTTCCCATCGTTCCCCATTTTCCCCAGTGTCCCCCATGATCTTCCCATCGTTCCCCATTTTCTCCAGTGTTCCCCAGGATCTTCCCATCGTTCCCCATTTTCCCCAGTGTCCAACATGATCTTCCCATCGTTCCCCATTTTCCCCAGTGTCCCCCATGATCTTCCTATCGTTCCCCATTTTCTCCAGTGTTCCCCAGGATCTTCCCATCGTTCCCCATTTTCCCCAGTGTCCAACATGATCTTCCCATCATTCCCCAATTTCCCCAGCGCCCCACATGATCTTCCCATCATTCCCCATTTTCCCCAGTGTCCCCCATGATCTTCCCATCATTCCCCATTTTCTCCAGTGTTTCCCAGGATCTTCCCATCGTTCCCCATTTTCCCCAGTGTCCAACATGATCTTCCCATCATTCCCCATTTTCCCCAGCATCCCCCATGATCTTCCCATCATTCCCCATTTTCCCCAGCGCACCCCATGATCTTCCCATTGTTCCCCATTTTCCCCAGCGTCCCCCATGTTCTTCCTATCGTTCCCCATTTTCTCCAGTGTTCCCCAGGATCTTCCCATCGTTCCCCATTTTCCCCAGTGTCCAACATGATCTTCCCATCGTTCCCCATTTTCCCCAGTGTCCCCCATGATCTTCCTATCGTTCCCCATTTTCTCCAGTGTTCCCCAGGATCTTCCCATCGTTCCCCATTTTCCCCAGTGTCCAACATGATCTTTCCATTATTCCCCATTTTCCCCAGCATCCCCCATGATCTTCCCATCGTTCCCCATGTTCCCCAGCGCCCGCCATGATTTTCCCATTGTTCCCCATTTTCCCCAGCATCCCCCATGATCTTCCCATCCTTTCCCATTTTCCCCGGCGCCCCCCATGATCTTCACAATGTTCCCCATTTTCCCCAGTGTCCCCCATGATCTTCCCAATGTTCCCCATTTTCCCCAGCATCCCCCATGATCTTCCCATCGTTCCCCATTTTCCCCAGCACCCCCATGATCTTCCCATTGTTCCCCATTTTCCCCAGCGTCCCCCATGATCTTCCCATCGTTCCCCATTTTGCCCAGTGTGCCCAATGATCTTCCCATTGTTCCCCATTTTCCCCAGGGTCCCCCATGATCTTCCCATCATTCCCCATTTTGCCCAGTGTGCCCAATGATCTTCCCATCATTCCCCATTTTCCCCAGCGTCCCCCATGATCTTCCCATCATTCCCCATTTTGCCCAGTGTGCCCAATGATCTTCCCATTGTTCCCCATTTTCCCCAGCATCCCCCATGATCTTCCCATCGTTCCCCATTTTCCCCAGCACCCCCCATGATCTTCACATCATTCCCCATTTTCCCCAGCATCCCCCATGATCTTCCCATCGTTCCCCATTTTCCCCAGCGTCCCCCATGATCTTCCCATCGTTCCCCATTTTCCCCAGCATCCCTCATGATCTTCCCATCGTTCCACATTTTCCCCAGTGTCCCCCATGATCTTCCCATCGCTCCCCATTTTCCCCTGTGTCCCCCATGATCTTCCCATCCTTCCCCATTTTCCAAAGAGTCCCCCATGATCTTCCCATCGTTCCCCATTTTCCCCAGCATCCCCCATGTTCTTCCCATCCTTCCCCATTTTCTCCAGTGTCCCCAATGATCTTCCCATCGTTCCCCATTTTCCCCTGTCCCCCCCCCATGATCTTCCCATCATTCCCCATTTTCCAAAGTGCCACCCATGATCTTCCCATCGTTCCCCATTTTCCCCAGTGTCCCTCATGATCTTCCCATCGTTCCCCATTTTCCCCAGTGTCCCCAATGATCTTCCCATCGTTCCCCATTTTCCCCAGTGTCCAACATGATCTTCCCATCATTCCCCATTTGCCCCAGCATCCCCCATGATCTTCCCATCGTTCCTCATTTTCCCCAGCGTCCCCCATGATCTTCCCATCGTTCCCCATTTTCCCCAGCATCCCTCATGATCTTCCCATCATTCCACATTTTCCACCAGTGTCCCCCATGATCTTCCCATCGCTCCCAATTTTCCCCAGTATCCCCCATTATCTTCCCATCGTTCCCCATTTTCCCCAGTGTCCCCCATGATATTCCCATCCTTCCATATTTTCCCCAGCGTCCCCTATGAACTTCCCATCGTTCCCAATTTTCCCCAACGCCCCCCATGATCTTCCCATTGTTCCCCATTTTCCCCAGCATCCCCCATGATCTTCCCATCATTCCCCAATTTCCCCAGCGCCCCACATGATCTTCCCATCATTCCCCATTTTCCCCAGTGTCCCCCATGATCTTCCCATCATTCCCCATTTTCTCCAGTGTTTCCCAGGATCTTCCCATCGTTCCCCATTTTCCCCAGTGTCCAACATGATCTTCCCATCATTCCCCAATTTCCCCAGCGCCCCACATGATCTTCCCATCATTCCCCATTTTCCCCAGTGTCCCCCATGATCTTCCCATCATTCCCCATTTTCTCCAGTGTTTCCCAGGATCTTCCCATCGTTCCCCATTTTCCCCAGTGTCCAACATGATCTTCCCATCATTCCCCATTTTCCCCAGCATCCCCCATGATCTTCCCATCATTCCCCATTTTCCCCAGCGCACCCCATGATCTTCCCATTGTTCCCCATTTTCCCCAGCGTCCCCCATGTTCTTCCCATCGTTCCCCATTTTCTCCAGTGTTCCCCAGGATCTTCCCATCGTTCCCCATTTTCCCCAGTGTCCAACATGATCTTCCCATCGTTCCCCATTTTCCCCAGCATCCCCCATGATTTTCCCATCGTTCCCCATTTTCCCCAGCGTCCCCCATTATCTTCCCATCGTTCCCCATTTTCCCCTGCATCCCCCATGATTTTCCCATCGTTCCCCATTTTCCCCAGCGTCCCCCATGATCTTCCCATCGTTCCCCATTTTCCCCAGCATCCCTCATGATCTTCCCATCATTCCACATTTTCCACCAGTGTCCCCCATGATCTTCCCATCGCTCCCAATTTTCCCCAGTATCCCCCATTATCTTCCCATCGTTCCCCATTTTCCCCAGTGTCCCCCATGATATTCCCATCCTTCCATATTTTCCCCAGCGTCCCCTATGAACTTCCCATCGTTCCCAATTTTCCCCAACGCCCCCCATGATCTTCCCATTGTTCCCCATTTTCCCCAGCGTCCCCCATGATCTTCCCATCGTTCCCCATTTTCCCCAGCGTCCCTCATGATCTTCCCATCGTCCACATTTCCCCAGTGTCCCCCATGATCTTCCCATCGCTCCCAATTTTCCCCAGTATCCCCCATTATCTTCCCATCGTTCCCCATTTTCCCCAGTGTCCCCCATGATATTCCCATCCTTCCATATTTTCCCCAGCATCCCCTATGAACTTCCCATCGTTCCCAATTTTCCCCAACGCCCCCCATGATCTTCCCATTGTTCCCCATTTTCCCCAGTGTCCCCCATGATCTTCCCAATGTTCCCCATTTTCCCCAGCATCCCCCATGATCTTCCCATCGTTCCCCATTTTCCCCAGCACCCCCATGATCTTCCCATTGTTCCCCATTTTCCCCAGCGTCCCCCATGATCTTCCCATCATTCCCCATTTTCCCCAGCGTCCCCCATGATCTTCCCATCATTCCCCATTTTGCCCAGTGTGCCCAATGATCTTCCCATTGTTCCCCATTTTCCCCAGCATCCCCCATTATCTTCCCATCGTTCCCCATTTTCCCCAGCACCCCCCATGATCTTCACATCATTCCCCATTTTCCCCAGCATCCCCCATGATCTTCCCATCGTTCCCCATTTTCCCCAGCGTCCCCCATGATCTTCCCATCGTTCCCCATTTTCCCCAGCATCCCTCATGATCTTCCCATCGTTCCACATTTTCCCCAGTGTCCCCCATGATCTTCCCATCGCTCCCCATTTTCCCCTGTGTCCCCCATGATCTTCCCATCCTTCCCCATTTTCCAAAGAGTCCCCCATGATCTTCCCATCGTTCCCCATTTTCCCCAGCATCCCCCATGTTCTTCCCATCCTTCCCCATTTTCTCCAGTGTCCCCAATGATCTTCCCATCGTTCCCCATTTTCCCCTGTCCCCCCCCCCATGATCTTACCATCATTCCCCATTTTCCAAAGTGCCACCCATGATCTTCCCATCGTTCCCCATTTTCCCCAGTGTCCCTCATGATCTTCCCATCGTTCCCCATTTTCCCCAGTGTCCCCAATGATCTTCCCATCGTTCCCCATTTTCCCCAGTGTCCAACATGATCTTCCCATCATTCCCCATTTGCCCCAGCATCCCCCATGATCTTCCCATCGTTCCTCATTTTCCCCAGCGTCCCCCATGATCTTCACATTATTCCCCATTTTCCCCAGCATCCCCCATGATCTTCCCATCGTTCCCCATTTTCTCCAGTGTCCCCAATGATCTTCCCATCGTTCCCCATTTTCCCCAGCGTCCCCCATGATCTTCCCATCGTTCCCCATTTTCCCCAGCATCCCTCATGATCTTCCCATCGTTCCACATTTTCCCCAGTGTCCCCCATGATCTTCCCATCGCTCCCCATTTTCCCCTGTGTCCCCCATGATCTTCCCATCCTTCCCCATTTTCCAAAGAGTCCCCCATGATCTTCCCATCGTTCCCCATTTTCCCCAGCATCCCCCATGTTCTTCCCATCCTTCCCCATTTTCTCCAGTGTCCCCAATGATCTTCCCATCGTTCCCCATTTTCCCCTGTCCCCCCCCCATGATCTTCCCATCATTCCCCATTTTCCAAAGTGCCACCCATGATCTTCCCATCGTTCCCCATTTTCCCCAGTGTCCCTCATGATCTTCCCATCGTTCCCCATTTTCCCCAGTGTCCCCAATGATCTTCCCATCGTTCCCCATTTTCCCCAGTGTCCAACATGATCTTCCCATCATTCCCCATTTGCCCCAGCATCCCCCATGATCTTCCCATCGTTCCTCATTTTCCCCAGCGTCCCCCATGATCTTCACATTATTCCCCATTTTCCCCAGCATCCCCCATGATCTTCCCATCGTTCCCCATTTTCTCCAGTGTCCCCAATGATCTTCCCATCGTTCCCCATTTTCCCCAGTGTCCAACATGATCTTCCCATCATTCCCCATTTTCCCCAGCATCCCCCATGATCTTCCCATCATTCCCCATTTTCCCCAGCGCACCCCATGATCTTCCCATTGTTCCCCATTTTCCCCAGCGTCCCCCATTATCTTCCCATCGTTCCCCATTTTCCCCAGCATCCCTCATGATCTTCCCATCATTCCACA
This sequence comes from Ascaphus truei, assembly GCF_040206685.1. Lineage (NCBI taxonomy): Eukaryota > Metazoa > Chordata > Amphibia > Anura > Ascaphidae > Ascaphus > Ascaphus truei. The sequence continues at coordinate 146,302,839 of NC_134486.1, forward strand.
TTTTCCACCAGTGTCCCCCATGATCTTCCCATCGCTCCCCATTTTCTCCAGCGCCCCCCATGATCTTCCCATTGTTCCCCATTGTCCCCAGCATCCCCCATGATCTTCCCATCGTTCCCCATTTTCCCCAGTGTCCCCCATGATCTTCCCATCGTTCCCCATTTTCTCCAGTGTTCCCCAGGATCTTCCCATCGTTCCCCATTTTCCCCAGTGTCCAACATGATCTTCCCATCGTTCCCCATTTTCCCCAGTGTCCCCCATGATCTTCCTATCGTTCCCCATTTTCTCCAGTGTTCCCCAGGATCTTCCCATCGTTCCCCATTTTCCCCTGTCCCCCCCCCCATGATCTTCCCATCATTCCCCATTTTCCAAAGTGCCACCCATGATCTTCCCATCGTTCCCCATTTTCCCCAGTGTCCCTCATGATCTTCCCATCGTTCCCCATTTTCCCCAGTGTCCCCAATGATCTTCCCATCGTTCCCCATTTTCCCCAGTGTCCAACATGATCTTCCCATCATTCCCCATTTGCCCCAGCATCCCCCATGATCTTCCCATCGTTCCTCATTTTCCCCAGCGTCCCCCATGATCTTCACATTATTCCCCATTTTCCCCAGCATCCCCCATGATCTTCCCATCGTTCCCCATTTTCTCCAGTGTCCCCAATGATCTTCCCATCGTTCCCCATTTTCCCCAGCGTCCCCCATGATCTTCCCATCGTTCCCCATTTTCCCCAGCATCCCTCATGATCTTCCCATCGTTCCACATTTTCCCCAGTGTCCCCCATGATCTTCCCATCGCTCCCCATTTTCCCCTGTGTCCCCCATGATCTTCCCATCCTTCCCCATTTTCCAAAGAGTCCCCCATGATCTTCCCATCGTTCCCCATTTTCCCCAGCATCCCCCATGTTCTTCCCATCCTTCCCCATTTTCTCCAGTGTCCCCAATGATCTTCCCATCGTTCCCCATTTTCCCCTGTCCCCCCCCCATGATCTTCCCATCATTCCCCATTTTCCAAAGTGCCACCCATGATCTTCCCATCGTTCCCCATTTTCCCCAGTGTCCCTCATGATCTTCCCATCGTTCCCCATTTTCCCCAGTGTCCCCAATGATCTTCCCATCGTTCCCCATTTTCCCCAGTGTCCAACATGATCTTCCCATCATTCCCCATTTGCCCCAGCATCCCCCATGATCTTCCCATCGTTCCTCATTTTCCCCAGCGTCCCCCATGATCTTCACATTATTCCCCATTTTCCCCAGCATCCCCCATGATCTTCCCATTGTTCCCCATTTTCTCCAGTGTCCCCAATGATCTTCCCATCGTTCCCCATTTTCCCCAGTGTCCAACATGATCTTCCCATCATTCCCCATTTTCCCCAGCATCCCCCATGATCTTCCCATCATTCCCCATTTTCCCCAGCGCACCCCATGATCTTCCCATTGTTCCCCATTTTCCCCAGCGTCCCCCATTATCTTCCCATCGTTCCCCATTTTCCCCAGCATCCCTCATGATCTTCCCATCATTCCACATTTTCCACCAGTGTCCCCCATGATCTTCCCATCGCTCCCCATTTTCTCCAGCGCCCCCCATGATCTTCCCATTGTTCCCCATTGTCCTCAGCATCCCCCATGATCTTCCCATCGTTCCCCATTTTCCCCAGTGTCCCCCATGATCTTCCCATCGTTCCCCATTTTCTCCAGTGTTCCCCAGGATCTTCCCATCGTTCCCCATTTTCCCCAGTGTCCAACATGATCTTCCCATCGTTCCCCATTTTCCCCAGTGTCCCCCATGATCTTCCTATCGTTCCCCATTTTCTCCAGTGTTCCCCAGGATCTTCCCATCGTTCCCCATTTTCCCCAGTGTCCAACATGATCTTTCCATCATTCCCCATTTTCCCCAGCATCCCCCATGATCTTCCCATCGTTCCCCATGTTCCCCAGCGCCCGCCATGATTTTCCCATTGTTCCCCATTTTCCCCAGCATCCCCCATGATCTTCCCATCCTTTCCCATTTTCCCCGGCGCCCCCCATGATCTTCACAATGTTCCCCATTTTCCCCAGTGTCCCCCATGATCTTCCCAATGTTCCCCATTTTCCCCAGCATCCCCCATGATCTTCCCATCGTTCCCCATTTTCCCCAGCACCCCCATGATCTTCCCATTGTTCCCCATTTTCCCCAGCGTCCCCCATGATCTTCCCATCGTTCCCCATTTTGCCCAGTGTGCCCAATGATCTTCCCATTGTTCCCCATTTTCCCCAGGGTCCCCCATGATCTTCCCATCATTCCCCATTTTGCCCAGTGTGCCCAATGATCTTCCCATCATTCCCCATTTTCCCCAGCGTCCCCCATGATCTTCCCATCATTCCCCATTTTGCCCAGTGTGCCCAATGATCTTCCCATTGTTCCCCATTTTCCCCAGCATCCCCCATTATCTTCCCATCGTTCCCCATTTTCCCCAGCACCCCCCATGATCTTCACATCATTCCCCATTTTCCCCAGCATCCCCCATGATCTTCCCATCGTTCCCCATTTTCCCCAGCGTCCCCCATGATCTTCCCATCGTTCCCCATTTTCCCCAGCATCCCTCATGATCTTCCCATCGTTCCACATTTTCCCCAGTGTCCCCCATGATCTTCCCATCGCTCCCCATTTTCCCCTGTGTCCCCCATGATCTTCCCATCCTTCCCCATTTTCCAAAGAGTCCCCCATGATCTTCCCATCGTTCCCCATTTTCCCCAGCATCCCCCATGTTCTTCCCATCCTTCCCCATTTTCTCCAGTGTCCCCAATGATCTTCCCATCGTTCCCCATTTTCCCCTGTCCCCCCCCATGATCTTCCCATCATTCCCCATTTTCCAAAGTGCCACCCATGATCTTCCCATCGTTCCCCATTTTCCCCAGTGTCCCTCATGATCTTCCCATCGTTCCCCATTTTCCCCAGTGTCCCCAATGATCTTCCCATCGTTCCCCATTTTCCCCAGTGTCCAACATGATCTTCCCATCATTCCCCATTTGCCCCAGCATCCCCCATGATCTTCCCATCGTTCCTCATTTTCCCCAGCGTCCCCCATGATCTTCACATTATTCCCCATTTTCCCCAGCATCCCCCATGATCTTCCCATCGTTCCCCATTTTCTCCAGTGTCCCCAATGATCTTCCCATCGTTCCCCATTTTCCCCAGCGTCCCCCATGATCTTCCCATCGTTCCCCATTTTCCCCAGCATCCCTCATGATCTTCCCATCGTTCCACATTTTCCCCAGTGTCCCCCATGATCTTCCCATCGCTCCCCATTTTCCCCTGTGTCCCCCATGATCTTCCCATCCTTCCCCATTTTCCAAAGAGTCCCCCATGATCTTCCCATCGTTCCCCATTTTCCCCAGCATCCCCCATGTTCTTCCCATCCTTCCCCATTTTCTCCAGTGTCCCCAATGATCTTCCCATCGTTCCCCATTTTCCCCTGTCCCCCCCCCATGATCTTCCCATCATTCCCCATTTTCCAAAGTGCCACCCATGATCTTCCCATCGTTCCCCATTTTCCCCAGTGTCCCTCATGATCTTCCCATCGTTCCCCATTTTCCCCAGTGTCCCCAATGATCTTCCCATCGTTCCCCATTTTCCCCAGTGTCCAACATGATCTTCCCATCATTCCCCATTTGCCCCAGCATCCCCCATGATCTTCCCATCGTTCCTCATTTTCCCCAGCGTCCCCCATGATCTTCACATTATTCCCCATTTTCCCCAGCATCCCCCATGATCTTCCCATCGTTCCCCATTTTCTCCAGTGTCCCCAATGATCTTCCCATCGTTCCCCATTTTCCCCTGTCCCCCCCATGATCTTCCCATCATTCCCCATTTTCCAAAGTGCCACCCATGATCTTCCCATCGTTCCCCATTTTCCCCAGCATCCCCATGATCTTCCCATCGTTCCACATTTTCCCCAGTGTCCCCCATAATCTACCCATCGCTCCCCATTTTCCCCTGTGTCCCCCATGATCTTCCCATCTTCCCCCATTTTCCAAAGTGTCCCCCATGATCTTCCCATCGTTTCCCATTTTCCCCAGCATCCCACATGATCTTCCCATCATTCCCTATTTTCCCCAGCGCACCCCATGATCTTCCCATTGTTCCCCATTTTCCCCAGCATCCCCCATGATCTTCCCATCGTTCCCCATTTTCTCCAGTGTTCCCCAGGATCTTCCCATCGTTCCCCATTTTCCCCAGTGTCCAACATGATCTTCCCATCGTTCCCCATTTTCCCCTGCATCCCCCATGATTTTCCCATCGTTCCCCATTTTCCCCAGCGTCCCCCATGATCTTCCCATCGTTCCCCATTTTCCCCAGCATCCCTCATGATCTTCCCATCATTCCACATTTTCCACCAGTGTCCCCCATGATCTTCCCATCGCTCCCAATTTTCCCCAGTATCCCCCATTATCTTCCCATCGTTCCCCATTTTCCCCAGTGTCCCCCATGATATTCCCATCCTTCCATATTTTCCCCAGCGTCCCCTATGAACTTCCCATCGTTCCCAATTTTCCCCAACGCCCCCCATGATCTTCCCATTGTTCCCCATTTTCCCCAGCATTCCCCATGATCTTCCCATCATTCCCCAATTTCCCCAGCGCCCCACATGATCTTCCCATCATTCCCCATTTTCCCCAGTGTCCCCCATGATCTTCCCATCATTCCCCATTTTCTCCAGTGTTTCCCAGGATCTTCCCATCGTTCCCCATTTTCCCCAGTGTCCAACATGATCTTCCCATCATTCCCCAATTTCCCCAGCGCCCCACATGATCTTCCCATCGTTCCCCATTTTCTCCAGTGTTCCCCAGGATCTTCCCATCGTTCCCCATTTTCCCCAGTGTCCAACATGATCTTCCCATCGTTCCCCATTTTCCCCAGCATCCCCCATGATTTTCCAATCGTTCCCCATTTTCCCCAGCGTCCCCCATTATCTTCCCATCGTTCCCCATTTTCCCCAGCATCCCTCATGATCTTCCCATCATTACACATTTTCCACCAGTGTCCCCCATGATCTTCCCATCGCTCCCCATTTTCTCCAGCGCCCCCCATGATCTTCCCATTGTTCCCCATTGTCCCCAGCATCCCCCATGATCTTCCCATCGTTCCCCATTTTCCCCAGTGTCCCCCATGATCTTCCCATCGTTCCCCATTTTCTCCAGTGTTCCCCAGGATCTTCCCATCGTTCCCCATTTTCCCCAGTGTCCAACATGATCTTCCCATCGTTCCCCATTTTCCCCAGTGTCCCCCATGATCTTCCTATCGTTCCCCATTTTCTCCAGTGTTCCCCAGGATCTTCCCATCGTTCCCCATTTTCCCCAGCATCCCCCATGATCTTCCCATCCTTTACCATTTTCCCCGGCGCCCCCCATGATCTTCACATTATTCCCCATTTTCCCCAGCATCCCCCATGATCTTCCCATCGTTCCCCATTTTCCCCAGCGTCCCCCATGATCTTCCCATCGTTCCCCATTTTCCCCAGCGTCCCTCATGATCTTCCCATCGTCCACATTTCCCCAGTGTCCCCCATGATCTTCCCATCGCTCCCAATTTTCCCCAGTATCCCCCATTATCTTCCCATCGTTCCCCATTTTCCCCAGCATCCCCCATGATCTTCCCATCGTTCCCCATTTTCCCCAGCGTCCCCCATGATCTTCCCATCGTTCCCCATTTTCCCCAGCGTCCCTCATGATCTTCCCATCGTCCACATTTCCCCAGTGTCCCCCATGATCTTCCCATCGCTCCCAATTTTCCCCAGTATCCCCCATTATCTTCCCATCGTTCCCCATTTTCCCCAGTGTCCCCCATGATATTCCCATCCTTCCATATTTTCCCCAGCGTCCCCTATGAACTTCCCATCGTTCCCAATTTTCCCCAACGCCCCCCATGATCTTCCCATTGTTCCCCATTTTCCCCAGCATCCCCCATGATCTTCCCATCATTCCCCAATTTCCCCAGTGCCCCACATGATCTTCCCATCATTCCCCATTTTCCCCAGTGTCCCCCATGATCTTCCCATCATTCCCCATTTTCTCCAGTGTTTCCCAGGATCTTCCCATCGTTCCCCATTTTCCCCAGTGTCCAACATGATCTTCCCATCATTCCCCAATTTCCCCAGCGCCCCACATGATCTTCCCATCATTCCCCATTTTCCCCAGTGTCCCCCATGATCTTCCCATCATTCCCCATTTTCTCCAGTGTTTCCCAGGATCTTCCCATCGTTCCCCATTTTCCCCAGTGTCCAACATGATCTTCCCATCATTCCCCATTTTCCCCAGCATCCCCCATGATCTTCCCATCATTCCCCATTTTCCCCAGCGCACCCCATGATCTTCCCATTGTTCCCCATTTTCCCCAGCGTCCCCCATGTTCTTCCCATCGTTCCCCATTTTCTCCAGTGTTCCCCAGGATCTTCCCATCGTTCCCCATTTTCCCCAGTGTCCAACATGATCTTCCCATCGTTCCCCATTTTCCCCAGCATCCCCCATGATTTTCCCATCGTTCCCCATTTTCCCCAGCGTCCCCCATTATCTTCCCATCGTTCCCCATTTTCCCCAGCATCCCTCATGATCTTCCCATCATTCCACATTTTCCACCAGTGTCCCCCATGATCTTCCCATCGCTCCCCATTTTCTCCAGCGCCCCCCATGATCTTCCCATTGTTCCCCATTGTCCCCAGCATCCCCCATGATCTTCCCATCGTTCCCCATTTTCCCCAGTGTCCCCCATGATCTTCCCATCGTTCCCCATTTTCTCCAGTGTTCCCCAGGATCTTCCCATCGTTCCCCATTTTCCCCAGCATCCCCCATGATCTTCCCATCGTTCCCCATGTTCCCCAGCGCCCGCCATGATTTTCCCATTGTTCCCCATTTTCCCCAGCATCCCCCATGATCTTCCCATCCTTTCCCATTTTCCCCGGCGCCCCCCATGATCTTCACAATGTTCACCATTTTCCCCAGTGTCCCCCATGATCTTCCCAATGTTCCCCATTTTCCCCAGCATCCCCCATGATCTTCCCATCGTTCCCCATTTTCCCCAGCACCCCCATGATCTTCCCATTGTTCCCCATTTTCCCCAGCGTCCCCCATGATCTTCCCATCATTCCCCATTTTGCCCAGTGTGCCCAATGATCTTCCCATTGTTCCCCATTTTCCCCAGGGTCCCCCATGATCTTTCCATCATTCCCCATTTTGCCCAGTGTGCCCAATGATCTTCCCATCATTCCCCATTTTCCCCAGCGTCCCACATGATCTTCCCATCATTCCCCATTTTGCCCAGTGTGCCCAATGATCTTCCCATTGTTCCCCATTTTCCCCAGCATCCCCCATTATCTTCCCATCGTTCCCTATTTTCCCCAGCACCCCCCATGATCTTCACATCATTCCCCATTTTCCCCAGCATCCCCCATGATCTTCCCATCGTTCCCCATTTTCCCCAGCGTCCCCCATGATCTTCCCATCGTTCCCCATTTTCCCCAGCATCCCCCATGTTCTTCCCATCCTTCCCCATTTTCTCCAGTGTCCCCAATGATCTTCCCATCGTTCCCCATTTTCCCCTGTCCCCCCCCCCATGATCTTCCCATCATTCCCCATTTTCCAAAGTGCCACCCATGATCTTCCCATCGTTCCCCATTTTCCCCAGTGTCCCTCATGATCTTCCCATCGTTCCCCATTTTCCCCAGTGTCCCCAATGATCTTCCCATCGTTCCCCATTTTCCCCAGTGTCCAACATGATCTTCCCATCATTCCCCATTTGCCCCAGCATCCCCCATGATCTTCCCATCGTTCCTCATTTTCCCCAGCGTCCCCCATGATCTTCACATTATTCCCCATTTTCCCCAGCATCCCCCATGATCTTCCCATCGTTCCCCATTTTCTCCAGTGTCCCCAATGATCTTCCCATCGTTCCCCATTTTCCCCAGCGTCCCCCATGATCTTCCCATCGTTCCCCATTTTCCCCAGCATCCCTCATGATCTTCCCATCGTTCCACATTTTCCCCAGTGTCCCCCATGATCTTCCCATCGTTCCCCATTTTCCCCAGTGTCCCTCATGATCTTCCCATCGTTCCCCATTTTCCCCAGTGTCCCCAATGATCTTCCCATCGTTCCCCATTTTCCCCAGTGTCCAACATGATCTTCCCATCATTCCCCATTTGCCCCAGCATCCCCCATGATCTTCCCATCGTTCCTCATTTTCCCCAGCGTCCCCCATGATCTTCACATTATTCCCCATTTTCCCCAGCATCCCCCATGATCTTCCCATCGTTCCCCATTTTCTCCAGTGTCCCCAATTATCTTCCCATCGTTCCCCATTTTCCCCAGCGTCCCCCATGATCTTCCCATCATTCCCCATTTGCCCCAGCATCCCCCATGATCTTCCCATCGTTCCTCATTTTCCCCAGCGTCCCCCATGATCTTCACATTATTCCCCATTTTCCCCAGCATCCCCCATGATCTTCCCATCGTTCCCCATTTTCCCCAGCGTCCCCCATGATCTTCCCATCGTTCCCCATTTTCCCCAGCGTCCCTCATGATCTTCCCATCGTCCACATTTCCCCAGTGTCCCCCATGATCTTCCCATCGCTCCCAATTTTCCCCAGTATCCCCCATTATCTTCCCATCGTTCCCCATTTTCCCCAGTGTCCCCCATGATATTCCCATCCTTCCATATTTTCCCCAGCGTCCCCTATGAACTTCCCATCGTTCCCAATTTTCCCCAACGCCCCCCATGATCTTCCCATTGTTCCCCATTTTCCCCAGCATCCCCCATGATCTTCCCATCATTCCCCAATTTCCCCAGCGCCCCACATGATCTTCCCATCATTCCCCATTTTCCCCAGTGTCCCCCATGATCTTCCCATCATTCCCCATTTTCTCCAGTGTTTCCCAGGATCTTCCCATCGTTCCCCATTTTCCCCAGTGTCCAACATGATCTTCCCATCATTCCCCAATTTCCCCAGCGCCCCACATGATCTTCCCATCATTCCCCATTTTCCCCAGTGTCCCCCATGATCTTCCCATCATTCCCCATTTTCTCCAGTGTTTCCCAGGATCTTCCCATCGTTCCCCATTTTCCCCAGTGTCCAACATGATCTTCCCATCATTCCCCATTTTCCCCAGCATCCCCCATGATCTTCCCATCATTCCCCATTTTCCCCAGCGCACCCCATGATCTTCCCATTGTTCCCCATTTTCCCCAGCGTCCCCCATGTTCTTCCCATCGTTCCCCATTTTCTCCAGTGTTCCCCAGGATCTTCCCATCGTTCCCCATTTTCCCCAGTGTCCAACATGATCTTCCCATCGTTCCCCATTTTCCCCAGCATCCCCCATGATTTTCCCATCGTTCCCCATTTTCCCCAGCGTCCCCCATTATCTTCCCATCGTTCCCCATTTTCCCCAGCATCCCTCATGATCTTCCCATCATTCCACATTTTCCACCAGTGTCCCCCATGATCTTCCCTTCGCTCCCCATTTTCTCCAGCGCCCCCCATGATCTTCCCATTGTTCCCCATTGTCCCCAGCATCCCCCATGATCTTCCCATCGTTCCCCATTTTCCCCAGTGTCCCCCATGATCTTCCCATCGTTCCCCATTTTCTCCAGTGTTCCCCAGGATCTTCCCATCGTTCCCCATTTTCCCCAGCATCCCCCATGATCTTCCCATCGTTCCCCATGTTCCCCAGCGCCCGCCATGATTTTCCCATTGTTCCCCATTTTCCCCAGCATCCCCCATGATCTTCCCATCCTTTCCCATTTTCCCCGGCGCCCCCCATGATCTTCACAATGTTCACCATTTTCCCCAGTGTCCCCCATGATCTTCCCAATGTTCCCCATTTTCCCCAGCATCCCCCATGATCTTCCCATCGTTCCCCATTTTCCCCAGCACCCCCATGATCTTCCCATTGTTCCCCATTTTCCCAAGCGTCCCCCATGATCTTCCCATCATTCCCCATTTTGCCCAGTGTGCCCAATGATCTTCCCATTGTTCCCCATTTTCCCCAGGGTCCCCCATGATCTTCCCATCATTCAACATTTTGCCCAGTGTGCCCAATGATCTTCCCATCATTCCCCATTTTCCCCAGCGTCCCACATGATCTTCCCATCATTCCCCATTTTGCCCAGTGTGCCCAATGATCTTCCCATTGTTCCCCATTTTCCCCAGCATCCCCCATTATCTTCCCATCGTTCCCCATTTTCCCCAGCACCCCCCATGATCTTCACATCATTCCCCATTTTCCCCAGCATCCCCCATGATCTTCCCATCGTTCCCCATTTTCCCCAGCGTCCCCCATGATCTTCCCATCGTTCCCCATTTTCCCCAGCATCCCTCATGATCTTCCCATCGTCCACATTTCCCCAGTGTCCCCCATGATCTTCCCATCGCTCCCAATTTTCCCCAGTATCCCCCATTATCTTCCCATCGTTCCCCATTTTCCCCAGTGTCCCCCATGATATTCCCAACCTTCCATATTTTCCCCAGCGTCCCCTATGAACTTCCCATCGTTCCCAATTTTCCCCAACGCCCCCCATGATCTTCCCATTGTTCCCCATTTTCCCCAGTGTCCCCCATGATCTTCCCAATGTTCCCCATTTTCCCCAGCATCCCCCATGATCTTCCCATCGTTCCCCATTTTCCCCAGCACCCCCATGATCTTCCCATTGTTCCCCATTTTCCCCAGCGTCCCCCATGATCTTCCCATCGTTCCCCATTTTGCCCAGTGTGCCCAATGATCTTCCCATTGTTCCCCATTTTCCCCAGGGTCCCCCATGATCTTCCCATCATTCCCCATTTTGCCCAGTGTGCCCAATGATCTTCCCATCATTCCCCATTTTCCCCAGCGTCCCCCATGATCTTCCCATCATTCCCCATTTTGCCCAGTGTGCCCAATGATCTTCCCATTGTTCCCCATTTTCCCCAGCATCCCCCATTATCTTCCCATCGTTCCCCATTTTCCCCAGCACCCCCCATGATCTTCACATCATTCCCCATTTTCCCCAGCATCCCCCATGATCTTCCCATCGTTCCCCATTTTCCCCAGCGTCCCCCATGATCTTCCCATCGTTCCCCATTTTCCCCAGCATCCCTCATGATCTTCCCATCGTTCCACATTTTCCCCAGTGTCCCCCATGATCTTCCCATCGCTCCCCATTTTCCCCTGTGTCCCCCATGATCTTCCCATCCTTCCCCATTTTCCAAAGAGTCCCCCATGATCTTCCCATCGTTCCCCATTTTCCCCAGCATCCCCCATGTTCTTCCCATCCTTCCCCATTTTCTCCAGTGTCCCCAATGATCTTCCCATCGTTCCCCATTTTCCCCTGTCCCCCCCCCCATGATCTTCCCATCATTCCCCATTTTCCAAAGTGCCACCCATGATCTTCCCATCGTTCCCCATTTTCCCCAGTGTCCCTCATGATCTTCCCATCGTTCCCCATTTTCCCCAGTGTCCCCAATGATCTTCCCATCGTTCCCCATTTTCCCCAGTGTCCAACATGATCTTCCCATCATTCCCCATTTGCCCCAGCATCCCCCATGATCTTCCCATCGTTCCTCATTTTCCCCAGCGTCCCCCATGATCTTCACATTATTCCCCATTTTCCCCAGCATCCCCCATGATCTTCCCATCGTTCCCCATTTTCTCCAGTGTCCCCAATGATCTTCCCATCGTTCCCCATTTTCCCCAGCGTCCCCCATGATCTTCCCATCATTCCCCATTTTCCCCAGCATCCCTCATGATCTTCCCATCGTTCCACATTTTCCCCAGTGTCCCCCATGATCTTCCCATCGCTCCCCATTTTCCCCTGTGTCCCCCATGATCTTCCCATCCTTCCCCATTTTCCAAAGAGTCCCCCATGATCTTCCCATCGTTCCCCATTTTCCCCAGCATCCCCCATGTTCTTCCCATCCTTCCCCATTTTCTCCAGTGTCCCCAATGATCTTCCCATCGTTCCCCATTTTCCCCTGTCCCCCCCCCATGATCTTCCCATCATTCCCCATTTTCCAAAGTGCCACCCATGATCTTCCCATCGTTCCCCATTTTCCCCAGTGTCCCTCATGATCTTCCCATCGTTCCCCATTTTCCCCAGTGTCCCCAATGATCTTCCCATCGTTCCCCATTTTCCCCAGTGTCCAACATGATCTTCCCATCATTCCCCATTTGCCCCAGCATCCCCCATGATCTTCCCATCGTTCCTCATTTTCCCCAGCGTCCCCCATGATCTTCACATTATTCCCCATTTTCCCCAGCATCCCCCATGATCTTCCCATCGTTCCCCATTTTCTCCAGTGTCCCCAATGATCTTCCCATCGTTCCCCATTTTCCCCAGTGTCCAACATGATCTTCCCATCATTCCCCATTTTCCCCAGCATCCCCCATGATCTTCCCATCATTCCCCATTTTCCCCAGCGCACCCCATGATCTTCCCATTGTTCCCCATTTTCCCCAGCGTCCCCCATGTTCTTCCCATCGTTCCCCATTTTCTCCAGTGTTCCCCAGGATCTTCCCATCGTTCCCCATTTTCCCCAGTGTCCAACATGATCTTCCCATCGTTCCCCATTTTCCCCAGCATCCCCCATGATTTTCCCATCGTTCCCCATTTTCCCCAGCGTCCCCCATTATCTTCCCATCGTTCCCCATTTTCCCCAGCATCCCTCATGATCTTCCCATCATTCCACATTTTCCACCAGTGTCCCCCATGATCTTCCCATCGCTCCCCATTTTCTCCAGCGCCCCCCATGATCTTCCCATTGTTCCCCATTGTCCCCAGCATCCCCCATGATCTTCCCATCGTTCCCCATTTTCCCCAGTGTCCCCCATGATCTTCCCATCGTTCCCCATTTTCTCCAGTGTTCCCCAGGATCTTCCCATCGTTCCCCATTTTCCCCAGTGTCCAACATGATCTTCCCATCGTTCCCCATTTTCCCCAGTGTCCCCCATGATCTTCCTATCGTTCCCCATTTTCTCCAGTGTTCCCCAGGATCTTCCCATCGTTCCCCATTTTCCCCAGTGACCAACATGATCTTTCCATCATTCCCCATTTTCCCCAGCATCCCCCATGATCTTCCCATCGTTCCCCATGTTCCCCAGCGCCCGCCATGATTTTCCCATTGTTCCCCATTTTCCCCAGCATCCCCCATGATCTTCCCATCCTTTCCCATTTTCCCCGGCGCCCCCCATGATCTTCACAATGTTCCCCATTTTCCCCAGTGTCCCCCATGATCTTCCCAATGTTCCCCATTTTCCCCAGCATCCCCCATGATCTTCCCATCGTTCCCCATTTTCCCCAGCACCCCCATGATCTTCCCATTGTTCCCCATTTTCCCCAGCGTCCCCCATGATCTTCCCATCGTTCCCCATTTTGCCCAGTGTGCCCAATGATCTTCCCATTGTTCCCCATTTTCCCCAGGGTCCCCCATGATCTTCCCATCATTCCCCATTTTGCCCAGTGTGCCCAATGATCTTCCCATCATTCCCCATTTTCCCCAGCGTCCCCCATGATCTTCCCATCATTCCCCATTTTGCCCAGTGTGCCCAATGATCTTCCCATTGTTCCCCATTTTCCCCAGCATCCCCCATTATCTTCCCATCGTTCCCCATTTTCCCCAGCACCCCCCATGATCTTCACATCATTCCCCATTTTCCCCAGCATCCCCCATGATCTTCCCATCGTTCCCCATTTTCCCCAGCGTCCCCCATGATCTTCCCATCGTTCCCCATTTTCCCCAGCATCCCTCATGATCTTCCCATCGTTCCACATTTTCCCCAGTGTCCCCCATGATCTTCCCAATGTTCCCCATTTTCCCCAGCATCCCCCATGATCTTCCCATCGTTCCCCATTTTCCCCAGCACCCCCATGATCTTCCCATTGTTCCCCATTTTCCCCAGCGTCCCCCATGATCTTCCCATCGTTCCCCATTTTGCCCAGTGTGCCCAATGATCTTCCCATTGTTCCCCATTTTCCCCAGGGTCCCCCATGATCTTCCCATCATTCCCCATTTTGCCCAGTGTGCCCAATGATCTTCCCATCATTCCCCATTTTCCCCAGCGTCCCCCATGATCTTCCCATCATTCCCCATTTTGCCCAGTGTGCCCAATGATCTTCCCATTGTTCCCCATTTTCCCCAGCATCCCCCATTATCTTCCCATCGTTCCCCATTTTCCCCAGCACCCCCCATGATCTTCACATCATTCCCCATTTTCCCCAGCATCCCCCATGATCTTCCCATCGTTCCCCATTTTCCCCAGCGTCCCCCATGATCTTCCCATCGTTCCCCATTTTCCCCAGCATCCCTCATGATCTTCCCATCGCTCCCCATTTTCCCCTGTGTCCCCCATGATCTTCCCATCCTTCCCCATTTTCCAAAGAGTCCCCCATGATCTTCCCATCGTTCCCCATTTTCCCCAGCATCCCCCATGTTCTTCCCATCCTTCCCCATTTTCTCCAGTGTCCCCAATGATCTTCCCATCGTTCCCCATTTTCCCCTGTCCCCCCCCCCATGATCTTCCCATCATTCCCCATTTTCCAAAGTGCCACCCATGATCTTCCCATCGTTCCCCATTTTCCCCAGTGTCCCTCATGATCTTCCCATCGTTCCCCATTTTCCCCAGTGTCCCCAATGATCTTCCCATCGTTCCCCATTTTCCCCAGTGTCCAACATGATCTTCCCATCATTCCCCATTTGCCCCAGCATCCCCCATGATCTTCCCATCGTTCCTCATTTTCCCCAGCGTCCCCCATGATCTTCACATTATTCCCCATTTTCCCCAGCATCCCCCATGATCTTCCCATCGTTCCCCATTTTCTCCAGTGTCCCCAATGATCTTCCCATCGTTCCCCATTTTCCCCAGCGTCCCCCATGATCTTCCCATCGTTCCCCATTTTCCCCAGCATCCCTCATGATCTTCCCATCGTTCCACATTTTCCCCAGTGTCCCCCATGATCTTCCCATCCTTCCCCATTTTCCAAAGAGTCCCCCATGATCTTCCCATCGTTCCCCATTTTCTCCAGTGTCCCCAATGATCTTCCCATCGTTCCCCATTTTCCCCTGTCCCCCCCCCCATGATCTTCCCATCATTCCCCATTTTCCAAAGTGCCACCCATGATCTTCCCATCGTTCCCCATTTTCCCCAGTGTCCCTCATGATCTTCCCATCGTTCCCCATTTTCCCCAGTGTCCCCAATGATCTTCCCATCGTTCCCCATTTTCCCCAGTGTCCAACATGATCTTCCCATCATTCCCCATTTGCCCCAGCATCCCCCATGATCTTCCCATCGTTCCTCATTTTCCCCAGCGTCCCCCATGATCTTCACATTATTCCCCATTTTCCCCAGCATCCCCCATGATCTTCCCATCGTTCCCCATTTTCTCCAGTGTCCCCAATGATCTTCCCATCGTTCCCCATTTTCCCCTGTCCCCCCCATGATCTTCCCATCATTCCCCATTTTCCAAAGTGCCACCCATGATCTTCCCATCGTTCCCCATTTTCCCCAGCATCCCCATGATCTTCCCATCGTTCCACATTTTCCCCAGTGTCCCCCATAATCTACCCATCGCTCCCCATTTTCCCCTGTGTCCCCCATGATCTTCCCATCTTCCCCCATTTTCCAAAGTGTCCCCCATGATCTTCCCATCGTTTCCCATTTTCCCCAGCATCCCACATGATCTTCCCATCATTCCCTATTTTCCCCGGCGCCCCCCATGATCTTCACATTATTCCCCATTTTCCCCAGCATCCCCCATGATTTTCCCATCGTTCCCCATTTTCCCCAGCGTCCCCCATGATCTTCCCATCGTTCCCCATTTTCCCCAGCATCCCTCATGATCTTCCCATCATTACACATTTTCCACCAGTGTCCCCCATGATCTTCCCATCGCTCCCCATTTTCTCCAGCGCCCCCCATGATCTTCCCATTGTTCCCCATTGTCCCCAGCATCCCCCATGATCTTCCCATCGTTCCCCATTTTCCCCAGTGTCCCCCATGATCTTCCCATCGTTCCCCATTTTCTCCAGTGTTCCCCAGGATCTTCCCATCGTTCCCCATTTTCCCCAGTGTCCAACATGATCTTCCCATCGTTCCCCATTTTCCCCAGTGTCCCCCATGATCTTCCTATCGTTCCCCATTTTCTCCAGTGTTCCCCAGGATCTTCCCATCGTTCCCCATTTTCCCCAGCATCCCCCATGATCTTCCCATCCTTTCCCATTTTCCCCGGCGCCCCCCATGATCTTCACATTATTCCCCATTTTCCCCAGCATCCCCCATGATCTTCCCATCGTTCCCCATTTTCCCCAGCGTCCCCCATGATCTTCCCATCGTTCCCCATTTTCCCCAGCGTCCCTCATGATCTTCCCATCGTCCACATTTCCCCAGTGTCCCCCATGATCTTCCCATCGCTCCCAATTTTCCCCAGTATCCCCCATTATCTTCCCATCGTTCCCCATTTTCCCCAGTGTCCCCCATGATCTTCCCATCGTTCCCCATTTTCCCCAGTGTCCAACATGATCTTCCCATCATTCCCCATTTGCCCCAGCATCCCCCATGATCTTCCCATCGTTCCTCATTTTCCCCAGCGTCCCCCATGATCTTCACATTATTCCCCATTTTCCCCAGCATCCCCCATGATCTTCCCATCGTTCCCCATTTTCCCCAGCATCCCCCATGATCTTCCCATCGTTCCCCATTTTCCCCAGCGTCCCTCATGATCTTCCCATCGTCCACATTTCCCCAGTGTCCCCCATGATCTTCCCATCGCTCCCAATTTTCCCCAGTATCCCCCATTATCTTCCCATCGTTCCCCATTTTCCCCAGTGTCCCCCATGATATTCCCATCCTTCCATATTTTCCCCAGCGTCCCCTATGAACTTCCCATCGTTCCCAATTTTCCCCAACGCCCCCCATGATCTTCCCATTGTTCCCCATTTTCCCCAGCATCCCCCATGATCTTCCCATCATTCCCCAATTTCCCCAGCGCCCCACATGATCTTCCCATCATTCCCCATTTTCCCCAGTGTCCCCCATGATCTTCCCATCATTCCCCATTTTCTCCAGTGTTTCCCAGGATCTTCCCATCGTTCCCCATTTTCCCCAGTGTCCAACATGATCTTCCCATCATTCCCCAATTTCCCCAGCGCCCCACATGATCTTCCCATCATTCCCCATTTTCCCCAGTGTCCCCCATGATCTTCCCATCATTCCCCATTTTCTCCAGTGTTTCCCAGGATCTTCCCATCGTTCCCCATTTTCCCCAGTGTCCAACATGATCTTCCCATCATTCCCCATTTTCCCCAGCATCCCCCATGATCTTCCCATCATTCCCCATTTTCCCCAGCGCACCCCATGATCTTCCCATTGTTCCCCATTTTCCCCAGCGTCCCCCATGTTCTTCCCATCGTTCCCCATTTTCTCCAGTGTTCCCCAGGATCTTCCCATCGTTCCCCATTTTCCCCAGTGTCCAACATGATCTTCCCATCGTTCCCCATTTTCCCCAGCATCCCCCATGATTTTCCCATCGTTCCCCATTTTCCCCAGCGTCCCCCATTATCTTCCCATCGTTCCCCATTTTCCCCAGCATCCCTCATGATCTTCCCATCATTCCACATTTTCCACCAGTGTCCCCCATGATCTTCCCATCGCTCCCTATTTTCTCCAGCGCCCCCCATGATCTTCCCATTGTTCCCCATTGTCCCCAGCATCCCCCATGATCTTCCCATCGTTCCCCATTTTCCCCAGTGTCCCCCATGATCTTCCCATCGTTCCCCATTTTCTCCAGTGTTCCCCAGGATCTTCCCATCGTTCCCCATTTTCCCCAGCATCCCCCATGATCTTCCCATCGTTCCCCATGTTCCCCAGCGCCCGCCATGATTTTCCCATTGTTCCCCATTTTCCCCAGCATCCCCCATGATCTTCCCATCCTTTCCCATTTTCCCCGGCGCCCCCCATGATCTTCACAATGTTCACCATTTTCCCCAGTGTCCCCCATGATCTTCCCAATGTTCCCCATTTTCCCCAGCATCCCCCATGATCTTCCCATCGTTCCCCATTTTCCCCAGCACCCCCATGATCTTCCCATTGTTCCCCATTTTCCCCAGCGTCCCCCATGATCTTCCCATCATTCCCCATTTTGCCCAGTGTGCCCAATGATCTTCCCATTGTTCCCCATTTTCCCCAGGGTCCCCCATGATCTTCCCATCATTCCCCATTTTGCCCAGTGTGCCCAATGATCTTCCCATCATTCCCCATTTTCCCCAGCGTCCCACATGATCTTCCCATCATTCCCCATTTTGCCCAGTGTGCCCAATGATCTTCCCATTGTTCCCCATTTTCCCCAGCATCCCCCATTATCTTCCCATCGTTCCCCATTTTCCCCAGCACCCCCCATGATCTTCACATCATTCCCCATTTTCCCCAGCATCCCCCATGATCTTCCCATCGTTCCCCATTTTCCCCAGCGTCCCCCATGATCTTCCCATCGTTCCCCATTTTCCCCAGCATCCCTCATGATCTTCCCATCGTTCCACATTTTCCCCAGTGTCCCCCATGATCTTCCCATCGCTCCCCATTTTCCCCTGTGTCCCCCATGATCTTCCCATCCTTCCCCATTTTCCAAAGAGTCCCCCATGATCTTCCCATCGTTCCCCATTTTCCCCAGCATCCCCCATGTTCTTCCCATCCTTCCCCATTTTCTCCAGTGTCCCCAATGATCTTCCCATCGTTCCCCATTTTCCCCTGTCCCCCCCCCATGATCTTCCCATCATTCCCCATTTTCCAAAGTGCCACCCATGATCTTCCCATCGATCCCCATTTTCCCCAGTGTCCCTCATGATCTTCCCATCGTTCCCCATTTTCCCCAGTGTCCCCAATGATCTTCCCATCGTTCCCCATTTTCCCCAGTGTCCAACATGATCTTCCCATCATTCCCCATTTGCCCCAGCATCCCCCATGATCTTCCCATCGTTCCTCATTTTCCCCAGCGTCCCCCATGATCTTCACATTATTCCCCATTTTCCCCAGCATCCCCCATGATCTTCCCATCGTTCCCCATTTTCTCCAGTGTCCCCAATGATCTTCCCATCGTTCCCCATTTTCCCCAGCGTCCCCCATGATCTTCCCATCGATCCCCATTTTCCCCAGCATCCCTCATGATCTTCCCATCGTTCCACATTTTCCTCAGTGTCCCCCATGATCTTCCCATCGCTCCCCATTTTCCCCTGTGTCCCCCATGATCTTCCCATCCTTCCCCATTTTCCAAAGAGTCCCCCATGATCTTCCCATCGTTCCCCATTTTCCCCAGCATCCCCCATGTTCTTCCCATCCTTCCCCATTTTCTCCAGTGTCCCCAATGATCTTCCCATCGTTCCCCATTTTCCCCTGTCCCCCCCCCCATGATCTTCCCATCATTCCCCATTTTCCAAAGTGCCACCCATGATCTTCCCATCGTTCCCCATTTTCCCCAGTGTCCAACATGATCTTCCCATCATTCCCCAATTTCCCCAGCGCCCCACATGATCTTCCCATCATTCCCCATTTTCCCCAGTGTCCCCCATGATCTTCCCATCATTCCCCATTTTCTCCAGTGTTTCCCAGGATCTTCCCATCGTTCCCCATTTTCCCCAGTGTCCAACATGATCTTCCCATCATTCCCCATTTTCCCCTGCATCCCCCATGATTTTCCCATCGTTCCCCATTTTCCCCAGCGTCCCCCATGATCTTCCCATCGTTCCCCATTTTCCCCAGCATCCCTCATGATCTTCCCATCATTCCACATTTTCCACCAGTGTCCCCCATGATCTTCCCATCGCTCCCAATTTTCCCCAGTATCCCCCATTATCTTCCCATCGTTCCCCATTTTCCCCAGTGTCCCCCATGATATTCCCATCCTTCCATATTTTCCCCAGCGTCCCCTATGAACTTCCCATCGTTCCCAATTTTCCCCAACGCCCCCCATGATCTTCCCATTGTTCCCCATTTTCCCCAGCATCCCCCATGATCTTCCCATCATTCCCCAATTTCCCCAGCGCCCCACATGATCTTCCCATCATTCCCCATTTTCCCCAGTGTCCCCCATGATCTTCCCATCATTCCCCATTTTCTCCAGTGTTTCCCAGGATCTTCCCATCGTTCCCCATTTTCCCCAGTGTCCAACATGATCTTCCCATCATTCCCCAATTTCCCCAGCGCCCCACATGATCTTCCCATCATTCCCCATTTTCCCCAGTGTCCCCCATGATCTTCCCATCATTCCCCATTTTCTCCAGTGTTTCCCAGGATCTTCCCATCGTTCCCCATTTTCCCCAGTGTCCAACATGAACTTCCCATCATTCCCCATTTTCCCCAGCATCCCCCATGATCTTCCCATCATTCCCCATTTTCCCCAGCGCACCCCATGATCTTCCCATTGTTCCCCATTGTCCCCAGCATCCCCCATGATCTTCCCATCGTTCCCCATTTTCCCCAGTGTCCCCCATGATCTTCCCATCGTTCCCCATTTTCTCCAGTGTTCCCCAGGATCTTCCCATCGTTCCCCATTTTCCCCAGTGTCCAACATGATCTTCCCATCGTTCCCCATTTTCCCCAGTGTCCCCCATGATCTTCCTATCGTTCCCCATTTTCTCCAGTGTTCCCCAGGATCTTCCCATCGTTCCCCATTTTCCCCAGCATCCCCCATGATCTTCCCATCCTTTCCCATTTTCCCCGGCGCCCCCCATGATCTTCACAATGTTCCCCATTTTCCCCAGTGTCCCCCATGATCTTCCCAATGTTCCCCATTTTCCCCAGCATCCCCCATGATCTTCCCATCGTTCCCCATTTTCCCCAGCACCCCCATGATCTTCCCATTGTTCCCCATTTTCCCCAGCGTCCCCCATGATCTTCCCATCGTTCCCCATTTTGCCCAGTGTGCCCAATGATCTTCCCATCGTTCCCCATTTTCCCCAGTGTCCCCCATGATCTTCCCATCGTTCCCCATTTTCTCCAGTGTTCCCCAGGATCTTCCCATCGTTCCCTATTTTCCCCAGTGTCCAACATGATCTTCACATCATTCTCCATTTTCCCCAGCATCCCCCATGATCTTCCCATCCTTCCCCATTTTCCCCGACGCCCCCCATGATCTTCCCATTGTTCCCCATTTTCCCCAGTGTCCCCCATGATCTTCCCAGTGTTCCCCATTTTCCCCAGCATCCCCCATGATCTTCCCATCGTTCCCCATTTTCCCCAGCACCACCCATGATCTTCACATCATTCCCCATTTTCCCCAGCATCCCCCATGATCTTCCCATCGTTCCCCATTTTCCCCAGCGTCCCCCATGATCTTCCCATCGTTCCCCATTTTCCCCAGCGTCCCTCATGATCTTCCCATCGTTCCACATTTTCCCCAGTGTCCCCCATGATCTTCCCATCGCTCCCCATTTTCCCCTGTGTCCCCCATGATCTTCCCATCCTTCCCCATTTTCTCCAGTGTCCCCAATGATCTTCCCATCGTTCCCCATTTTCCCCTGTCCCCCCCATGATCTTCCCATCATTCCCCATTTTCCAAAGTGCCACCCATGATCTTCCCATCGTTCCCCATTTTCCCCAGCATCCCCATGATCTTCCCATCGTTCCACATTTTCCCCAGTGTCCCCCATGATCTACCCATCGCTCCCCATTTTCCCCTGTGTCCCCCATGATCTTCCCATCTTCCCCCATTTTCCAAAGTGTCCCCCATGATCTTCCCATCGTTTCCCATTTTCCCCAGCATCCCACATGATCTTCCCATCATTCCCTATTTTCCCCAGCGCACCCCATGATCTTCCCATTGTTCCCCATTTTCCCCAGCATCTCCCATGATCTTCCCATCGTTCCCCATTTTCTCCAGTGTTCCCCAGGATCTTCCCATCGTTCCCCATTTTCCCCAGTGTCCAACATGATCTTCCCATCGTTCCCCATTTTCCCCTGCATCCCCCATGATTTTCCCATCGTTCCCCATTTTCCCCAGCGTCCCCCATGATCTTCCCATCGTTCCCCATTTTCCCCAGCATCCCTCATGATCTTCCCATCATTCCACATTTTCCACCAGTGTCCCCCATGATCTTCCCATCGCTCCCCATTTTCCCCAGCGCCCCCCATGATCTTCCCATTGTTCCCCATTGTCCCCAGCATCCCCCATGATCTTCCCATCATTCCCCATTTTCCCCAGCGCCCCCCATGATCTTCCCATTGTTCCCCATTTTCCCCAGGGTCCCCCATGATCTTCCCATCATTCCCCATTTTGCCCAGTGTGCCCAATGATCTTCCCATCATTCCCCATTTTCCCCAGCGTCCCCCATGATCTTCCCATCATTCCCCATTTTGCCCAGTGTGCCCAATGATCTTCCCATTGTTCCCCATTTTCCCCAGCATCCCCCATTATCTTCCCATCGTTCCCCATTTTCCCCAGCACCCCCCATGATCTTCACATCATTCCCCATTTTCCCCAGCATCCCCCATGATCTTCCCATCGTTCCCCATTTTCCCCAGCGTCCCCCATGATCTTCCCATCGTTCCCCATTTTCCCCAGCATCCCTCATGATCTTCCCATCGTTCCACATTTTCCCCAGTGTCCCCCATGATCTTCCCATCGCTCCCCATTTTCCCCTGTGTCCCCCATGATCTTCCCATCCTTCCCCATTTTCCAAAGAGTCCCCCATGATCTTCCCATCGTTCCCCATTTTCCCCAGCATCCCCCATGTTCTTCCCATCCTTCCCCATTTTCTCCAGTGTCCCCAATGATCTTCCCATCGTTCCCCATTTTCCCCTGTCCCCCCCCCCATGATCTTCCCATCATTCCCCATTTTCCAAAGTGCCACCCATGATCTTCCCATCGTTCCCCATTTTCCCCAGTGTCCCTCATGATCTTCCCATCGTTCCCCATTTTCCCCAGTGTCCCCAAAGATCTTCCCATCGTTCCCCATTTTCCCCAGTGTCCAACATGATCTTTCCATCATTCCCCATTTTCCCCAGCATCCCCCATGATCTTCCCATCGTTCCCCATGTTCCCCAGCGCCCGCCATGATTTTCCCATTGTTCCCCATTTTCCCCAGCATCCCCCATGATCTTCCCATCCTTTCCCATTTTCCCCGGCGCCCCCCATGATCTTCACAATGTTCCCCATTTTCCCCAGTGTCCCCCATGATCTTCCCAATGTTCCCCATTTTCCCCAGCATCCCCCATGATCTTCCCATCGTTCCCCATTTTCCCCAGCACCCCCATGATCTTCCCATTGTTCCCCATTTTCCCCAGCGTCCCCCATGATCTTCCCATCGTTCCCCATTTTGCCCAGTGTGCTCAATGATCTTCCCATTGTTCCCCATTTTCCCCAGGGTCCCCCATGATCTTCCCATCATTCCCCATTTTGCCCAGTGTGCCCAATGATCTTCCCATTGTTCCCCATTTTCCCCAGCATCCCCCATTATCTTCCCATCGTTCCCCATTTTCCCCAGCACCCCCCATGATCTTCACATCATTCCCCATTTTCCCCAGCATCCCCCATGATCTTCCCATCGTTCCCCATTTTCCCCAGCGTCCCCCATGATCTTCCCATCGTTCCCCATTTTCCCCAGCATCCCTCATGATCTTCCCATCGTTCCACATTTTCCCCAGTGTCCCCCATGATCTTCCCATCGCTCCCCATTTTCCCCTGTGTCCCCCATGATCTTCCCATCCTTCCCCATTTTCCAAAGAGTCCCCCATGATCTTCCCATCGTTCCCCATTTTCCCCAGCATCCCCCATGTTCTTCCCATCCTTCCCCATTTTCTCCAGTGTCCCCAATGATCTTCCCATCGTTCCCCATTTTCCCCTGTCCCCCCCCCCATGATCTTCCCATCATTCCCCATTTTCCAAAGTGCCACCCATGATCTTCCCATCGTTCCCCATTTTCCCCAGTGTCCCTCATGATCTTCCCATCGTTCCCCATTTTCCCCAGTGTCCCCAATGATCTTCCCATCGTTCCCCATTTTCCCCAGTGTCCAACATGATCTTCCCATCATTCCCCATTTGCCCCAGCATCCCCCATGATCTTCCCATCGTTCCTCATTTTCCCCAGCGTCCCCCATGATCTTCACATTATTCCCCATTTTCCCCAGCATCCCCCATGATCTTCCCATCGTTCCCCATTTTCTCCAGTGTCCCCAATGATCTTCCCATCGTTCCCCATTTTCCCCTGTCCCCCCCATGATCTTCCCATCATTCCCCATTTTCCAAAGTGTCCCCCATGATCTTCCCATCGTTCCCCATTTTCCCCAGCATCCCCATGATCTTCCCATCGTTCCACATTTTCCCCAGTGTCCCCCATGATCTACCCATCGCTCCCCATTTTCCCCTGTGTCCCCCATGATCTTCCCATCTTCCCCCATTTTCCAAAGTGTCCCCCATGATCTTCCCATCGTTTCCCATTTTCCCCAGCATCCCCCATGATCTTCCCATCATTCCCCATTTTCCCCAGCGCACCCCATGATCTTCCCATTGTTCCCCATTTTCCCCAGCGTCCCCCATGTTCTTCCCATCGTTCCCCATTTTCTCCAGTGTTCCCCAGGATCTTCCCATCGTTCCCCATTTTCCCCAGTGTCCAACATGATCTTCCCATCGTTCCCCATTTTCCCCAGCATCCCCCATGATTTTCCCATCGTTCCCCATTTTCCCCAGCGTCCCCCATTATCTTCCCATCGTTCCCCATTTTCCCCAGCATCCCTCATGATCTTCCCATCATTCCACATTTTCCACCAGTGTCCCCCATGATCTTCCCATCGCTCCCCATTTTCTCCAGCGCCCCCCATGATCTTCCCATTGTTCCCCATTGTCCCCAGCATCCCCCATGATCTTCCCATCGTTCCCCATTTTCCCCAGTGTCCCCCATGATCTTCCCATCGTTCCCCATTTTCTCCAGTGTTCCCCAGGATCTTCCCATCGTTCCCCATTTTCCCCAGCATCCCCCATGATCTTCCCATCGTTCCCCATGTTCCCCAGCGCCCGCCATGATTTTCCCATTGTTCCCCATTTTCCCCAGCATCCCCCATGATCTTCCCATCCTTTCCCATTTTCCCCGGCGCCCCCCATGATCTTCACAATGTTCACCATTTTCCCCCGTGTCCCCCATGATCTTCCCAATGTTCCCCATTTTCCCCAGCATCCCCCATGATCTTCCCATCGTTCCCCATTTTCCCCAGCACCCCCATGATCTTCCCATTGTTCCCCATTTTCCCCAGCGTCCCCCATGATCTTCCCATCATTCCCCATTTTGCCCAGTGTGCCCAATGATCTTCCCATTGTTCCCCATTTTCCCCAGGGTCCCCCATGATCTTCCCATCATTCCCCATTTTGCCCAGTGTGCCCAATGATCTTCCCATCATTCCCCATTTTCCCCAGCGTCCCACATGATCTTCCCATCATTCCCCATTTTGCCCAGTGTGCCCAATGATCTTCCCATTGTTCCCCATTTTCCCCAGCATCCCCCATTATCTTCCCATCGTTCCCCATTTTCCCCAGCACCCCCCATGATCTTCACATCATTCCCCATTTTCCCCAGCATCCCCCATGATCTTCCCATCGTTCCCCATTTTCCCCAGCGTCCCCCATGATCTTCCCATCGTTCCCCATTTTCCCCAGCATCCCTCATGATCTTCCCATCGTTCCACATTTTCCCCAGTGTCCCCCATGATCTTCCCATCGCTCCCCATTTTCCCCTGTGTCCCCCATGATCTTCCCATCCTTCCCCATTTTCCAAAGAGTCCCCCATGATCTTCCCATCGTTCCCCATTTTCCCCAGCATCCCCCATGTTCTTCCCATCCTTCCCCATTTTCTCCAGTGTCCCCAATGATCTTCCCATCGTTCCCCATTTTCCCCTGTCCCCCCCCCATGATCTTCCCATCATTCCCCATTTTCCAAAGTGCCACCCATGATCTTCCCATCGTTCCCCATTTTCCCCAGTGTCCCTCATGATCTTCCCATCGTTCCCCATTTTCCCCAGTGTCCCCAATGATCTTCCCATCGTTCCCCATTTTCCCCAGTGTCCAACATGATCTTCCCATCATTCCCCATTTGCCCCAGCATCCCCCATGATCTTCCCATCGTTCCTCATTTTCCCCAGCGTCCCCCATGATCTTCACATTATTCCCCATTTTCCCCAGCATCCCCCATGATCTTCCCATCGTTCCCCATTTTCTCCAGTGTCCCCAATGATCTTCCCATCGTTCCCCATTTTCCCCAGCGTCCCCCATGATCTTCCCATCGTTCCCCATTTTCCCCAGCATCCCTCATGATCTTCCCATCGTTCCACATTTTCCCCAGTGTCCCCCATGATCTTCCCATCGCTCCCCATTTTCCCCTGTGTCCCCCATGATCTTCCCATCCTTCCCCATTTTCCAAAGAGTCCCCCATGATCTTCCCATCGTTCCCCATTTTCCCCAGCATCCCCCATGTTCTTCCCATCCTTCCCCATTTTCTCCAGTGTCCCCAATGATCTTCCCATCGTTCCCCATTTTCCCCTGTCCCCCCCCCCATGATCTTCCCATCATTCCCCATTTTCCAAAGTGCCACCCATGATCTTCCCATCGTTCCCCATTTTCCCCAGTGTCCAACATGATCTTCCCATCATTCCCCAATTTCCCCAGCGCCCCACATGATCTTCCCATCATTCCCCATTTTCCCCAGTGTCCCCCATGATCTTCCCATCATTCCCCATTTTCTCCAGTGTTTCCCAGGATCTTCCCATCGTTCCCCATTTTCCCCAGTGTCCAACATGATCTTCCCATCATTCCCCATTTTCCCCTGCATCCTCCATGATTTTCCCATCGTTCCCCATTTTCCCCAGCGTCCCCCATGATCTTCCCATCGTTCCCCATTTTCCCCAGCATCCCTCATGATCTTCCCATCATTCCACATTTTCCACCAGTGTCCCCCATGATCTTCCCATCGCTCCCAATTTTCCCCAGTATCCCCCATTATCTTCCCATCGTTCCCCATTTTCCCCAGTGTCCCCCATGATATTCCCATCCTTCCATATTTTCCCCAGCGTCCCCTATGAACTTCCCATCGTTCCCAATTTTCCCCAACGCCCCCCATGATCTTCCCATTGTTCCCCATTTTCCCCAGCATCCCCCATGATCTTCCCATCATTCCCCAATTTCCCCAGCGCCCCACATGATCTTCCCATCATTCCCCATTTTCCCCAGTGTCCCCCATGATCTTCCCATCATTCCCCATTTTCTCCAGTGTTTCCCAGGATCTTCCCATCGTTCCCCATTTTCCCCAGTGTCCAACATGATCTTCCCATCATTCCCCAATTTCCCCAGCGCCCCACATGATCTTCCCATCATTCCCCATTTTCCCCAGTGTCCCCCATGATCTTCCCATCATTCCCCATTTTCTCCAGTGTTTCCCAGGATCTTCCCATCGTTCCCCATTTTCCCCAGTGTCCAACATGAACTTCCCATCATTCCCCATTTTCCCCAGCATCCCCCATGATCTTCCCATCATTCCCCATTTTCCCCAGCGCACCCCATGATCTTCCCATTGTTCCCCATTGTCCCCAGCATCCCCCATGATCTTCCCATCGTTCCCCATTTTCCCCAGCACCCCCATGATCTTCCCATTGTTCCCCATTTTCCCCAGCGTCCCCCATGATCTTCCCATCATTCCCCATTTTGCCCAGTGTGCCCAATGATCTTCCCATTGTTCCCCATTTTCCCCAGGGTCCCCCATGATCTTCCCATCATTCCCCATTTTGCCCAGTGTGCCCAATGATCTTCCCATCATTCCCCATTTTCCCCAGCGTCCCACATGATCTTCCCATCATTCCCCATTTTGCCCAGTGTGCCCAATGATCTTCCCATTGTTCCCCATTTTCCCCAGCATCCCCCATTATCTTCCCATCGTTCCCCATTTTCCCCAGCACCCCCCATGATCTTCACATCATTCCCCATTTTCCCCAGCGTCCCACATGATCTTCCCATCATTCCCCATTTTGCCCAGTGTGCCCAATGATCTTCCCATTGTTCCCCATTTTCCCCAGCATCCCCCATTATCTTCCCATCGTTCCCCATTTTCCCCAGCACCCCCCATGATCTTCCCATCGTTCCCCATTTTCCCCAGCGTCCCCCATGATCTTCCCATCGTTCCCCATTTTCCCCAGCATCCCTCATGATCTTCCCATCGTTCCACATTTTCCCCAGTGTCCCCCATGATCTTCCCATCGCTCCCCATTTTCCCCTGTGTCCCCCATGATCTTCCCATCCTTCCCCATTTTCCAAAGAGTCCCCCATGATCTTCCCATCGTTCCCCATTTTCCCCAGCATCCCCCATGTTCTTCCCATCCTTCCCCATTTTCTCCAGTGTCCCCAATGATCTTCCCATCGTTCCCCATTTTCCCCTGTCCCCCCCCCCATGATCTTCCCATCATTCCCCATTTTCCAAAGTGCCACCCATGATCTTCCCATCGTTCCCCATTTTCCCCAGTGTCCCTCATGATCTTCCCATCGTTCCCCATTTTCCCCAGTGTCCCCAATGATCTTCCCATCGTTCCCCATTTTCCCCAGTGTCCAACATGATCTTCCCATCATTCCCCATTTGCCCCAGCATCCCCCATGATCTTCCCATCGTTCCTCATTTTCCCCAGCGTCCCCCATGATCTTCACATTATTCCCCATTTTCCCCAGCATCCCCCATGATCTTCCCATCGTTCCCCATTTTCTCCAGTGTCCCCAATGATCTTCCCATCGTTCCCCATTTTCCCCAGCGTCCCCCATGATCTTCCCATCGTTCCCCATTTTCCCCAGCATCCCTCATGATCTTCCCATCGTTCCACATTTTCCCCAGTGTCCCCCATGATCTTCCCATCGCTCCCCATTTTCCCCTGTGTCCCCCATGATCTTCCCATCCTTCCCCATTTTCCAAAGAGTCCCCCATGATCTTCCCATCGTTCCCCATTTTCCCCAGCATCCCCCATGTTCTTCCCATCCTTCCCCATTTTCTCCAGTGTCCCCAATGATCTTCCCATCGTTCCCCATTTTCCCCTGTCCCCCCCCCCATGATCTTCCCATCATTCCCCATTTTCCAAAGTGCCACCCATGATCTTCCCATCGTTCCCCATTTTCCCCAGTGTCCAACATGATCTTCCCATCATTCCCCAATTTCCCCAGCGCCCCACATGATCTTCCCATCATTCCCCATTTTCCCCAGTGTCCCCCATGATCTTCCCATCATTCCCCATTTTCTCCAGTGTTTCCCAGGATCTTCCCATCGTTCCCCATTTTCCCCAGTGTCCAACATGATCTTCCCATCATTCCCCATTTTCCCCTGCATCCCCCATGATTTTCCCATCGTTCCCCATTTTCCCCAGCGTCCCCCATGATCTTCCCATCGTTCCCCATTTTCCCCAGCATCCCTCATGATCTTCCCATCATTCCACATTTTCCACCAGTGTCCCCCATGATCTTCCCATCGCTCCCAATTTTCCCCAGTATCCCCCATTATCTTCCCATCGTTCCCCATTTTCCCCAGTGTCCCCCATGATATTCCCATCCTTCCATATTTTCCCCAGCGTCCCCTATGAACTTCCCATCGTTCCCAATTTTCCCCAACGCCCCCCATGATCTTCCCATTGTTCCCCATTTTCCCCAGCATCCCCCATGATCTTCCCATCATTCCCCAATTTCCCCAGCGCCCCACATGATCTTCCCATCATTCCCCATTTTCCCCAGTGTCCCCCATGATCTTCCCATCATTCCCCATTTTCTCCAGTGTTTCCCAGGATCTTCCCATCGTTCCCCATTTTCCCCAGTGTCCAACATGATCTTCCCATCATTCCCCAATTTCCCCAGCGCCCCACATGATCTTCCCATCATTCCCCATTTTCCCCAGTGTCCCCCATGATCTTCCCATCATTCCCCATTTTCTCCAGTGTTTCCCAGGATCTTCCCATCGTTCCCCATTTTCCCCAGTGTCCAACATGAACTTCCCATCATTCCCCATTTTCCCCAGCATCCCCCATGATCTTCCCATCATTCCCCATTTTCCCCAGCGCACCCCATGATCTTCCCATTGTTCCCCATTGTCCCCAGCATCCCCCATGATCTTCCCATCGTTCCCCATTTTCCCCAGTGTCCCCCATGATCTTCCCATCGTTCCCCATTTTCTCCAGTGTTCCCCAGGATCTTCCCATCGTTCCCCATTTTCCCCAGTGTCCAACATGATCTTCCCATCGTTCCCCATTTTCCCCAGTGTCCCCCATGATCTTCCTATCGTTCCCCATTTTCTCCAGTGTTCCCCAGGATCTTCCCATCGTTCCCCATTTTCCCCAGCATCCCCCATGATCTTCCCATCCTTTCCCATTTTCCCCAGCGCCCCCCATGATCTTCACAATGTTCCCCATTTTCCCCAGTGTCCCCCATGATCTTCCCAATGTTCCCCATTTTCCCCAGCATCCCCCATGATCTTCCCATCGTTCCCCATTTTCCCCAGCACCCCCATGATCTTCCCATTGTTCCCCATTTTCCCCAGCGTCCCCCATGATCTTCCCATCGTTCCCCATTTTGCCCAGTGTGCCCAATGATCTTCCCATCGTTCCCCATTTTCCCCAGTGTCCCCCATGATCTTCCCATCGTTCCCCATTTTCTCCAGTGTTCCCCAGGATCTTCCCATCGTTCCCTATTTTCCCCAGTGTCCAACATGATCTTCACATCATTCTCCATTTTCCCCAGCATCCCCCATGATCTTCCCATCCTTCCCCATTTTCCCCGACGCCCCCCATGATCTTCCCATTGTTCCCCATTTTCCCCAGTGTCCCCCATGATCTTCCCATTGTTCCCCATTTTCCCCAGCATCCCCCATGATCTTCCCATCGTTCCCCATTTTCCCCAGCACCCCCCATGATCTTCACATCATTCCCCATTTTCCCCAGCATCCCCCATGATCTTCCCATCGTTCCCCATTTTCCCCAGCGTCCCCCATGATCTTCCCATCGTTCCCCATTTTCCCCAGCGTCCCTCATGATCTTCCCATCGTTCCACATTTTCCCCAGTGTCCCCCATGATCTTCCCATCGCTCCCCATTTTCCCCTGTGTCCCCCATGATCTTCCCATCCTTCCCCATTTTCTCCAGTGTCCCCAATGATCTTCCCATCGTTCCCCATTTTCCCCTGTCCCCCCCATGATCTTCCCATCATTCCCCATTTTCCAAAGTGCCACCCATGATCTTCCCATCGTTCCCCATTTTCCCCAGCATCCCCATGATCTTCCCATTGTTCCACATTTTCCCCAGTGTCCCCCATGATCTACCCATCGCTCCCCATTTTCCCCTGTGTCCCCCATGATCTTCCCATCTTCCCCCATTTTCCAAAGTGTCCCCCATGATCTTCCCATCGTTTCCCATTTTCCCCAGCATCCCACATGATCTTCCCATCATTCCCTATTTTCCCCAGCGCACCCCATGATCTTCCCATTGTTCCCCATTTTCCCCAGCATCTCCCATGATCTTCCCATCGTTCCCCATTTTCTCCAGTGTTCCCCAGGATCTTCCCATCGTTCCCCATTTTCCCCAGTGTCCAACATGATCTTCCCATCGTTCCCCATTTTCCCCTGCATCCCCCATGATTTTCCCATCGTTCCCCATTTTCCCCAGCGTCCCCCATGATCTTCCCATCGTTCCCCATTTTCCCCAGCATCCCTCATGATCTTCCCATCATTCCACATTTTCCACCAGTGTCCCCCATGATCTTCCCATCGCTCCCCATTTTCCCCAGCGCCCCCCATGATCTTCCCATTGTTCCCCATTGTCCCCAGCATCCCCCATGATCTTCCCATCATTCCCCATTTTCCCCAGCGCCCCCCATGATCTTCCCATTGTTCCCCATTTTCCCCAGGGTCCCCCATGATCTTCCCATCATTCCCCATTTTGCCCAGTGTGCCCAATGATCTTCCCATCATTCCCCATTTTCCCCAGCGTCCCCCATGATCTTCCCATCATTCCCCATTTTGCCCAGTGTGCCCAATGATCTTCCCATTGTTCCCCATTTTCCCCAGCATCCCCCATTATCTTCCCATCGTTCCCCATTTTCCCCAGCACCCCCCATGATCTTCACATCATTCCCCATTTTCCCCAGCATCCCCCATGATCTTCCCATCGTTCCCCATTTTCCCCAGCGTCCCCCATGATCTTCCCATCGTTCCCCATTTTCCCCAGCATCCCTCATGATCTTCCCATCGTTCCACATTTTCCCCAGTGTCCCCCATGATCTTCCCATCGCTCCCCATTTTCCCCTGTGTCCCCCATGATCTTCCCATCCTTCCCCATTTTCCAAAGAGTCCCCCATGATCTTCCCATCGTTCCCCATTTTCCCCAGCATCCCCCATGTTCTTCCCATCCTTCCCCATTTTCTCCAGTGTCCCCAATGATCTTCCCATCGTTCCCCATTTTCCCCTGTCCCCCCCCCCATGATCTTCCCATCATTCCCCATTTTCCAAAGTGCCACCCATGATCTTCCCATCGTTCCCCATTTTCCCCAGTGTCCCTCATGATCTTCCCATCGTTCCCCATTTTCCCCAGTGTCCCCAATGATCTTCCCATCGTTCCCCATTTTCCCCAGTGTCCAACATGATCTTCCCATCATTCCCCATTTGCCCCAGCATCCCCCATGATCTTCCCATCGTTCCTCATTTTCCCCAGCGTCCCCCATGATCTTCACATTATTCCCCATTTTCCCCAGCATCCCCCATGATCTTCCCATCGTTCCCCATTTTCCCCAGCGTCCCCCATGATCTTCCCATCGTTCCCCATTTTCCCCAGCGTCCCTCATGATCTTCCCATCGTCCACATTTCCCCAGTGTCCCCCATGATCTTCCCATCGCTCCCAATTTTCCCCAGTATCCCCCATTATCTTCCCATCGTTCCCCATTTTCCCCAGTGTCCCCCATGATATTCCCATCCTTCCATATTTTCCCCAGCGTCCCCTATGAACTTCCCATCGTTCCCAATTTTCCCCAACGCCCCCCATGATCTTCCCATTGTTCCCCATTTTCCCCAGCATCCCCCATGATCTTCCCATCATTCCCCAATTTCCCCAGCGCCCCACATGATCTTCCCATCATTCCCCATTTTCCCCAGTGTCCCCCATGATCTTCCCATCATTCCCCATTTTCTCCAGTGTTTCCCAGGATCTTCCCATCGTTCCCCATTTTCCCCAGTGTCCAACATGATCTTCCCATCATTCCCCAATTTCCCCAGCGCCCCACATGATCTTCCCATCATTCCCCATTTTCCCCAGTGTCCCCCATGATCTTCCCATCATTCCCCATTTTCTCCAGTGTTTCCCAGGATCTTCCCATCGTTCCCCATTTTCCCCAGTGTCCAACATGATCTTCCCATCATTCCCCATTTTCCCCAGCGCACCCCATGATCTTCCCATTGTTCCCCATTTTCCCCAGCATCCCCCATGATCTTCCCATCATTCCCCATTTTCCCCAGCGCACCCCATGATCTTCCCATTGTTCCCCATTTTCCCCAGCGTCCCCCATGTTCTTCCCATCGTTCCCCATTTTCTCCAGTGTTCCCCAGGATCTTCCCATCGTTCCCCATTTTCCCCAGTGTCCAACATGATCTTCCCATCGTTCCCCATTTTCCCCAGCATCCCCCATGATTTTCCCATCGTTCCCCATTTTCCCCAGCGTCCCCCATTATCTTCCCATCGTTCCCCATTTTCCCCAGCATCCCTCATGATCTTCCCATCATTCCACATTTTCCACCAGTGTCCCCCATGATCTTCCCATCGCTCCCCATTTTCTCCAGCGCCCCCCATGATCTTCCCATTGTTCCCCATTGTCCCCAGCATCCCCCATGATCTTCCCATCGTTCCCCATTTTCCCCAGTGTCCCCCATGATCTTCCCATCGTTCCCCATTTTCTCCAGTGTTCCCCAGGATCTTCCCATCGTTCCCCATTTTCCCCAGTGTCCAACATGATCTTCCCATCGTTCCCCATTTTCCCCAGTGTCCCCCATGATCTTCCTATCGTTCCCCATTTTCTCCAGTGTTCCCCAGGATCTTCCCATCGTTCCCCATTTTCCCCAGTGTCCAACATGATCTTTCCATCATTCCCCATTTTCCCCAGCATCCCCCATGATCTTCCCATCGTTCCCCATGTTCCCCAGCGCCCGCCATGATTTTCCCATTGTTCCCCATTTTCCCCAGCATCCCCCATGATCTTCCCATCCTTTCCCATTTTCCCCGGCGCCCCCCATGATCTTCACAATGTTCCCCATTTTCCCCAGTGTCCCCCATGATCTTCCCAATGTTCCCCATTTTCCCCAGCATCCCCCATGATCTTCCCATCGTTCCCCATTTTCCCCAGCACCCCCATGATCTTCCCATTGTTCCCCATTTTCCCCAGCGTCCCCCATGATCTTCCCATCGTTCCCCATTTTGCCCAGTGTGCTCAATGATCTTCCCATTGTTCCCCATTTTCCCCAGGGTCCCCCATGATCTTCCCATCATTCCCCATTTTGCCCAGTGTGCCCAATGATCTTCCCATCATTCCCCATTTTCCCCAGCGTCCCCCATGATCTTCCCATCATTCCCCATTTTGCCCAGTGTGCCCAATGATCTTCCCATTGTTCCCCATTTTCCCCAGCATCCCCCATTATCTTCCCATCGTTCCCCATTTTCCCCAGCACCCCCCATGATCTTCACATCATTCCCCATTTTCCCCAGCATCCCCCATGATCTTCCCATCGTTCCCCATTTTCCCCAGCGTCCCCCATGATCTTCCCATCGTTCCCCATTTTCCCCAGCATCCCTCATGATCTTCCCATCGTTCCACATTTTCCCCAGTGTCCCCCATGATCTTCCCATCGCTCCCCATTTTCCCCTGTGTCCCCCATGATCTTCCCATCCTTCCCCATTTTCCAAAGAGTCCCCCATGATCTTCCCATCGTTCCCCATTTTCCCCAGCATCCCCCATGTTCTTCCCATCCTTCCCCATTTTCTCCAGTGTCCCCAATGATCTTCCCATCGTTCCCCATTTTCCCCTGTCCCCCCCCCCATGATCTTCCCATCATTCCCCATTTTCCAAAGTGCCACCCATGATCTTCCCATCGTTCCCCATTTTCCCCAGTGTCCCTCATGATCTTCCCATCGTTCCCCATTTTCCCCAGCGTCCCCCATGATCTTCCCATCGTTCCCCATTTTGCCCAGTGTGCCCAATGATCTTCCCATCGTTCCCCATTTTCCCCAGTGTCCCCCATGATCTTCCCATCGTTCCCCATTTTCTCCAGTGTTCCCCAGGATCTTCCCATCGTTCCCTATTTTCCCCAGTGTCCAACATGATCTTCACATCATTCTCCATTTTCCCCAGCATCCCCCATGATCTTCCCATCCTTCCCCATTTTCCCCGACGCCCCCCATGATCTTCCCATTGTTCCCCATTTTCCCCAGTGTCCCCCATGATCTTCCCATTGTTCCCCATTTTCCCCAGCATCCCCCATGATCTTCCCATCGTTCCCCATTTTCCCCAGCACCCCCCATGATCTTCACATCATTCCCCATTTTCCCCAGCATCCCCCATGATCTTCCCATCGTTCCCCATTTTCCCCAGCGTCCCCCATGATCTTCCCATCGTTCCCCATTTTCCCCAGCGTCCCTCATGATCTTCCCATCGTTCCACATTTTCCCCAGTGTCCCCCATGATCTTCCCATCGCTCCCCATTTTCCCCTGTGTCCCCCATGATCTTCCCATCCTTCCCCATTTTCTCCAGTGTCCCCAATGATCTTCCCATCGTTCCCCATTTTCCCCTGTCCCCCCCATGATCTTCCATCATTCCCCATTTTCCAAAGTGCCACCCATGATCTTCCCATCGTTCCCCATTTTCCCCAGCATCCCCATGATCTTCCCATTGTTCCACATTTTCCCCAGTGTCCCCCATGATCTACCCATCGCTCCCCATTTTCCCCTGTGTCCCCCATGATCTTCCCATCTTCCCCCATTTTCCAAAGTGTCCCCCATGATCTTCCCATCGTTCCCCATTTTCCCCAGCATCCCCATGATCTTCCCATCGTTCCCCATTTTCCCCAGTGTCCCCCATGATCTTCCCATCGTTCCCCATTTTCTCCAGTGTTCCCCAGGATCTTCCCATCGTTCCCTATTTTCCCCAGTGTCCAACATGATCTTCACATCATTCTCCATTTTCCCCAGCATCCCCCATGATCTTCCCATCCTTCCCCATTTTCCCCGACGCCCCCCATGATCTTCCCATTGTTCCCCATTTTCCCCAGTGTCCCCCATGATCTTCCCATTGTTCCCCATTTTCCCCAGCATCCCCCATGATCTTCCCATCGTTCCCCATTTTCCCCAGCACCCCCCATGATCTTCACATCATTCCCCATTTTCCCCAGCATCCCCCATGATCTTCCCATCGTTCCCCATTTTCCCCAGCGTCCCCCATGATCTTCCCATCGTTCCCCATTTTCCCCAGCGTCCCTCATGATCTTCCCATCGTTCCACATTTTCCCCAGTGTCCCCCATGATCTTCCCATCGCTCCCCATTTTCCCCTGTGTCCCCCATGATCTTCCCATCCTTCCCCATTTTCTCCAGTGTCCCCAATGATCTTCCCATCGTTCCCCATTTTCCCCTGTCCCCCCCATGATCTTCCCATCATTCCCCATTTTCCAAAGTGCCACCCATGATCTTCCCATCGTTCCCCATTTTCCCCAGCATCCCCATGATCTTCCCATTGTTCCACATTTTCCCCAGTGTCCCCCATGATCTACCCATCGCTCCCCATTTTCCCCTGTGTCCCCCATGATCTTCCCATCTTCCCCCATTTTCCAAAGTGTCCCCCATGATCTTCCCATCGTTTCCCATTTTCCCCAGCATCCCACATGATCTTCCCATCATTCCCTATTTTCCCCAGCGCACCCCATGATCTTCCCATTGTTCCCCATTTTCCCCAGCATCTCCCATGATCTTCCCATCGTTCCCCATTTTCTCCAGTGTTCCCCAGGATCTTCCCATCGTTCCCCATTTTCCCCAGTGTCCAACATGATCTTCCCATCGTTCCCCATTTTCCCCTGCATCCCCCATGATTTTCCCATCGTTCCCCATTTTCCCCAGCGTCCCCCATGATCTTCCCATCGTTCCCCATTTTCCCCAGCATCCCTCATGATCTTCCCATCATTCCACATTTTCCACCAGTGTCCCCCATGATCTTCCCATCGCTCCCCATTTTCCCCAGCGCCCCCCATGATCTTCCCATTGTTCCCCATTGTCCCCAGCATCCCCCATGATCTTCCCATCATTCCCCATTTTCCCCAGCGCCCCCCATGATCTTCCCATTGTTCCCCATTTTCCCCAGGGTCCCCCATGATCTTCCCATCATTCCCCATTTTGCCCAGTGTGCCCAATGATCTTCCCATCATTCCCCATTTTCCCCAGCGTCCCCCATGATCTTCCCATCATTCCCCATTTTGCCCAGTGTGCCCAATGATCTTCCCATTGTTCCCCATTTTCCCCAGCATCCCCCATTATCTTCCCATCGTTCCCCATTTTCCCCAGCACCCCCCATGATCTTCACATCATTCCCCATTTTCCCCAGCATCCCCCATGATCTTCCCATCGTTCCCCATTTTCCCCAGCGTCCCCCATGATCTTCCCATCGTTCCCCATTTTCCCCAGCATCCCTCATGATCTTCCCATCGTTCCACATTTTCCCCAGTGTCCCCCATGATCTTCCCATCACTCCCCATTTTCCCCTGTGTCCCCCATGATCTTCCCATCCTTCCCCATTTTCCAAAGAGTCCCCCATGATCTTCCCATCGTTCCCCATTTTCCCCAGCATCCCCCATGTTCTTCCCATCCTTCCCCATTTTCTCCAGTGTCCCCAATGATCTTCCCATCGTTCCCCATTTTCCCCTGTCCCCCCCCCCCATGATCTTCCCATCATTCCCCATTTTCCAAAGTGCCACCCATGATCTTCCCATCGTTCCCCATTTTCCCCAGTGTCCCTCATGATCTTCCCATCGTTCCCCATTTTCCCCAGTGTCCCCAATGATCTTCCCATCGTTCCCCATTTTCCCCAGTGTCCAACATGATCTTCCCATCATTCCCCATTTGCCCCAGCATCCCCCATGATCTTCCCATCGTTCCTCATTTTCCCCAGCGTCCCCCATGATCTTCACATTATTCCCCATTTTCCCCAGCATCCCCCATGATCTTCCCATCGTTCCCCATTTTCCCCAGCGTCCCCCATGATCTTCCCATCGTTCCCCATTTTCCCCAGCGTCCCTCATGATCTTCCCATCGTCCACATTTCCCCAGTGTCCCCCATGATCTTCCCATCGCTCCCAATTTTCCCCAGTATCCCCCATTATCTTCCCATCGTTCCCCATTTTCCCCAGTGTCCCCCATGATATTCCCATCCTTCCATATTTTCCCCAGCGTCCCCTATGAACTTCCCATCGTTCCCAATTTTCCCCAACGCCCCCCATGATCTTCCCATTGTTCCCCATTTTCCCCAGCATCCCCCATGATCTTCCCATCATTCCCCAATTTCCCCAGCGCCCCACATGATCTTCCCATCATTCCCCATTTTCCCCAGTGTCCCCCATGATCTTCCCATCATTCCCCATTTTCTCCAGTGTTTCCCAGGATCTTCCCATCGTTCCCCATTTTCCCCAGTGTCCAACATGATCTTCCCATCATTCCCCAATTTCCCCAGCGCCCCACATGATCTTCCCATCATTCCCCATTTTCCCCAGTGTCCCCCATGATCTTCCCATCATTCCCCATTTTCTCCAGTGTTTCCCAGGATCTTCCCATCGTTCCCCATTTTCCCCAGTGTCCAACATGATCTTCCCATCATTCCCCATTTTCCCCAGCATCCCCCATGATCTTCCCATCATTCCCCATTTTCCCCAGCGCACCCCATGATCTTCCCATTGTTCCCCATTTTCCCCAGCGTCCCCCATGTTCTTCCCATCGTTCCCCATTTTCTCCAGTGTTCCCCAGGATCTTCCCATCGTTCCCCATTTTCCCCAGTGTCCAACATGATCTTCCCATCGTTCCCCATTTTCCCCAGCATCCCCCATGATTTTCCCATCGTTCCCCATTTTCCCCAGCGTCCCCCATTATCTTCCCATCGTTCCCCATTTTCCCCAGCATCCCTCATGATCTTCCCATCATTCCACATTTTCCACCAGTGTCCCCCATGATCTTCCCATCACTCCCCATTTTCTCCAGCGCCCCCCATGATCTTCCCATTGTTCCCCATTGTCCCCAGCATCCCCCATGATCTTCCCATCGTTCCCCATTTTCCCCAGTGTCCCCCATGATCTTCCCATCGTTCCCCATTTTCTCCAGTGTTCCCCAGGATCTTCCCATCGTTCCCCATTTTCCCCAGCATCCCCCATGATCTTCCCATCCTTTCCCATTTTCCCCGGCGCCCCCCATGATCTTCACAATGTTCCCCATATTCCCCAGTGTCCCCCATGATCTTCCCAATGTTCCCCATTTTCCCCAGCATCCCCCATGATCTTCCCATCGTTCCCCATTTTCCCCAGCACCCCCATGATCTTCCCATTGTTCCCCATTTTCCCCAGCGTCCCCCATGATCTTCCCATCGTTCCCCATTTTGCCCAGTGTGCTCAATGATCTTCCCATTGTTCCCCATTTTCCCCAGGGTCCCCCATGATCTTCCCATCATTCCCCATTTTGCCCAGTGTGCCCAATGATCTTCCCATCATTCCCCATTTTCCCCAGCGTCCCCCATGATCTTCCCATCATTCCCCATTTTGCCCAGTGTGCCCAATGATCTTCCCATTGTTCCCCATTTTCCCCAGCATCCCCCATTATCTTCCCATCGTTCCCCATTTTCCCCAGCACCCCCCATGATCTTCACATCATTCCCCATTTTCCCCAGCATCCCCCATGATCTTCCCATCGTTCCCCATTTTCCCCAGCGTCCCCCATGATCTTCCCATCGTTCCCCATTTTCCCCAGCATCCCTCATGATCTTCCCATCGTTCCACATTTTCCCCAGTGTCCCCCATGATCTTCCCATCGCTCCCCATTTTCCCCTGTGTCCCCCATGATCTTCCCATCCTTCCCCATTTTCCAAAGAGTCCCCCATGATCTTCCCATCGTTCCCCATTTTCCCCAGCATCCCCCATGTTCTTCCCATCCTTCCCCATTTTCTCCAGTGTCCCCAATGATCTTCCCATCGTTCCCCATTTTCCCCTGTCCCCCCCCCCATGATCTTCCCATCATTCCCCATTTTCCAAAGTGCCACCCATGATCTTCCCATCGTTCCCCATTTTCCCCAGTGTCCCTCATGATCTTCCCATCGTTCCCCATTTTCCCCAGTGTCCCCAATGATCTTCCCATCGTTCCCCATTTTCCCCAGTGTCCAACATGATCTTCCCATCATTCCCCATTTGCCCCAGCATCCCCCATGATCTTCCCATCGTTCCTCATTTTCCCCAGCGTCCCCCATGATCTTCACATTATTCCCCATTTTCCCCAGCATCCCCCATGATCTTCCCATCGTTCCCCATTTTCTCCAGTGTCCCCAATGATCTTCCCATCGTTCCCCATTTTCCCCAGCGTCCCCCATGATCTTCCCATCGTTCCCCATTTTCCCCAGCATCCCTCATGATCTTCCCATCGTTCCACATTTTCCCCAGTGTCCCCCATGATCTTCCCATCGCTCCCCATTTTCCCCTGTGTCCCCCATGATCTTCCCATCCTTCCCCATTTTCCAAAGAGTCCCCCATGATCTTCCCATCGTTCCCCATTTTCCCCAGCATCCCCCATGTTCTTCCCATCCTTCCCCATTTTCTCCAGTGTCCCCAATGATCTTCCCATCGTTCCCCATTTTCCCCTGTCCCCCCCCCCATGATCTTCCCATCATTCCCCATTTTCCAAAGTGCCACCCATGATCTTCCCATCGTTCCCCATTTTCCCCAGTGTCCCTCATGATCTTCCCATCGTTCCCCATTTTCCCCAGTGTCCCCAATGATCTTCCCATCGTTCCCCATTTTCCCCAGTGTCCAACATGATCTTCCCATCATTCCCCATTTGCCCCAGCATCCCCCATGATCTTCCCATCGTTCCTCATTTTCCCCAGCGTCCCCCATGATCTTCACATTATTCCCCATTTTCCCCAGCATCCCCCATGATCTTCCCATCGTTCCCCATTTTCTCCAGTGTCCCCAATGATCTTCCCATCGTTCCCCATTTTCCCCTGTCCCCCCCATGATCTTCCCATCATTCCCCATTTTCCAAAGTGCCACCCATGATCTTCCCATCGTTCCCCATTTTCCCCAGCATCCCCATGATCTTCCCATCGTTCCACATTTTCCCCAGTGTCCCCCATGATCTACCCATCGCTCCCCATTATCCCCTGTGTCCCCCATGATCTTCCCATCTTCCCCCATTTTCCAAAGTGTCCCCCATGATCTTCCCATCGTTTCCCATTTTCCCCAGCATCCCACATGATCTTCCCATCATTCCCTATTTTCCCCAGCGCACCCCATGATCTTCCCATTGTTCCCCATTTTCCCCAGCATCCCCCATGATCTTCCCATCGTTCCCCATTTTCTCCAGTGTTCCCCAGGATCTTCCCATCGTTCCCCATTTTCCCCAGTGTCCAACATGATCTTCCCATCGTTCCCCATTTTCCCCTGCATCCCCCATGATTTTCCCATCGTTCCCCATTTTCCCCAGCGTCCCCCATGATCTTCCCATCGTTCCCCATTTTCCCCAGCATCCCTCATGATCTTCCCATCATTCCACATTTTCCCCAACGCCCCCCATGATCTTCCCATTGTTCCCCATTTTCCCCAGCATCCCCCATGATCTTCCCATCATTCCCCAATTTCCCCAGCGCCCCACATGATCTTCCCATCATTCCCCATTTTCCCCAGTGTCCCCCATGATCTTCCCATCATTCCCCATTTTCTCCAGTGTTTCCCAGGATCTTCCCATCGTTCCCCATTTTCCCCAGTGTCCAACATGATCTTCCCATCATTCCCCAATTTCCCTAGCGCCCCACATGATCTTCCCATCATTCCCCATTTTCCCCAGTGTCCCCCATGATCTTCCCATCATTCCCCATTTTCCCCAGCGCACCCCATGATCTTCCCATTGTTCCCCATTTTCCCCAGCGTCCCCCATGTTCTTCCCATCGTTCCCCATTTTCTCCAGTGTTCCCCAGGATCTTCCCATCGTTCCCCATTTTCTCCAGTGTTCCCCAGGATCTTCCCATCGTTCCCCATTTTCCCCAGTGTCCAACATGATCTTCCCATCGTTCCCCATTTTCCCCAGCATCCCCCATGATTTTCCCATCGTTCCCCATTTTCCCCAGCGTCCCCCATTATCTTCCTATCGTTCCCCATTTTCCCCAGCATCCCTCATGATCTTCCCATCATTACACATTTTCCACCAGTGTCCCCCATGATCTTCCCATCGCTCCCCATTTTCTCCAGCGCCCCCCATGATCTTCCCATTGTTCCCCATTGTCCCCAGCATCCCCCATGATCTTCCCATCGTTCCCCATTTTCCCCAGTGTCCCCCATGATCTTCCCATCGTTCCCCATTTTCTCCAGTGTTCCCCAGGATCTTCCCATCGTTCCCCATTTTCCCCAGTGTCCAACATGATCTTCCCATCGTTCCCCATTTTCCCCAGTGTCCCCCATGATCTTCCTATCGTTCCCCATTTTCTCCAGTGTTCCCCAGGATCTTCCCATCGTTCCCCATTTTCCCCAGCATCCCCCATGATCTTCCCATCCTTTCCCATTTTCCCCGGCGCCCCCCATGATCTTCACAATGTTCCCCATTTTCCCCAGTGTCCCCCATGATCTTCCCAATGTTCCCCATTTTCCCCAGCATCCCCCATGATCTTCCCATCGTTCCCCATTTTCCCCAGCACCCCCATGATCTTCCCATTTTTCCCCATTTTCCCCAGCGTCCCCCATGATCTTCCCATCGTTCCCCATTTTGCCCAGTGTGCCCAATGATCTTCCCATCGTTCCCCATTTTCCCCAGTGTCCCCCATGATCTTCCCATCGTTCCCCATTTTCTCCAGTGTTCCCCAGGATCTTCCCATCGTTCCCTATTTTCCCCAGTGTCCAACATGATCTTCACATCATTCTCCATTTTCCCCAGCATCCCCCATGATCTTCCCATCCTTCCCCATTTTCCCCGACGCCCCCCATGATCTTCCCATTGTTCCCCATTTTCCCCAGTGTCCCCCATGATCTTCCCATTGTTCCCCATTTTCCCCA
Organism: Ascaphus truei; assembly: GCF_040206685.1. Taxonomy (NCBI): domain Eukaryota; kingdom Metazoa; phylum Chordata; class Amphibia; order Anura; family Ascaphidae; genus Ascaphus; species Ascaphus truei. The sequence goes on from NC_134486.1 coordinate 146,346,126, forward strand.
GCATCCCCCATGATCTTCCCATCGTTCCCCATTTTCTCCAGTGTCCCCAATGATCTTCCCATCGTTCCCCATTTTCCCCAGCGTCCCCCATGATCTTCCCATCGTTCCCCATTTTCCCCAGCATCCCTCATGATCTTCCCATCGTTCCACATTTTCCCCAGTGTCCCCCATGATCTTCCCATCGCTCCCCATTTTCCCCTGTGTCCCCCATGATCTTCCCATCCTTCCCCATTTTCCCCAGCATCCCCCATGTTCTTTCCATCCTTCCCCATTTTCTCCAGTGTCCCCAATGATCTTCCCATCGTTCCCCATTTTCCCCTGTCCCCCCCCCCATGATCTTCCCATCATTCCCCATTTTCCAAAGTGCCACCCATGATCTTCCCATCGTTCCCCATTTTCCCCAGTGTCCCTCATGATCTTCCCATCGTTCCCCATTTTCCCCAGTGTCCCCAATGATCTTCCCATCGTTCCCCATTTTCCCCAGTGTCCAACATGATCTTCCCATCATTCCCCATTTGCCCCAGCGTCCCCCATGATCTTCACATTATTCCCCATTTTCCCCAGCATCCCCCATGATCTTCCCATCGTTCCCCATTTTCTCCAGTGTCCCCAATGATCTTCCCATCGTTCCCCATTTTCCCCTGTCCCCCCCATGATCTTCCCATCATTCCCCATTTTCCAAAGTGCCACCCATGATCTTCCCATCGTTCCCCATTTTCCCCAGCATCCCCATGATCTTCCCATCGTTCCACATTTTCCCCAGTGTCCCCCATGATCTACCCATCGCTCCCCATTTTCCCCTGTGTCCCCCATGATCTTCCCATCTTCCCCCATTTTCCAAAGTGTCCCCCATGATCTTCCCATCGTTTCCCATTTTCCCCAGCATCCCACATGATCTTCCCATCATTCCCTATTTTCCCCAGCGCACCCCATGATCTTCCCATTGTTCCCCATTTTCCCCAGCATCCCCCATGATCTTCCCATCGTTCCCCATTTTCTCCAGTGTTCCCCAGGATCTTCCCATCGTTCCCCATTTTCCCCAGTGTCCAACATGATCTTCCCATCGTTCCCCATTTTCCCCTGCATCCCCCATGATTTTCCCATCGTTCCCCATTTTCCCCAGCGTCCCCCATGATCTTCCCATCGTTCCCCATTTTCCCCAGCATCCCTCATGATCTTCCCATCATTCCACATTTTCCACCAGTGTCCCCCATGATCTTCCCATCGCTCCCAATTTTCCCCAGTATCCCCCATTATCTTCCCATCGTTCCCCATTTTCCCCAGTGTCCCTCATGATATTCCCATCCTTCCATATTTTCCCCAGCGTCCCCTATGAACTTCCCATCGTTCCCAATTTTCCCCAACGCCCCCCATGATCTTCCCATTGTTCCCCATTTTCCCCAGCATCCCCCATGATCTTCCCATCATTCCCCAATTTCCCCAGCGCCCCACATGATCTTCCCATCATTCCCCATTTTCCCCAGTGTCCCCCATGATCTTCCCATCATTCCCCATTTTCTCCAGTGTTTCCCAGGATCTTCCCATCGTTCCCCATTTTCCCCAGTGTCCAACATGATCTTCCCATCATTCCCCAATTTCCCCAGCGCCCCACATGATCTTCCCATCATTCCCCATTTTCCCCAGTGTCCCCCATGATCTTCCCATCATTCCCCATTTTCTCCAGTGTTTCCCAGGATCTTCCCATCGTTCCCCATTTTCCCCAGTGTCCAACATGATCTTCCCATCATTCCCCATTTTCCCCAGCATCCCCCATGATCTTCCCATCATTCCCCATTTTCCCCAGCGCACCCCATGATCTTCCCATTGTTCCCCATTTAACCCAGCGTCCCCCATGTTCTTCCCATCATTCCCCATTTTCTCCAGTGTTCCCCAGGATCTTCCCATCGTTCCCCATTTTCCCCAGTGTCCAACATGATCTTCCCATCGTTCCCCATTTTCCCCAGCATCCCCCATGATTTTCCCATCGTTCCCCATTTTCCCCAGCATCCCCCATTATCTTCCCATCGTTCCCCATTTTCCCCAGCATCCCTCATGATCTTCCCATCATTACACATTTTCCACCAGTGTCCCCCATGATCTTCCCATCGCTCCCCATTTTCTCCAGCGCCCCCCATGATCTTCCCATTGTTCCCCATTGTCCCCAGCATCCCCCATGATCTTCCCATCGTTCCCCATTTTCCCCAGTGTCCCCCATGATCTTCCCATCGTTCCCCATTTTCTCCAGTGTTCCCCAGGATCTTCCCATCGTTCCCCATTTTCCCCAGTGTCCAACATGATCTTCCCATCGTTCCCCATTTTCCCCAGTGTCCCCCATGATCTTCCTATCGTTCCCCATTTTCTCCAGTGTTCCCCAGGATCTTCCCATCGTTCCCCATTTTCCCCAGCATCCCCCATGATCTTCCCATCCTTTCCCATTTTCCCCGGCGCCCCCCATGATCTTCACAATGTTCCCCATTTTCCCCAGTGTCCCCCATGATCTTCCCAATGTTCCCCATTTTCCCCAGCATCCCCCATGATCTTCCCATCGTTCCCCATTTTCCCCAGCACCCCCATGATCTTCCCATTGTTCCCCATTTTCCCCAGCGTCCCCCATGATCTTCCCATCGTTCCCCATTTTGCCCAGTGTGCCCAATGATCTTCCCATCGTTCCCCATTTTCCCCAGTGTCCCCCATGATCTTCCCATCGTTCCCCATTTTCTCCAGTGTTCCCCAGGATCTTCCCATCGTTCCCTATTTTCCCCAGTGTCCAACATGATCTTCACATCATTCTCCATTTTCCCCAGCATCCCCCATGATCTTCCCATCCTTCCCCATTTTCCCCGACGCCCCCCATGATCTTCCCATTGTTCCCCATTTTCCCCAGTGTCCCCCATGATCTTCCCATTGTTCCCCATTTTCCCCAGCATCCCCCATGATCTTCCCATCGTTCCCCATTTTCCCCAGCACCCCCCATGATCTTCACATCAATCCCCATTTTCCCCAGCATCCCCCATGATCTTCCCATCGTTCCCCATTTTCCCCAGCGTCCCCCATGATCTTCCCATCGTTCCCCATTTTCCCCAGCGTCCCTCATGATCTTCCCATCGTTCCACATTTTCCCCAGTGTCCCCCATGATCTTCCCATCGCTCCCCATTTTCCCCTGTGTCCCCCATGATCTTCCCATCCTTCCCCATTTTCTCCAGTGTCCCCAATGATCTTCCCATTGTTCCCCATTTTCCCCTGTCCCCCCCATGATCTTCCCATCATTCCCCATTTTCCAAAGTGCCACCCATGATCTTCCCATCGTTCCCCATTTTCCCCAGCATCCCCATGATCTTCCCATCGTTCCACATTTTCCCCAGTGTCCCCCATGATCTACCCATCGCTCCCCATTTTCCCCTGTGTCCCCCATGATCTTCCCATCTTCCCCCATTTTCCAAAGTGTCCCCCATGATCTTCCCATCGTTTCCCATTTTCCCCAGCATCCCACATGATCTTCCCATCATTCCCTATTTTCCCCAGCGCACCCCATGATCTTCCCATTGTTCCCCATTTTCCCCAGCATCCCCCATGATCTTCCCATCGTTCCCCATTTTCTCCAGTGTTCCCCAGGATCTTCCCATCGTTCCCCATTTTCCCCAGTGTCCAACATGATCTTCCCATCGTTCCCCATTTTCTCCAGTGTTCCCCAGGATCTTCCCATCGTTCCCCATTTTCCCCAGTGTCCAACATGATCTTCCCATCGTTCCCCATTTTCCCCTGCATCCCCCATGATTTTCCCATCGTTCCCCATTTTCCCCAGCGTCCCCCATGATCTTCCCATCGTTCCCCATTTTCCCCAGCATCCCTCATGATCTTCCCATCATTCCACATTTTCCACCAGTGTCCCCCATGATCTTCCCATCGCTCCCCATTTTCCCCAGCACCCCCCATGATCTTCCCATTGTTCCCCATTGTCCCCAGCATCCCCCATGATCTTCCCATCATTCCCCATTTTCCCCAGCGCCCCCCATGATCTTCCCATTGTTCCCCATTTTCCCCAGGGTCCCCCATGATCTTCCCATCATTCCCCATTTTGCCCAGTGTGCCCAATGATCTTCCCATCATTCCCCATTTTCCCCAGCGTCCCCCATGATCTTCCCATCATTCCCCATTTTGCCCAGTGTGCCCAATGATCTTCCCATTGTTCCCCATTTTCCCCAGCATCCCCCATTATCTTCCCATCGTTCCCCATTTTCCCCAGCACCCCCCATGATCTTCACATCATTCCCCATTTTCCCCAGCATCCCCCATGATCTTCCCATCGTTCCCCATTTTCCCCAGCGTCCCCCATGATCTTCCCATCGTTCCCCATTTTCCCCAGCATCCCTCATGATCTTCCCATCGTTCCACATTTTCCCCAGTGTCCCCCATGATCTTCCCATCGCTCCCCATTTTCCCCTGTGTCCCCCATGATCTTCCCATCCTTCCCCATTTTCCAAAGAGTCCCCCATGATCTTCCCATCGTTCCCCATTTTCCCCAGCATCCCCCATGTTCTTCCCATCTTTCCCCATTTTCTCCAGTGTCCCCAATGATCTTCCCATCATTCCCCATTTTCCCCTGTCCCCCCCCCATGATCTTCCCATCATTCCCCATTTTCCAAAGTGCCACCCATGATCTTCCCATCGTTCCCCATTTTCCCCAGTGTCCCTCATGATCTTCCCATCGTTCCCCATTTTCCCCAGTGTCCCCAATGATCTTCCCATCGTTCCCCATTTTCCCCAGTGTCCAACATGATCTTCCCATCATTCCCCATTTGCCCCAGCATCCCCCATGATCTTCCCATCGTTCCTCATTTTCCCCAGCGTCCCCCATGATCTTCACATTATTCCCCATTTTCCCCAGCATCCCCCATGATCTTCCCATTGTTCCCCATTTTCCCCAGCATCCCCCATGATCTTCCCATCGTTCCCCATTTTCCCCAGCGTCCCTCATGATCTTCCCATCGTCCACATTTCCCCAGTGTCCCCCATGATCTTCCCATCGCTCCCAATTTTCCCCAGTATCCCCCATTATCTTCCCATCGTTCCCCATTTTCCCCAGTGTCCCCCATGATATTCCCATCCTTCCATATTTTCCCCAGCGTCCCCTATGAACTTCCCATCGTTCCCAATTTTCCCCAACGCCCCCCATGATCTTCCCATTGTTCCCCATTTTCCCCAGCATCCCCCATGATCTTCCCATCATTCCCCAATTTCCCCAGCGCCCCACATGATCTTCCCATCATTCCCCATTTTCCCCAGTGTCCCCCATGATCTTCCCATCATTCCCCATTTTCTCCAGTGTTTCCCAGGATCTTCCCATCGTTCCCCATTTTCCCCAGTGTCCAACATGATCTTCCCATCATTCCCCAATTTCCCCAGCGCCCCACATGATCTTCCCATCATTCCCCATTTTCCCCAGTGTCCCCCATGATCTTCCCATCATTCCCCATTTTCTCCAGTGTTTCCCAGGATCTTCCCATCGTTCCCCATTTTCCCCAGTGTCCAACATGATCTTCCCATCATTCCCCATTTTCCCCAGCATCCCCCATGATCTTCCCATCATTCCCCATTTTCCCCAGCGCACCCCATGATCTTCCCATTGTTCCCCATTTTCCCCAGCGTCCCCCATGTTCTTCCCATCGTTCCCCATTTTCTCCAGTGTTCCCCAGGATCTTCCCATCGTTCCCCATTTTCCCCAGTGTCCAACATGATCTTCCCATCGTTCCCCATTTTCCCCAGCATCCCCCATGATTTTCCCATCATTCCCCATTTTCCCCAGCGTCCCCCATTATCTTCCCATCGTTCCCCATTTTCCCCAGCATCCCTCATGATCTTCCCATCATTCCACATTTTCCACCAGTGTCCCCCATGATCTTCCCATCGCTCCCCATTTTCTCCAGCGCCCCCCATGATCTTCCCATTGTTCCCCATTGTCCCCAGCATCCCCCATGATCTTCCCATCGTTCCCCATTTTCCCCAGTGTCCCCCATGATCTTCCCATCGTTCCCCATTTTCTCCAGTGTTCCCCAGGATCTTCCCATCGTTCCCCATTTTCCCCAGTGTCCAACATGATCTTCCCATCGTTCCCCATTTTCCCCAGTGTCCCCCATGATCTTCCTATCGTTCCCCATTTTCTCCAGTGTTCCCCAGGATCTTCCCATCGTTCCCCATTTTCCCCAGTGTCCAACATGATCTTTCCATCATTCCCCATTTTCCCCAGCATCCCCCATGATCTTCCCATCGTTCCCCATGTTCCCCAGCGCCCGCCATGATTTTCCCATTGTTCCCCATTTTCCCCAGCATCCCCCATGATCTTCCCATCGTTTCCCATTTTCCCCAGCATCCCCCATGATCTTCCCATCATTCCCTATTTTCCCCAGCGCACCCCATGATCTTCCCATTGTTCCCCATTTTCCCCAGCATCCCCCATGATCTTCCCATCGTTCCCCATTTTCTCCAGTGTTCCCCAGGATCTTCCCATCGTTCCCCATTTTCCCCAGTGTCCAACATGATCTTCCCATCGTTCCCCATTTTCCCCTGCATCCCCCATGATTTTCCCATCGTTCCCCATTTTCCCCAGCGTCCCCCATGATCTTCCCATCGTTCCCCATTTTCCCCAGCATCCCTCATGATCTTCCCATCATTCCACATTTTCCACCAGTGTCCCCCATGATCTTCCCATCGCTCCCCATTTTCCCCAGCGCCCCCCATGATCTTCCCATTGTTCCCCATTGTCCCCAGCATCCCCCATGATCTTCCCATCATTCCCCATTTTCCCCAGCGCCCCCCATGATCTTCCCATTGTTCCCCATTTTCCCCAGGGTCCCCCATGATCTTCCCATCATTCCCCATTTTGCCCAGTGTGCCCAATGATCTTCCCATCATTCCCCATTTTCCCCAGCGTCCCCCATGATCTTCCCATCATTCCCCATTTTCCCCAGCATCCCCCATGTTCTTCCCATCCTTCCCCATTTTCTCCAGTGTCCCCAATGATCTTCCCATCGTTCCCCATTTTCCCCTGTCCCCCCCCCATGATCTTCCCATCATTCCCCATTTTCCAAAGTGCCACCCATGATCTTCTCATCGTTCCCCATTTTCCCCAGTGTCCCTCATGATCTTCCCATCGTTCCACATTTTCCCCAGTGTCCCCCATGATCTACCCATCGCTCCCCATTTTCCCCTGTGTCCCCCATGATCTTCCCATCCTTCCCCATTTTCCAAAGTGTCCCCCATGATCTTCCCATCGTTTCCTATTTTCCCCAGCATCCCCCATGATCTTCCCATCATTCCCCATTTTCCCCAGCGCCCCCCATGATCTTCCCATTGTTCCCCATTTTCCCCAGCGTCCCACATGATCTTCCCATCGTTCCCCATTTTCCCCAGCGTCCCCCATGATCTTCCCATCGTTCCCCATTTTCCCCAGCATCCCTCATGATCTTCCCATCGTTCCACATTTTCCCCAGTGTCCCCCATGATCTTCCCATCGCTCCCCATTTTCCCCTGTGTCCCCCATGATCTTCCCATCCTTCCCCATTTTCCAAAGAGTCCCCCATGATCTTCCCATCGTTCCCCATTTTCCCCAGCATCCCCCATGTTCTTCCCATCTTTCCCCATTTTCTCCAGTGTCCCCAATGATCTTCCCATCATTCCCCATTTTCCCCTGTCCCCCCCCCATGATCTTCCCATCATTCCCCATTTTCCAAAGTGCCACCCATGATCTTCCCATCGTTCCCCATTTTCCCCAGTGTCCCTCATGATCTTCCCATCGTTCCCCATTTTCCCCAGTGTCCCCAATGATCTTCCCATCGTTCCCCATTTTCCCCAGTGTCCAACATGATCTTCCCATCATTCCCCATTTGCCCCAGCATCCCCCATGATCTTCCCATCGTTCCTCATTTTCCCCAGCGTCCCCCATGATCTTCACATTATTCCCCATTTTCCCCAGCATCCCCCATGATCTTCCCATTGTTCCCCATTTTCCCCAGCATCCCCCATGATCTTCCCATCGTTCCCCATTTTCCCCAGCGTCCCTCATGATCTTCCCATCGTCCACATTTCCCCAGTGTCCCCCATGATCTTCCCATCGCTCCCAATTTTCCCCAGTATCCCCCATTATCTTCCCATCGTTCCCCATTTTCCCCAGTGTCCCCCATGATATTCCCATCCTTCCATATTTTCCCCAGCGTCCCCTATGAACTTCCCATCGTTCCCAATTTTCCCCAACGCCCCCCATGATCTTCCCATTGTTCCCCATTTTCCCCAGCATCCCCCATGATCTTCCCATCATTCCCCAATTTCCCCAGCGCCCCACATGATCTTCCCATCATTCCCCATTTTCCCCAGTGTCCCCCATGATCTTCCCATCATTCCCCATTTTCTCCAGTGTTTCCCAGGATCTTCCCATCGTTCCCCATTTTCCCCAGTGTCCAACATGATCTTCCCATCATTCCCCAATTTCCCCAGCGCCCCACATGATCTTCCCATCATTCCCCATTTTCCCCAGTGTCCCCCATGATCTTCCCATCATTCCCCATTTTCTCCAGTGTTTCCCAGGATCTTCCCATCGTTCCCCATTTTCCCCAGTGTCCAACATGATCTTCCCATCATTCCCCATTTTCCCCAGCATCCCCCATGATCTTCCCATCATTCCCCATTTTCCCCAGCGCACCCCATGATCTTCCCATTGTTCCCCATTTTCCCCAGCGTCCCCCATGTTCTTCCCATCGTTCCCCATTTTCTCCAGTGTTCCCCAGGATCTTCCCATCGTTCCCCATTTTCCCCAGTGTCCAACATGATCTTCCCATCGTTCCCCATTTTCCCCAGCATCCCCCATGATTTTCCCATCATTCCCCATTTTCCCCAGCGTCCCCCATTATCTTCCCATCGTTCCCCATTTTCCCCAGCATCCCTCATGATCTTCCCATCATTCCACATTTTCCACCAGTGTCCCCCATGATCTTCCCATCGCTCCCCATTTTCTCCAGCGCCCCCCATGATCTTCCCATTGTTCCCCATTGTCCCCAGCATCCCCCATGATCTTCCCATCGTTCCCCATTTTCCCCAGTGTCCCCCATGATCTTCCCATCGTTCCCCATTTTCTCCAGTGTTCCCCAGGATCTTCCCATCGTTCCCCATTTTCCCCAGTGTCCAACATGATCTTCCCATCGTTCCCCATTTTCCCCAGTGTCCCCCATGATCTTCCTATCGTTCCCCATTTTCTCCAGTGTTCCCCAGGATCTTCCCATCGTTCCCCATTTTCCCCAGTGTCCAACATGATCTTTCCATCATTCCCCATTTTCCCCAGCATCCCCCATGATCTTCCCATCGTTCCCCATGTTCCCCAGCGCCCGCCATGATTTTCCCATTGTTCCCCATTTTCCCCAGCATCCCCCATGATCTTCCCATCGTTTCCCATTTTCCCCAGCATCCCCCATGATCTTCCCATCATTCCCTATTTTCCCCAGCGCACCCCATGATCTTCCCATTGTTCCCCATTTTCCCCAGCATCCCCCATGATCTTCCCATCGTTCCCCATTTTCTCCAGTGTTCCCCAGGATCTTCCCATCGTTCCCCATTTTCCCCAGTGTCCAACATGATCTTCCCATCGTTCCCCATTTTCCCCTGCATCCCCCATGATTTTCCCATCGTTCCCCATTTTCCCCAGCGTCCCCCATGATCTTCCCATCGTTCCCCATTTTCCCCAGCATCCCTCATGATCTTCCCATCATTCCACATTTTCCACCAGTGTCCCCCATGATCTTCCCATCGCTCCCCATTTTCCCCAGCGCCCCCCATGATCTTCCCATTGTTCCCCATTGTCCCCAGCATCCCCCATGATCTTCCCATCATTCCCCATTTTCCCCAGCGCCCCCCATGATCTTCCCATTGTTCCCCATTTTCCCCAGGGTCCCCCATGATCTTCCCATCATTCCCCATTTTGCCCAGTGTGCCCAATGATCTTCCCATCATTCCCCATTTTCCCCAGCGTCCCCCATGATCTTCCCATCATTCCCCATTTTCCCCAGCATCCCCCATGTTCTTCCCATCCTTCCCCATTTTCTCCAGTGTCCCCAATGATCTTCCCATCGTTCCCCATTTTCCCCTGTCCCCCCCCCATGATCTTCCCATCATTCCCCATTTTCCAAAGTGCCACCCATGATCTTCTCATCGTTCCCCATTTTCCCCAGTGTCCCTCATGATCTTCCCATCGTTCCACATTTTCCCCAGTGTCCCCCATGATCTACCCATCGCTCCCCATTTTCCCCTGTGTCCCCCATGATCTTCCCATCCTTCCCCATTTTCCAAAGTGTCCCCCATGATCTTCCCATCGTTTCCTATTTTCCCCAGCATCCCCCATGATCTTCCCATCATTCCCCATTTTCCCCAGCGCCCCCCATGATCTTCCCATTGTTCCCCATTTTCCCCAGCGTCCCACATGATCTTCCCATCGTTCCCCATTTTCCCCAGTGTCCACCATGATCTTCCCATCATTCCCCATTTTCTCCAGTGTTCCCCAGGATCTTCCCATCGTTCCCCATTTTCACCAGTGTCCAACATGATCGTCCCATCATTCTCCATTTTCCCCAGCATCCCCCATGATCTTCCCATCGTTCCCCATTTTCCCCAGCATCCCCCATGATCTTCCCATCGTTCCCCATTTTCCCCAGCTTCCCTCATGATCTTCCCAGCATTCCACATTTTCCCCAGTGTCCCCCATGATCTTCCCATTGTTCCCCATTTTCCCCAGCGTCCCCCATGATCTTCCCATTGTTCCACATTTTTCCAGTGTCCCCCATGATCTTCCCATTGTTCCCCATTTTCCCCAGCGTCCCCCATGATCTTCCCATCATTTCCCATTTTCCCCAGCGCCCCCCATGATCTTCCCATTGTTCCCCATTTTCCCCAGCGTCCCCCATGATCTTCCCATCGTTCCCCATTTTCCCCAGTGTCCACCATGATCTTCCCATCATTCCCCATTTTCTCCAGTGTTCCCCAGGATCTTCCCATCGTTCCCCATTTTCCCCAGTGTCCAACATGATCGTCCCATCATTCTCCATTTTCCCCAGCATCCCCCATGATCTTCCCATCGTTCCCCATTTTCCCCAGCGTCCCCCATGATCTTCCCATCGTTCCCCATTTTCCCCAGCTTCCCTCATGATCTTCCCATCATTCCACATTTTCCCCAGTGTCCCCCATGATCTTCCCATTGTTCCCCATTTCCCCCAGTGTCCAACATGATCTTCCCATCGTTCCCCATTTTCCCCAGCATCCCCCATGATTTTTCCATCATTCCCCATTTTCCCCAGCGTCCCTCATGATCTTCCCATCATTCCACATTTTCCACCAGTGTCCCCCATGATCTTCCCATCGCTCCCCATTTTCCCCAGTGTCCCAAATGATCTTCCCATCGTTCCCCATTTTCCCCAGCGTCCCCCATGATCTTCCCATCGTTCCCCATTTTCCCCAGTGTCCAACATGATCTTCACATCATTCTCCATTTTCCCCAGCATCCCCCATGATCTTCCCATCCTTCCCCATTTTCCCCGGCGCCCCCCATGATCTTCCCATTGTTCCCCATTTTCCCCAGTGTCCCCCATGATCTTCCCATTGTTCCCCATTTTCCCCAGCATCCCCCATGATCTTCCCATCGTTCCCCATTTTCCCCAGCACCCCCCATGATCTTCACATCATTCCCCATTTTCCCCAGCATCCCCCATGATCTTCCCATCCTTCCCCATTTTCCAAAGTGTCCCCCATGATCTTCCCATCGTTTCCCATTTTCCCCAGCATCCCCCATGACCTTCCCATCATTCCCCATTTTCCCCAGCGCCCCCCATGATCTTCCCATTGTTCCCCATTTTCCCCAGCGTCCCCCATGATCTTCCCATCGTTCCCCATTTTCCCCAGTGTCCACCATGATCTTCCCATCGTTCCCCATTTTCCCCAGCATCCCCCATGATTTTTCCATCATTCCCCATTTTCCCCAGCGTCCCTCATGATCTTCCCATCATTCCACATTTTCCACCAGTGTCCCCCATGATCTTCCCATCGCTCCCCATTTTCCCCAGTGTCCCAAATGATCTTCCCATCGTTCCCCATTTTCCCCAGCGTCCCCCATGATCTTCCCATCGTTCCCCATTTTCCCCAGCGTCCCTCATGATCTTCCCATCATTCCACATTTTCCACCAGTATCCCCCATGATCTTCCCATCGCTCCCCATTTTCCCCAGTGTCCCAAATGATCTTCCCATCGTTCCCCATTTTCCCCAGCGTCCCCCATGATCTTCCCATCGTTCCCCATTTTCCCCAGCATCCCTCATGATCTTCCCATCGTCCACATTTCCCCAGTGTCCCCCATGATATTCCCATCCTTCCCCATTTTCCCCAGCGTCCCCTATGAACTTCCCATCGTTCCCAATTTTCCCCAGCGCCCCCCATGATCTTCCCATTGTTCCCCATTTTCCCCAGCATCCCCCATGATCTTCCCATCATTCCCCAATTTCCCCAGCGCCCCCCATGATCTTCCCATTGTTCCCCATTTTCCCCAGCGTCCCCCATGATCTTCCCATCATTCCCCATTTTCCCCAGTGTCCCCCATGATCTTCCCATCATTCCCCATTTTATCCAGTGTTCCCCAGGATCTTCCCATCGTTCCCCATTTTCCCCAGTGTCCAACATGATCTTCCCATCATTCCCCATTTTCCCCAGCATCCCCCATGATCTTCCCATCATTCCCCATTTTCCCCAGCGCACCCCATGATCTTCCCATTGTTCCCCATTTTCCCCAGCGTCCCCCATGATCTTCCCATCGTTCCCCATTTTCTCCAGTGTTCCCCAGGATCTTCCCATCGTTCCCCATTTTCCCCAGTGTCCAACATGATCTTCCCATCGTTCCCCATTTTCCCCAGCATCCCCCATGATTTTCCCATCGTTCCCCATTTTCCCCAGCGTCCCCCATTATCTTCCCATCGTTCCCCATTTTCCCCAGCATCCCTCATGATCTTCCCATCATTCCACATTTTCCACCAGTGTCCCCCATGATCTTCCCATCGCTCCCCATTTTCTCCAGTGTCCCCCATGATCTTCCCATCGTTCCCCATTTTCCCCAGCATCCCCCATGATTTTCCCATCGTTCCCCATTTTCCCCAGCGTCCCCCATTATCTTCCCATCGTTCCCCATTTTCCCCAGCATCCCTCATGATCTTCCCATCATTCCACATTTTCCACCAGTGTCCCCCATGATCTTCCCATCGTTCCCCATTTTCCCTAGCATCCCTCATGATCTTCCCATCATTCCACATTTTCCACCAGTGTCCCCCATGATCTTCCCATCGCTCCCCATTTTCTCCAGTGTCCCCCATGATCTTCCCATCGTTTCCCATTTTCCCCAGCATCCCCCATGATCTTCCCATCATTCCCTATTTTCCCCAGCGCACCCCATGATCTTCCCATTGTTCCCCATTTTCCCCAGCATCCCCCATGATCTTCCCATCGTTCCCCATTTTCTCCAGTGTTCCCCAGGATCTTCCCATCGTTCCACATTTTCCCCAGTGTCCAACATGATCTTCCCATCGTTCCCCATTTTCCCCTGCATCCCCCATGATTTTCCCATCGTTCCCCATTTTCCCCAGCGTCCCCCATGATCTTCCCATCGTTCCCCATTTTCCCCAGCATCCCTCATGAACTTCCCATCATTCCACATTTTCCACCAGTGTCCCCCATGATCTTCCCATCGCTCCCCATTTTCCCCAGCGCCCCCCATGATCTTCCCATTGTTCCCCATTGTCCCCAGCATCCCCCATGATCTTCCCATCATTCCCCATTTTCCCCAGCGCCCCCCATGATCTTCCCATTGTTCCCCATTTTCCCCAGGGTCCCCCATGATCTTCCCATCATTCCCCATTTTGCCCAGTGTGCCCAATGATCTTCCCATCATTCCCCATTTTCCCCAGCGTCCCCCATGATCTTCCCATCATTCCCCATTTTGCCCAGTGTGCCCAATGATCTTCCCATTGTTCCCCATTTTCCCCAGTGTCCCCCATGATCTTCCCATTGTTCCCCATTTTCCCCAGCATCCCCCATGATCTTCCCATCGTTCCCCATTTTCCCCAGCACCCCCCATGATCTTCACATCATTCCCCATTTTCCCCAGCATCCCCCATGATCTTCCCATCGTTCCCTATTTTCCCCAGCGTCCCCCATGATCTTCCCATCGTTCCCCATTTTCCCCAGCATCCCTCATGATCTTCCCATCGTTCCACATTTTCCCCAGTGTCCCCCATGATCTTCCCATCGCTCCCCATTTTCCCCTGTGTCCCCCATGATCTTCCCATCCTTCCCCATTTTCCAAAGAGTCCCCCATGATCTTCCCATCGTTCCCCATTTTCCCCAGCATCCCCCATGATCTTCCCATCATTCCCCAATTTCCCCAGCGCCCCCCATGATCTTCCCATTGTTCCCCATTTTCCCCAGCGTCCCCCATGATCTTCCCATCATTCCCCATTTTCCCCAGTGTCCCCCATGATCTTCCCATCATTCCCCATTTTCTCCAGTGTTCCCCAGGATCTTCCCATCGTTCCCCATTTTCCCCAGTGTCCAACATGATCTTCCCATCATTCCCCATTTTCCCCAGCATCCCCCATGATCTTCCCATCATTCCCCATTTTCCCCAGCGCACCCCATGATCTTCCCATTGTTCCCCATTTTCCCCAGCATCCCCCATGATCTTCCCATCGTTCCCCATTTTCTCCAGTGTTCCCCAGGATCTTCCCATCGTTCCCCATTTTCCCCAGTGTCCAACATGATCTTCCCATCGTTCCCCATTTTCCCCAGCTTCCCCCATGATCTTCCCATCGTTCCCCATTTTCCCCAGCATCCCTCATGATCTTCCCATCATTCCACATTTTCCACCAGTGTCCCCCATGATCTTCCCATCGCTCCCCATTTTCCCCAGCGCCCCCCATGATCTTCCCATTGTTCCCCATTATCCCCAGCATCCCCCATGATCTTCCCATCATTCCCCATTTTCCCCAGCGCCCCCCATGATCTTCCCATTGTTCCCCATTTTCCCCAGCGTCCCCCATGATCTACCCATCATTCCCCATTTTGCCCAGTGTGCCCAATGATCTTCCCATCGTTCCCCATTTTCCCCAGTGTCCCCCATGATCTTCCCATCGTTCCCCATTTTCTCCAGTGTTCCCCAGGATCTTCCTATCGTTCCCCATTTTCCCCAGTGTCCAACATGATCTTCCCATCGTTCCCCATTTTCCCCAGTGTCCCCCATGATCTTCCTATCGTTCCCCATTTTCTCCAGTGTTCCCCAGGATCTTCCCATCGTTCCCCATTTTCCCCAGTGTCCAACATGATCTTTCCATCATTCCCCATTTTCCCCAGCGTCCCCCATGATCTTCCCATCGTTCCCCATGTTCCCCAGCGCCCGCCATGATTTTCCCATTGTTCCCCATTTTCCCCAGCATCCCCCATGATCTTCCCATCCTTCCCCATTTTCCCCAGTGTCCCCCATGATCTTCCCAATGTTCCCCATTTTCCCCAGCATCCCCCATGATCTTCCCATCGTTCCCCATTTTCCCCAGCACCCCCCATGATCTTCGCATTGTTCCCCATTTTCCCCAGCGTCCCCCATGATCTTCCCATCGTTCCCCATTTTGCCCAGTGTGCCCAATGATCTTCCCATCGTTCCCCATTTTCCCCAGTGTCCCCCATGATCTTCCCATCGTTCCCCATTTTCTCCAGTGTTCCCCAGGATCTTCCCATCGTTCCCTATTTTCCCCAGTGTCCAACATGATCTTCACATCATTCTCCATTTTCCCCAGCATCCCCCATGATCTTCCCATCCTTCCCCATTTTCCCCGGCGCCCCCCATGATCTTCCCATTGTTCCCCATTTTCCCCAGTGTCCCCCATGATCTTCCCATTGTTCCCCATTTTCCCCAGCATCCCCCATGATCTTCCCATCGTTCCCCATTTTCCCCAGCACCCCCCATGATCTTCACATCATTCCCCATTTTCCCCAGCATCCCCCATGATCTTCCCATCCTTCCCCATTTTCCAAAGTGTCCCCCATGATCTTCCCATCGTTTCCCATTTTCCCCAGCATCCCCCATGACCTTCCCATCATTCCCCATTTTCCCCAGCGCCCCCCATGATCTTCCCATTGTTCCCCATTTTCCCCAGCGTCCCCCATGATCTTCCCATCGTTCCCCATTTTCCCCAGTGTCCACCATGATCTTCCCATCATTCCCCATTTTCTCCAGTGTTCCCCAGGATCTTCCCATCGTTCCCCATTTTCCCCAGTGTCCAACATGATCGTCCCATCATTCTCCATTTTCCCCAGCATCCCCCATGATCTTCCCATCGTTCCCCATTTTCCCCAGCGTCCCCCATGATCTTCCCATCGTTCCCCATTTTCCCCAGCTTCCCTCATGATCTTCCCATCATTCCACATTTTCCCCAGTGTCCCCCATGATCTTCCCATTGTTCCCCATTTTCCCCAGCATCCCCCATGATCTTCCCATCGTTCCACATTTTTCCAGTGTCCCCCATGATCTTCCCATCCTTCCCAATTTTCCAAAGTGTCCCCCATGATCTTCCCATCGTTTCCCATTTTCCCCAGCATCCCCCATGATCTTCCCATCATTCCCCATTTTCCCCAGCGCCCCCCATGATCTTCCCATTGTTCCCCATTTTCCCCAGCGTCCCCCATGATCTTCCCATCGTTCCCCATTTTCCCCAGTGTCCACCATGATCTTCCCATTATTCCCCATTTTCCCCAGCGCCCCCCATGATCTTCCCATTGTTCCCCATTTTCCCCAGCGTCCCCCATGATCTTCCCATCGTTCCCCATTTTCCCCAGTGTCCACCATGATCTTCCCATCGTTCCCCATTTTCCCCAGCATCCCCCATGATCTTCCCATCGTTCCCCATTTTCCCCAGCGTCCCCCATGATCTTCCCATCGTTCCCCATTTTCCCCAGCTTCCCTCATGATCTTCCCAATGTTCCCCATTTTCCCCAGCATCCCCCATGATCTTCCCATCATTCCCCATTTTCCCCAGCGCCCCCCATGATCTTCCCATTGTTCCCCATTTTCCCCAGCGTCCCCCATGATCTACCCATCATTCCCCATTTTGCCCAGTGTGCCCAATGATCTTCCCATCGTTCCCCATTTTCCCCAGTGTCCCCCATGATCTTCCCATCGTTCCCCATTTTCTCCAGTGTTCCCCAGGATCATCCCATCGTTCCCCATTTTCCCCAGTGTCCAACATGATCTTCCCATCGTTCCCCATTTTCCCCAGTGTCCCCCATGATCTTCCTATCGTTCCCCATTTTCTCCAGTGTTCCCCAGGATCTTTCCATCATTCCCCATTTTCCCCAGCGTCCCCCATGATCTTCCCATCGTTCCCCATGTTCCCCAGCGCCCGCTATGATTTTCCCATTGTTCCCCATTTTCCCCAGCATCCCCCATGATCTTCCCATCCTTCCCCATTTTCCCCGGCGCCCCCCATGATCTTCCCATTGTTCCCCATTTTCCCCAGTGTCCCCCATGATCTTCCCAATGTTCCCCATTTTCCCCAGCATCCCCCATGATCTTCCCATCGTTCCCCATTTTCCCCAGCACCCCCCATGATCTTCCCATTGTTCCCCATTTTCCCCAGCGTCCCCCATGATCTTCCCATCGTTCCCCATTTTGCCCAGTGTGCCCAATGATCTTCCCATCGTTCCCCATTTTCCTCAGTGTCCCCCATGATCTTCCCATCGTTCCCCATTTTCCCCGGCGCCCCCCATGATCTTCCCATTGTTCCCCATTTTCCCCAGTGTCCCCCATGATCTTCCCAATGTTCCCCATTTTCCCCAGCATCCCCCATGATCTTCCCATCGTTCCCCATTTTCCCCAGCACCCCCCATGATCTTCCCATTGTTCCCCATTTTCCCCAGCGTCCCCCATGATCTTCCCATCGTTCCCCATTTTGCCCAGTGTGCCCAATGATCTTCCCATCATTCCCCATTTTCCCCAGTGTCCCCCATGATCTTCCCATCGTTCCCCATTTTCTCCAGTGTTCCCCAGGATCTTCCCATCGTTCCCTATTTTCCCCAGTGTCCAACATGATCTTCACATCATTCTCCATTTTCCCCAGCATCCCCCATGATCTTCCCATCCTTCCCCATTTTCCCCGGCGCCCCCCATGATCTTCCCATTGTTCCCCATTTTCCCCAGTGTCCCCCATGATCTTCCCATTGTTCCCCATTTTCCCCAGCTTCCCCCATGATCTTCCCATCGTTCCCCATTTTCCCCAGCACCCCCCATGATCTTCACATCATTCCCCATTTTCCCCAGCATCCCCCATGATCTTCCCATCGTTCCCCATTTTCCCCAGCGTCCCCCATGATCTTCCCATCGTTCCCCATTTTCCCCAGCGTCCCTCATGATCTTCCCATCGTTCCACATTTTCCCCAGTGTCCCCCATGATCTTCCCATCGCTCCACATTTTCCCCTGTGTCCCCCATGATCTTCCCATCCTTCCCCATTTTCCAAAGAGTCCCCCATGATCTTCCCATCGTTCCCCATTTTCCCCAGCATCCCCATGATCTTCCCATCCTTCCCCATTTTCTCCAGTGTCCCCAATGATCTTCCCATCGTTCCCCATTTTCCCCAGTGTCCCTCATGATCTTCCCATCGTTCCACATTTTCCCCAGTGTCCCCCATGATCTACCCATCGCTCCCCATTTTCCCCTGTGTCCCCCATGATCTTCCCATCCTTCCCCATTTTCCAAAGTGTCCCCCATGATCTTCCCATCGTTTCCCATTTTCCCCAGCATCCCCCATGATCTTCCCATTGTTCCCCATTTTCCCCAGCGTCCCCCATGATCTTCCCATCGTTCCCCATTTTCCCCAGTGTCCACCATGATCTTCCCATCATTCCCCATTTTCTCCAGTGTTCCCCAGGATCTTCCCATCGTTCCCCATTTTCCCCAGTGTCCAACATGATCGTCCTATCATTCTCCATTTTCCCCAGCATCCCCCATGATCTTCCCATCGTTCCCCATTTTCCCCAGCGTCCCCCATGATCTTCCCATCGTTCCCCATTTTCCCCAGCATCCCCCATGATCTTCCCATCATTCCCCATTTTCCCCAGCGCCCCCCATGATCTTCCCATTGTTCCCCATTTTCCCCAGCATCCCCCATGATCTTCCCATCGTTCCCCATTTTCCCCAGTGTCCACCATGATCTTCCCATTATTCCCCATTTTCCCCAGCGCCCCCCATGATCTTCCCATTGTTCCCCATTTTCCCCAGCGTCCCCCATGATCTTCCCATCGTTCCCCATTTTCCCCAGTGTCCACCATGATCTTCCCATCGTTCCCCATTTTCCCCAGCATCCCCCATGATCTTCCCATCGTTCCCCATTTTCCCCAGCGTCCCCCATGATCTTCCCATCGTTCCCCATTTTCCCCAGCTTCCCTCATTATCTTCCCATCATTCCACATTTTCCCCAGCACCCCCCATGATCTTCCCATTGTTCCCCATTTTCCCCAGCGTCCCCCATGATCTTCCTATCGTTCCCCATTTTCTCCAGTGTTCCCCAGGATCTTTCCATCATTCCCCATTTTCCCCAGCGTCCCCCATGATCTTCCCATCGTTCCCCATGTTCCCCAGCGCCCGCTATGATTTTCCCATTGTTCCCCATTTTCCCCAGCATCCCCCATGATCTTCCCATCCTTCCCCATTTTCCCCGGCGCCCCCCATGATCTTCCCATTGTTCCCCATTTTCCCCAGTGTCCCCCATGATCTTCCCAATGTTCCCCATTTTCCCCAGCATCCCCCATGATCTTCCCATCGTTCCCCATTTTCCCCAGCACCCCCCATGATCTTCCCATTGTTCCCCATTTTCCCCAGCGTCCCCCATGATCTTCCCATCGTTCCCCATTTTGCCCAGAGTGCCCAATGATCTTCCCATCGTTCCCCATTTTCCCCAGTGTCCCCCATGATCTTCCCATCGTTCCCCATTTTCCCCGGCGCCCCCCATGATCTTCCCATTGTTCCCCATTTTCTCCAGTGTCCCCCATGATCTTCCCAATGTTCCCCATTTTCCCCAGCATCCCCCATGATCTTCCCATCGTTCCCCATTTTCCCCAGCACCCCCCATGATCTTCCCATTGTTCCCCATTTTCCCCAGCGTCCCCCATGATCTTCCCATCGTTCCCCATTTTGCCCAGTGTGCCCAATGATCTTCCCATCATTCCCCATTTTCCCCAGTGTCCCCCATGATCTTCCCATCGTTCCCCATTTTCTCCAGTGTTCCCCAGGATCTTCCCATCGTTCCCTATTTTCCCCAGTGTCCAACATGATCTTCACATCATTCTCCATTTTCCCCAGCATCCCCCATGATCTTCCCATCCTT
This sequence comes from Ascaphus truei, assembly GCF_040206685.1. NCBI lineage: Eukaryota > Metazoa > Chordata > Amphibia > Anura > Ascaphidae > Ascaphus > Ascaphus truei. The sequence goes on from NC_134486.1 coordinate 146,366,566, forward strand.
CCCCATTTTCCCCGGCGCCCCCCATGATCTTCCCATTGTTCCCCATTTTCCCCAGTGTCCCCCATGATCTTCCCATTGTTCCCCATTTTCCCCAGCTTCCCCCATGATCTTCCCATCGTTCCCCATTTTCCCCAGCACCCCCCATGATCTTCACATCATTCCCCATTTTCCCCAGCATCCCCCATGATCTTCCCATCGTTCCCCATTTTCCCCAGCGTCCCCCATGATCTTCCCATCGTTCCCCATTTTCCCCAGCGTCCCTCATGATCTTCCCATCGTTCCACATTTTCCCCAGTGTCCCCCATGATCTTCCCATCGCTCCACATTTTCCCCTGTGTCCCCCATGATCTTCCCATCCTTCCCCATTTTCCAAAGAGTCCCCCATGATCTTCCCATCGTTCCCCATTTTCCCCAGCATCCCCATGATCTTCCCATCCTTCCCCATTTTCCCCGGCGCCCCCCATGATCTTCCCATTGTTCCCCATTTTCCCCAGTGTCCCCCATGATCTTCCCAATGTTCCCCATTTTCCCCAGCATCCCCCATGATCTTCCCATCGTTCCCCATTTTCCCCAGCACCCCCCATGATCTTCCCATTGTTCCCCATTTTCCCCAGCGTCCCCCATGATCTTCCCATCGTTCCCCATTTTGCCCAGAGTGCCCAATGATCTTCCCATCGTTCCCCATTTTCCCCAGTGTCCCCCATGATCTTCCCATCGTTCCCCATTTTCCCCGGCGCCCCCCATGATCTTCCCATTGTTCCCCATTTTCTCCAGTGTCCCCCATGATCTTCCCAATGTTCCCCATTTTCCCCAGCATCCCCCATGATCTTCCCATCGTTCCCCATTTTCCCCAGCACCCCCCATGATCTTCCCATTGTTCCCCATTTTCCCCAGCGTCCCCCATGATCTTCCCATCGTTCCCCATTTTGCCCAGTGTGCCCAATGATCTTCCCATCATTCCCCATTTTCCCCAGTGTCCCCCATGATCTTCCCATCGTTCCCCATTTTCTCCAGTGTTCCCCAGGATCTTCCCATCGTTCCCTATTTTCCCCAGTGTCCAACATGATCTTCACATCATTCTCCATTTTCCCCAGCATCCCCCATGATCTTCCCATCCTTCCCCATTTTCCCCGGCGCCCCCCATGATCTTCCCATTGTTCCCCATTTTCCCCAGTGTCCCCCATGATCTTCCCATTGTTCCCCATTTTCCCCAGCTTCCCCCATGATCTTCCCATCGTTCCCCATTTTCCCCAGCACCCCCCATGATCTTCACATCATTCCCCATTTTCCCCAGCATCCCCCATGATCTTCCCATCGTTCCCCATTTTCCCCAGCGTCCCCCATGATCTTCCCATCGTTCCCCATTTTCCCCAGCGTCCCTCATGATCTTCCCATCGTTCCACATTTTCCCCAGTGTCCCCCATGATCTTCCCATCGCTCCACATTTTCCCCTGTGTCCCCCATGATCTTCCCATCCTTCCCCATTTTCCAAAGAGTCCCCCATGATCTTCCCATCGTTCCCCATTTTCCCCAGCATCCCCATGATCTTCCCATCCTTCCCCATTTTCTCCAGTGTCCCCAATGATCTTCCCATCGTTCCCCATTTTCCCCAGTGTCCCTCATGATCTTCCCATCGTTCCACATTTTCCCCAGTGTCCCCCATGATCTACCCATCGCTCCCCATTTTCCCCTGTGTCCCCCATGATCTTCCCATCCTTCCCCATTTTCCAAAGTGTCCCCCATGATCTTCCCATCGTTTCCCATTTTCCCCAGCATCCCCCATGATCTTCCCATTGTTCCCCATTTTCCCCAGCGTCCCCCATGATCTTCCCATCGTTCCCCATTTTCCCCAGTGTCCACCATGATCTTCCCATCATTCCCCATTTTCTCCAGTGTTCCCCAGGATCTTCCCATCGTTCCCCATTTTCCCCAGTGTCCAACATGATCGTCCTATCATTCTCCATTTTCCCCAGCATCCCCCATGATCTTCCCATCGTTCCCCATTTTCCCCAGCGTCCCCCATGATCTTCCCATCGTTCCCCATTTTCCCCAGCATCCCCCATGATCTTCCCATCATTCCCCATTTTCCCCAGCGCCCCCCATGATCTTCCCATTGTTCCCCATTTTCCCCAGCATCCCCCATGATCTTCCCATCGTTCCCCATTTTCCCCAGTGTCCACCATGATCTTCCCATTATTCCCCATTTTCCCCAGCGCCCCCCATGATCTTCCCATTGTTCCCCATTTTCCCCAGCGTCCCCCATGATCTTCCCATCGTTCCCCATTTTCCCCAGTGTCCACCATGATCTTCCCATCGTTCCCCATTTTCCCCAGCATCCCCCATGATCTTCCCATCGTTCCCCATTTTCCCCAGCGTCCCCCATGATCTTCCCATCGTTCCCCATTTTCCCCAGCTTCCCTCATTATCTTCCCATCATTCCACATTTTCCCCAGTGTCCCCCATGATCTTCCCATTGTTCCCCATTTTCCCCAGCGTCCCCCATGATCTTCCCATCGTTCCACATTTTTCCAGTGTCCCCCATGATCTTCCCATCCTTCCCCATTTTCCAAAGTGTCCCCCATGATCTTCCCATCGTTTCCCATTTTCCCCAGCATCCCCCATGATCTTCCCATCATTCCCCATTTTCCCCAGCGCCCCCCATGATCTTCCCATTGTTCCCCATTTTCCCCAGCGTCCCCCATGATCTTCCCATCGTTCCCCATTTTCCCCAGTGTCCACCATGATCTTCCCATCATTCCCCATTTTCTCCAGTGTTCCCCAGGATCTTCCCATCGTTCCCCATTTTCACCAGTGTCCAACATGATCGTCCCATCATTTTCCATTTTCCCCAGCATCCCCCATGATCTTCCCATCATTCCCCATTTTCCCCAGCGCCCCCCATGATCTTCCCATTGTTCCCCATTTTCCCCAGCGTCCCCCATGATCTTCCCATCGTTCCCCATTTTCCCCAGTGTCCACCATGATCTTCCCATCATTCCCCATTTTCTCCAGTGTTCCCCAGGATCTTCCCATCGTTCCCCATTTTCCCCAGTGTCCAACATGATCGTCCCATCATTCTCCATTTTCCCCAGCATCCCCCATGATCTTCCCATCGTTCCCCATTTTCCCCAGCGTCCCCCATGATCTTCCCATCGTTCCCCATTTTCCCCAGCTTCCCTCATGATCTTCCCATCATTCCACATTTTCCCCAGTGTCCCCCATGATCTTCCCATTGTTCCCCATTTTCCCCAGCGTCCCCCATGATCTTCCCATCGTTCCCCATTTTCTCCAGTGTTCCCCAGGATCTTCCCATCGTTCCCCATTTCCCCCACTGTCCAACATGATCTTCCCATCGTTCCCCATTTTCCCCAGCATCCCCCATGATTTTTCCATCGTTCCCCATTTTCCCCAGCGTCCCTCATGATCTTCCCATCATTCCACATTTTCCACCAGTGTCCCCCATGATCTTCCCATCGCTCCCCATTTTCCCCAGTGTCCCAAATGATCTTCCCATCGTTCCCCATTTTCCCCAGCGTCCCCTATGATCTTCCCATCGTTCCCCATTTTCCCCAGCGTCCCTCATGATCTTCCCATCATTCCACATTTTCCACCAGTGTCCCCCATGATCTTCCCATCGCTCCCCATTTTCCCCAGTGTCCCAAATGATCTTCCCATCGTTCCCCATTTTCCCCAGCGTCCCCCATGATCTTCCCATCGTTCCCCATTTTCCACAGCGTCCCTCATGATCTTCCCATCGTCCACATTTCCCCAGTGTCCCCCATGATATTCCCATCCTTCCCCATTTTCCCCAGCGTCCCCTATGAACTTCCCATCGTTCCCAATTTTCCCCAGCGCCCCCCATGATCTTCCCATTGTTCCCCATTTTCCCCAGCATCCCCCATGATCTTCCCATCATTCCCCAATTTCCCCAGCGCCCCCCATGATCTTCCCATTGTTCCCCATTTTCCCCAGCGTCCCCCATGATCTTCCCATCATTCCCCATTTTCCCCAGTGCCCCCCATGATCTTCCCATCATTCCCCATTTTATCCAGTGTTCCCCAGGATCTTCCCATCGTTCCCCATTTTCCCCAGTGTCCAACATGATCTTCCCATCATTCCCCATTTTCCCCAGCATCCCCCATGATCTTCCCATCATTCCCCATTTTCCCCAGCGCACCCCATGATCTTCCAATTGTTCCCCATTTTCCCCAGCGTCCCCCATGATCTTCCCATCGTTCCCCATTTTCTCCAGTGTTCCCCAGGATCTTCCCATCGTTCCCCATTTTCCCCAGCGTCCCCCATGATCTTCCCATCGTTCCCCATTTTCCCCAGCATCCCTCATGATCTTCCCATCATTCCACATTTTCCACCAGTGTCCCCCATGATCTTCCCATCGCTCCCCATTTTCCCCAGCGCCCCCCATGATCTTCCCATTGTTCCCCATTGTCCCCAGCATCCCACATGATCTTCCCATCATTCCCCATTTTCCCCAGCGCCCCCCATGATCTTCCCATTGTTCCCCATTTTCCCCAGGGTCCCCCATGATCTTCCCATCATTCCCCATTTTGCCCAGTGTGCCCCATGATCTTCCCATCATTCCCCATTTTGCCCAGTGTCCCCCATGATCTTCCCATCATTCCCCATATTATCCAGTGTTCCCCAGGATCTTCCCATCGTTCCCCATTTTCCCCAGTGTCCAACATGATCTTCCCATCATTCCCCATTTTCCCCAGCATCCCCCATGATCTTCCCATCATTCCCCATTTTCCCCAGCGCACCCCATGATCTTCCCATTGTTCCCCATTTTCCCCAGTGTCCCCCATGATATTCCCATCCTTCCCCATTTTCCCCAGCGTCCCCTATGAACTTCCCATCGTTCCCAATTTTCCCCAGCGCCCCCCATGATCTTCCCATTGTTCCCCATTTTCCCCAGCATCCCCCATGATCTTCCCATCATTCCCCAATTTCCCCAGCGCCCCCCATGATCTTCCCATTGTTCCCCATTTTCCCCAGCGTCCCCCATGATCTTCCCATCATTCCCCATTTTCCCCAGTGTCCCCCATGATCTTCCCATCATTCCCCATTTTATCCAGTGTTCCCCATGATCTTCCCATCATTCCCCATTTTCCCTAGCGTCCCCCTTGATCTTCCCATCGTTCCCCATTTTCCCCAGCATCCCTCATGATCTTCCCATCATTCCACATTTTCCACCAGTGTCCCCCATGATCTTCCCATCGCTCCCCATTTTCCCCAGCGCCCCCCATGATCTTCCCATTGTTCCCCATTTTCCCCATTGTCCCCCATGATCTTCCCATCATTCCCCATTTTGCCCAGTGTGCCCAATGATCTTCCCATCATTCCCCATTTTCCCCAGCGTCCCCCATGATCTTCCCATCATTCCCCATTTTGCCCAGTGTGCCCAATGATCTTCCCATTGTTCCCCATTTTCCCCAGTGTCCCCCATGATCTTCCCATTGTTCCCCATTTTCCCCAGCATCCCCCATGATCTTCCCATCGTTCCCCATTTTCCCCAGCACCCCCCATGATCTTCACATCATTCCCCATTTTCCCCAGCATCCCCCATGATCTTCCCATCGTTCCCCATTTTCCCCAGCGTCCCCCATGATCTTCCCATCGTTCCCCATTTTCCCCAGCATCCCTCATGATCTTCCCATCATTCCACATTTTCCCCAGTGTCCCCCATGATCTTCCCATCGCTCCCCATTTTCCCCTGTGTCCCCCATGATCTTCCCATCCTTCCCCATTTTCCCCAGCGTCCCCTATGAACTTCCCATCGTTCCCAATTTTCCCCAGCGCCCCCCATGATCTTCCCATTGTTCCCCATTTTCCCCAGCATCCCCCATGATCTTCCCATCATTCCCCAATTTCCCCAGCGCCCCCCATGATCTTCCCATTGTTCCCCAATTTCCCCAGCGTCCCCCATGATCTTCCCATCATTGCCCATTTTCCCCAGTGTCCCCCATGATCTTCCCATCATTCCCCATTTTATCCAGTGTTCCCCAGGATCTTCCCATCGTTCCCCATTTTCCCCAGTGTCCAACATGATCTTCCCATCATTCCCCATTTTCCCCAGCATCCCCCATGATCTTCCCATCATTCCCCATTTTCCCCAGCGCACCCCATGATCTTCCCATTGTTCCCCATTTTCCCCAGCGTCCCCCATGATCTTCCCATCGTTCCCCATTTTCTCCAGAGTTCCCCAGGATCTTCCCATCGTTCCCCATTTTCCCCAGCGTCCCCCATGATCTTCCCATCGTTCCCCATTTTCCCCAGCATCCCTCATGATCTTCCCATCATTCCACATTTTCCACCAGTGTCCCCCATGATCTTCCCATCGCTCCCCATTTTCCCCAGCGCCCCCCATGATCTTCCCATTGTTCCCCATTTTCCCCATTGTCCCCCATGATCTTCCCATCATTCCCCATTTTGCCCAGTGTGCCCAATGATCTTCCCATCATTCCCCATTTTCCCCAGCGTCCCCCATGATCTTCCCATCATTCCCCATTTTGCCCAGTGTGCCCAATGATCTTCCCATTGTTTCCAATTTTCCCCAGTGTCCCCCATGATCTTCCCATTGTTCCCCATTTTCCCCAGCATCCCCCATGATCTTCCCATCGTTCCCCATTTTCCCCAGCACCCCCCATGATCTTCACATCATTCCCCATTTTCCCCAGCATCCCCCATGATCTTCCCATCGTTCCCCATTTTCCCCAGCGTCCCCCATGATCTTCCCATCGTTCCCCATTTTCCCCAGCATCCCTCATGATCTTCCCATCGTTCCACATTTTCCCCAGTGTCCCCCATGATCTTCCCATCGCTCCCCATTTTCCCCTGTGTCCCCCATGATCTTCCCATCCTTCCCCATTTTCTCCAGTGTCCCCAATGATCTTCCCATCGTTCCCCATTTTCCCCTGTCCCCCCCATGATCTTCCCATCATTCCCCATTTTCCAAAGTGCCACCCATGATCTTCCCATCGTTCCCCATTTTCCCCAGCATCCCCATGATCTTCCCATCCTTCCCCATTTTCTCCAGTTTCCCAATGATCTTCCCATCGTTCCCCATTTTCCCCAGTGTCCCTCATGATCTTCCCATCGTTCCACATTTTTCCAGTGTCCCCCATGATCTACCCATCGCTCCCCATATTCCCCTGTGTCCCCCATGATCTTCCCATCCTTCCCCATGTTCCAAAGTGTCCCCCATGATCTTCCCATCGTTTCCCATTTTCCCCAGCATCCCCCATGATCTTCCCATCGTTCCCCATTTTCCCCAGCGTCCCCCATGATCTTCCCATCGTTCCCCATTTTCCCCAGCTTCCCTCAAGATCTTCCCATCATTCCACATTTTCCCCAGTGTCCCCCATGATCTTCCCATTGTTCCCCATTTTCCCCAGCGTCCCCCATGATCTTCCCATCGTTCCCCATTTTCTCCAGTGTTCCCCAGGATCTTCCCATCGTTCCCCATTTTCCCCAGCGTCCCTCATGATCTTCCCATCGTCCACATTTCCCCAGTGTCCCCCATGATCTTCCCATCGTCCCCCATTTTCTCCAGTGTTCCCCAGGATCTTCCCATCGTTCCCCATTTTCCCCAGTGTCCAACATGATCTTCCCATCATTCCCCATTTTCCCCAGCATCCCCCATGATCTTCCCATCATTCCCCATTTTCCCCAGCGCACCCCATGATCTTCCCATTGTTCCCCATTTTCCCCAGCATCCCCCATGATCTTCCCATCATTCCCCATTTCCCCCAGCGCCCCCCATGATCTTCCCATTGTTCCCCATTTTCCCCAGGGTCCCCCATGATCTTCCCATCATTCCCCATTTTGCCCAGTGTGCCCAATGATCTTCCCATCATTCCCCATTTTCCCCAGCGTCCCCCATGATCTTCCCATCATTCCCCATTTTGCCCAGTGTGCCCAATGATCTTCCCATTGTTCCCCATTTTCCCCAGTGTCCCCCATGATCTTCCCATTGTTCCCCATTTTCCCCAGCATCCCCCATGATCTTCCCATCGTTCCCCATTTTCCCCAGCACCCCCCATGATCTTCACATCATTCCCCATTTTCCCCAGCATCCCCCATGATCTTCCCATCGTTCCCCATTTTCCCCAGCGTCCCCCATGATCTTCCCATCGTTCCCCATTTTCCCCAGCATCCCTCATGATCTTCCCATCGTTCCACATTTTCCCCAGTGTCCCCCATGATCTTCCCATCCTTCCCCATTTTCCAAAGAGTCCCCCATGATCTTCCCATCGTTCCCCATTTTCCCCAGCATCCCCCATGTTCTTCCCATCCTTACCCATTTTCTCCAGTGTCCCAAATGATCTTCCCATCGTTCCCCATTTTCCCCTGTCCCCCCCATGATCTTCAAATCATTCCCCATTTTCCAAAGTGCCACCCATGATCTTCCCATCGTTCCCCATTTTCCCCAGCATCCCCATGATCTTCCCATCCTTCCCCATTTTCTCCAGTTTCCCAATGATCTTCCCATCGTTCCCCATTTTCCCCAGTGTCCCTCATGATCTTCCCATCGTTCCACATTTTTCCAGTGTCCCCCATGATCTACCCATTGCTCCCCATTTTCCCCTGTGTCCCCCATGATCTTCCCATCCTTCCCCATTTTCCAAAGTGTCCCCCATGATCTTCCCATCGTTTCCCATTTTCCCCAGCATCCCCCATGATCTTCCCATCATTCCCCATTTTCCCCAGTGCCCCCCATGATCTTCCCATTGTTCCCCATTTTCCCCAGCGTCCCCCATGATCTTCCCATCGTTCCCCATTTTCCCCAGTGTCCACCATGATCTTCCCATCATTCCCCATTTTCTCCAGTGTTCCCCAGGATATTCCCATCGTTCCCCATTTTCACCAGTGTCCAACATGATCGTCCCATCATTCTACATTTTCCCCAGCATCCCCCATGATCTTCCCATCGTTCCCATTTTCCCCAGCGTCCCCCATGATCTTCCCATCGTTCCCCATTTTCCCCAGCTTCCCTCATGATCTTCCCATCATTCCACATTTTCCCCAGTGTCCCCCATGATGTTCACATCATTCCCCATTTTCCCCAGCATCCCCCATGATCTTCCCATCGTTCCCCATTTTCCCCAGCGTCCCCCATGATCTTCCCATCGTTCCCCATTTCCCCAGCATCCCTCATGATCTTCCCATCGTTCCACATTTTCCCCAGTGTCCCCCATGATCTTCCCATCCTTCCCCATTTTCCAAAGAGTCCCCCATGATCTTCCCATCGTTCCCCATTTTCCCCAGCATCCCCCATGTTCTTCCCATCCTTACCCATTTTCTCCAGTGTCCCAAATGATCTTCCCATCGTTCCCCATTTTCCCCAGCATCCCCATGATCTTCCCATCCTTCCCCATTTTCTCCAGTTTCCCAATGATCTTCCCATCGTTCCCCATTTTCCCCAGTGTCCCTCATGATCTTCCCATCGTTCCACATTTTTCCAGTGTCCCCCATGATCTACCCATTGCTCCCCATTTTCCCCTGTGTCCCCCATGATCTTCCCATCCTTCCCCATTTTCCAAAGTGTCCCCCATGATCTTCCCATCGTTTCCCATTTTCCCCAGCATCCCCCATGATCTTCCCATCATTCCCCATTTTCCCCAGTGCCCCCCATGATCTTCCCATTGTTCCCCATTTTCCCCAGCGTCCCCCATGATCTTCCCATCGTTCCCCATTTTCCCCAGTGTCCACCATGATCTTCCCATCATTCCCCATTTTCTCCAGTGTTCCCCAGGATATTCCCATCGTTCCCCATTTTCACCAGTGTCCAACATGATCGTCCCATCATTCTACATTTTCCCCAGCATCCCCCATGATCTTCCCATCGTTCCCATTTTCCCCAGCGTCCCCCATGATCTTCCCAACGTTCCCCATTTTCCCCAGCTTCCCTCATGATCTTCCCATCATTCCACATTTTCCCCAGTGTCCCCCATGATGTTCACATCATTCCCCATTTTCCCCAGCATCCCCCATGATCTTCCCATCGTTCCCCATTTTCCCCAGCGTCCCCCATGATCTTCCCATCGTTCCCCATTTTCCCCAGCATCCCTCATGATCTTCCCATCGTTCCACATTTTCCCCAGTGTCCCCCATGATCTTCCCATCCTTCCCCATTTTCCAAAGAGTCCCCCATGATCTTCCCATCGTTCCCCATTTTCCCCAGCATCCCCCATGTTCTTCCCATCCTTACCCATTTTCTCCAGTGTCCCAAATGATCTTCCCATCGTTCCCCATTTTCCCCTGTCCCCCCCATGATCTTCAAATCATTCCCCATTTTCCAAAGTGCCACCCATGATCTTCCCATCGTTCCCCATTTTCCCCAGCATCCCCATGATCTTCCCATCCTTCCCCATTTTCTCCAGTTTCCCAATGATCTTCCCATCGTTCCCCATTTTCCCCAGTGTCCCTCATGATCTTCCCATCGTTCCACATTTTTCCAGTGTCCCCCATGATCTACCCATCGCTCCCCATTTTCCCCTGTGTCCCCCATGATCTTCCCATCCTTTCCCATTTTCCAAAGTGTCCCCCATGATCTTCCCATCCTTTCCCATTTTCCCCAGCATCCCCCATGATCTTCCCATCATTCCCCATTTTCCCCAGCGCCCCCCATGATCTTCCCATTGTTCCCCATTTTCCCCAGCGTCCCCCATGATCTTCCCATCGTTCCCCATTTTCCCCAGTGTCCACCATGATCTTCCCATCATTCCCCATTTTCTCCAGTGTTCCCCAGGATATTCCCATCGTTCCCCATTTTCACCAGTGTCCAACATGATCGTCCCATCATTCTCCATTTTCCCCAGCATCCCCCATGATCTTCCCATCGTTCCCATTTTCCCCAGCGTCCCCCATGATCTTCCCATCGTTCCCCATTTTCCCCAGCTTCCCTCATGATCTTCCCATCATTCCACATTTTCCCCAGTGTCCCCCATGATCTTCCCATTGTTCCCCATTTTCCCCAGCGTCCCCCATGATCTTCCCATCGTTCCCCATTTTCTCCAGTGTTCCCCAGGATCTTCCCATCGTTCCCCATTTTCCCCAGCGTCCCTCATGATCTTCCCATCGTCCACATTTCCCCAGTGCCCCCCATGATCTTCCCATCGCTCCCAATTTTCCCCAGTATCCCCCATTATCTTCCCATCGTTCCCCATTTTCCCCAGTGTCCCCCATGATATTCCCATCCTTCCCCATTTTCCCCAGCATCCCCTATGAACTTCCTATCGTTCCCAATTTTCCCCAGCGCCCCCCATGATCTTCCCATCGTTCCCCATTTTCCCCAGCGTCCCCCATGATCTTCCCATCGTTCCCCATTTTCCCCAGCTTCCCTCATGATCTTCCCATCATTCCACATTTTCCCCAGTGTCCCCCATGATCTTCCCATTGTTCCCCATTTTCCCCAGCATCCCCCATGATCTTCCCATCATTCCCCATTTTCTCCAGTGTTCCCCAGGATCTTCCCATCGTTCCCCATTTTCCCCAGTGTCCCTCATGATCTTCCCATCGTCCACATTTCCACAGTGTCCCCCATGATCTTCCCATCGCTCCCAATTTTCCCCAGTATCCCCCATTATCTTCCCATCGTTCCCCATTTTCCCCAGTGTCCCCCATGATATTCCCATCCTTCCCCATTTTCCCCAGCGTCCCCTATTAACTTCCTATCGTTCCCAATTTTCCCCAGCGCCCTCCATGATCTTCCCATTGTTCCCCATTTTCCCCAGCGTCCCCCATGATCTTCCCATCATTCCCCATATTCCCCAGTGTCCCCCATGATCTTCCCATCATTCCCCATTTTCTCCAGTGTTCCCCAGGATCTTCCCATCGTTCCCCATTTTCCCCAGTGTCCAACATGATCTTCCCATCATTCCCCATTTTCCCCAGCATCCCCCATGATCTTCCCATCATTCCCCATTTTCCCCAGCGCACCCCATGATCTTCCCATTGTTCCCCATTTTCCCCAGCATCCCCCATTATCTTCCCATCGTTCCCCATTTTCTCCAGTGTTCCCCAGGATCTTCCCATCGTTCCCCATTTTCCCCAGTGTCCAACATGATCTTCCCATCGTTCCCCATTTTCCCCAGCGTCCCCCATGATCTTCCCATCATTCCCCATTTTCCACAGCATCCCTCATGATCTTCCCATCATTCCACATTTTCCACCAGTGTCCCCCATGATCTTCCCATCATTCCCCATTTTGCCCAGTGTGCCCAATGATCTTCCCATCGTTCCCCATTTTCCCCAGTGTCCCCCATGATCTTCCCATCGTTCCCCATTTTCTCCAGTGTTCCCCAGGATCTTCCCATCGTTCCCCATTTTCCCCAGTGTCCAACATGATCTTCCCATCGTTCCCCATTTTCCCCAGTGTCCCCCATGATCTTCCTATCGTTCCCCATTTTCTCCAGTGTTCCCCAGGATCTTCCCATCGTTCCCCATTTTCCCCAGAGTCCAACATGATCTTCCCATCGTTCCCCATTTTCCCCAGTGTCCCCCATGATCTTCCTATCGTTCCCCATTTTCTCCAGTGTTCCCCAGGATCTTCCCATCGTTCCCCATTTTCCCCAGTGTCCAACATGATCTTTCCATCATTCCCCATTTTCCCCAGCATCCCCCATGATCTTCCCATCGTTCCCCATGTTCCCCAGCGCCCGCCATGATTTTCCCATTGTTCCCCATTTTCCCCAGCATCCCCCATGATCTTCCCATCGTTCCACATTTTTCCAGTGTCCCCCATGATCTACCCATTTCTCCCCATTTTCCCCTGTGTCCCCCATGATCTTCCCATCCTTCCCCATGTTCCAAAGTGTCCCCCATGATCTTCCCATCGTTTCCCATTTTCCCCAGCATCCCCCATGATCTTCCCATCCTTCCCCATTTTCTCCAGTGTCCCCAATGATCTTCCCATCGTTCCCCATTTTCCCCTGTCCCCCCCATGATCTTCCCATCATTCCCCATTTTCCAAAGTGCCACCCATGATCTTCCCATCGTTCCCCATTTTCCCCAGCATCCCCATGATCTTCCCATCCTTCCCCATTTTCTCCAGTTTCCCAATGATCTTCCCATCGTTCCCCATTTTCCCCAGTGTCCCTCATGATCTTCCCATCGTTCCACATTTTTCCAGTGTCCCCCATGATCTACCCATTGCTCCCCATTTTCCCCTGTGTCCCCCATGATCTTCCCATCCTTCCCCATGTTCCAAAGTGTCCCCCATGATCTTCCCATCGTTTCCCATTTTCCCCAGCATCCCCCATGATCTTCCCATCATTCCCCATTTTCCCCAGCGCCCCCCATGATCTTCCCATTGTTCCCCATTTTCCCCAGCGTCCCCCATGATCTTCCCATCGTTCCCCATTTTCCCCAGTGTCCACCATGATCTTCCCATCATTCCCCATTTTCTCCAGTGTTCCCCAGGATCTTCCCATCGTTCCCCATTTTCACCAGTGTCCAACATGATCGTCCCATCATTCTCCATTTTCCCCAGCATCCCCCATGATCTTCCCATCGTTCCCCATTTTCCCCAGCGTCCCCCATGATCTTCCCATCGTTCCCCATTTTCCCCAGTGTCCCCCATGATCTTCCCAATGTTCCCCATTTTCCCCAGCATCCCCCATGATCTTCCCATCGTTCCCCATTTTCCCCAGCACCCCCAATGATCTTCCCATCCTTCCCCATTTTCTCCAGTGTCCCCAATGATCTTCCCATCGTTCCCCATTTTCCCCTGTCCCCCCCATGATCTTCCCATCATTCCCCATTTTCCAAAGTGCCACCCATGATCTTCCCATCGTTCCCCATTTTCCCCAGCATCCCCATGATCTTCCCATCCTTCCCCATTTTCTCCAGTTTCCCAATGATCTTCCCATCGTTCCCTATTTTCCCCAGTGTCCCTCATGATCTTCCCATCGTTCCACATTTTTCCCAGTGTCCAACATGATCTTCCCATCGTTCCCCATTTTCCCCAGTGTCCCCCATGATCTTCCTATCGTTCCCCATTTTCTCCAGTGTTCCCCAGGATCTTCCCATCGTTCCCCATTTTCCCCAGTGTCCAACATGATCTTTCCATCATTCCCCATTTTCCCCAGCATCCCCCATGATCTTCCCATCGTTCCCCATGTTCCCCAGCGCCCCCCATGATCTTCCCATTGTTCCCCATTTTCCCCAGCGTCCCCCATGATCTTCCCATCGTTCCCCATTTTCCCCAGTGTCCACCATGATCTTCCCATCATTCCCCATTTTCTCCAGTGTTCCCCAGGATCTTCCCATCGTTCCCCATTTTCACCAGTGTCCAACATGATCGTCCCATCATTCTCCATTTTCCCCAGCATCCCCCATGATCTTCCCATCGTTCCCCATTTTCCCCAGCGTCCCCCATGATCTTCCCATCGTTCCCCATTTTCCCCAGTGTCCCCCATGATCTTCCCAATGTTCCCCATTTTCCCCAGCATCCCCCATGATCTTCCCATCGTTCCCCATTTTCCCCAGCACCCCCAATGATCTTCCCATCCTTCCCCATTTTCTCCAGTGTCCCCAATGATCTTCCCATCGTTCCCCATTTTCCCCTGTCCCCCCCATGATCTTCCCATCATTCCCCATTTTCCAAAGTGCCACCCATGATCTTCCCATCGTTCCCCATTTTCCCCAGCATCCCCATGATCTTCCCATCCTTCCCCATTTTCTCCAGTTTCCCAATGATCTTCCCATCGTTCCCCATTTTCTCCAGTGTTCCCCAGGATCTTCCCATCGTTCCCCATTTTCCCCAGTGTCCAACATGATCTTCCCATCGTTCCCCATTTTCCCCAGTGTCCCCCATGATCTTCCTATCGTTCCCCATTTTCTCCAGTGTTCCCCAGGATCTTCCCATCGTTCCCCATTTTCCCCAGTGTCCAACATGATCTTTCCATCATTCCCCATTTTCCCCAGCATCCCCCATGATCTTCCCATCGTTCCCCATGTTCCCCAGCGCCCGCCATGATTTTCCCATTGTTCCCCATTTTCCCCAGCATCCCCCATGATCTTCCCATCGTTCCACATTTTTCCAGTGTCCCCCATGATCTACCCATTGCTCCCCATTTTCCCCTGTGTCCCCCATGATCTTCCCATCCTTCCCCATGTTCCAAAGTGTCCCCCATGATCTTCCCATCGTTTCCCATTTTCCCCAGCATCCCCCATGATCTTCCCATCCTTCCCCATTTTCTCCAGTGTCCCCAATGATCTTCCCATCGTTCCCCATTTTCCCCTGTCCCCCCCATGATCTTCCCATCATTCCCCATTTTCCAAAGTGCCACCCATGATCTTCCCATCGTTCCCCATTTTCCCCAGCATCCCCATGATCTTCCCATCCTTCCCCATTTTCTCCAGTTTCCCAATGATCTTCCCATCGTTCCCCATTTTCCCCAGTGTCCCTCATGATCTTCCCATCGTTCCACATTTTTCCAGTGTCCCCCATGATCTACCCATTGCTCCCCATTTTCCCCTGTGTCCCCCATGATCTTCCCATCCTTCCCCATGTTCCAAAGTGTCCCCCATGATCTTCCCATCGTTTCCCATTTTCCCCAGCATCCCCCATGATCTTCCCATCATTCCCCATTTTCCCCAGCGCCCCCCATGATCTTCCCATTGTTCCCCATTTTCCCCAGCGTCCCCCATGATCTTCCCATCGTTCCCCATTTTCCCCAGTGTCCACCATGATCTTCCCATCATTCCCCATTTTCTCCAGTGTTCCCCAGGATCTTCCCATCGTTCCCCATTTTCACCAGTGTCCAACATGATCGTCCCATCATTCTCCATTTTCCCCAGCATCCCCCATGATCTTCCCATCGTTCCCCATTTTCCCCAGCGTCCCCCATGATCTTCCCATCGTTCCCCATTTTCCCCAGTGTCCCCCATGATCTTCCCAATGTTCCCCATTTTCCCCAGCATCCCCCATGATCTTCCCATCGTTCCCCATTTTCCCCAGCACCCCCAATGATCTTCCCATCCTTCCCCATTTTCTCCAGTGTCCCCAATGATCTTCCCATCGTTCCCCATTTTCCCCTGTCCCCCCCATGATCTTCCCATCATTCCCCATTTTCCAAAGTGCCACCCATGATCTTCCCATCGTTCCCCATTTTCCCCAGCATCCCCATGATCTTCCCATCCTTCCCCATTTTCTCCAGTTTCCCAATGATCTTCCCATCGTTCCCTATTTTCCCCAGTGTCCCTCATGATCTTCCCATCGTTCCACATTTTTCCAGTGTCCCCCATGATCTACCCATTGCTCCCCATTTTCCCCTGTGTCCCCCATGATCTTCCCATCCTTCCCCATGTTCCAAAGTGTCCCCCATGATCTTCCCATCGTTTCCCATTTTCCCCAGCATCCCCCATGATCTTCCCATCATTCCCCATTTTCCCCAGCGCCCCCCATGATCTTCCCATTGTTCCCCATTTTCCCCAGCGTCCCCCATGATCTTCCCATCGTTCCCCATTTTCCCCAGTGTCCACCATGATCTTCCCATCATTCCCCATTTTCTCCAGTGTTCCCCAGGATCTTCCCATCGTTCCCCATTTTCACCAGTGTCCAACATGATCGTCCCATCATTCTCCATTTTCCCCAGCATCCCCCATGATCTTCCCATCGTTCCCCATTTTCCCCAGCGTCCCCCATGATCTTCCCATCGTTCCCCATTTTCCCCAGCTTCCCTCATGATCTTCCCATCATTCCACATTTTCCCCAGTGTCCCCCATGATCTTCCCATTGTTCCCCATTTTCCCCAGCGTCCCCCATGATCTTCCCATCGTTCCCCATTTTCTCCAGTGTTCCCCAGGATCTTCCCATCGTTCCCCATTTTCCCCAGCGTCCCTCATGATCTTCCCATCGTCCACATTTCCCCAGTGTCCCCCATGATCTTCCCATCGCTCCAAATTTTCCCCAGTATCCCCCATTATCTTCCCATCGTTCCCCATTTTCCCCAGTGTCCCCCATGATATTCCCATCCTTCCCCATTTTCCCCAGCGTCCCCTATGAACTTCCTATCGTTCCCAATTTTCCCCAGCGCCCCCCATGATCTTCCCATTGTTCCCCATTTTCCCCAGCATCCCCCATGATCTTCCCATCATTCCCCAATTTCCCCAGCACCCCCCATGATCTTCCCATTGTTCCCCATTTTCCCCAGCATCCCCCATGATCTTCCCAACATTCCCCATTTTCCCAGTGTCCCCCATGATCTTCCCATCATTCTCCATTTTCTCCAGTGTTCCCCAGGATCTTCCCATCGTTCCCCATTTTCCCCAGTGTCCAACATGATCTTCCCATCATTCCCCATTTTCCCCAGCATCCCCCATGATCTTCCCATCATTCCCCATTTTCCCCAGCGCACCCCATGATCTTCCCATTGTTCCCCATTTTCCCCAGCATCCCCCATGATCTTCCCATCATTCCCCATTTTCCCCAGCGCCCCCCATGATCTTCCCATTGTTCCCCATTTTCCCCAGGGTCCCCCATGATCTTCCCATCATTCCCCATTTTGCCCAGTGTGCCCAATGATCTTCCCATCATTCCCCATTTTCCCCAGCGTCCCCCATGATCTTCCCATCATTCCCCATTTTGCCCAGTGTGCCCAATGATCTTCCCATCATTCCCCATTTTCCCCAGCATCCCCCATGATCTTCCCATCGTTCCCCATTTTCCCCAGCACCCCCCATGATCTTCACATCATTCCCCATTTTCCCCAGCATCCCCCATGATCTTCCCATCGTTCCCCATTTTCCCCAGCGACCCCCATGATCTTCCCATCGTTCCCCATTTTCCCCAGCATCCCTCATGATCTTCCCATCGTTCCACATTTTCCCCAGTGTCCCCCATGATCTTCCCATCGCTCCCCATTTTCCCCTGTGTCCCCCATGATCTTCCCATCCTTCCCCATTTTCCAAAGAGTCCCCCATGATCTTCCCATCGTTCCCCATTTTCCCCAGCATCCCCCATGTTCTTCCCATCCTTACCCATTTTCTCCAGTGTCCCTCATGATCTTCCCATCGTTCCCCATTTTCCCCTGTCCCCCCCATGATCTTCAAATCATTCCCCATTTTCCAAAGTGCCACCCATGTTCTTCCCATCGTTCCCCATTTTCCCCAGCATCCCCATGATCTTCCCATCCTTCCCCATTTTCTCCAGTTTCCCAATGATCTTCCCATCGTTCCCCATTTTCCCCAGTGTCCCTCATGATCTTCCCATCGTTCCACATTTTTCCAGTGTCCCCCATGATCTACCCATCGCTCCCCATTTTCCAATGTGTCCCACATGATCTTCCCATCCTTCCCCATTTTCCAAAGTGTCCCCCATGATCTTCCCATCGTTTCCCATTTTCCCCAGCATCCCCCATGATCTTCCCATCATTCCCCATTTTCCCCAGCGCCCCCCATGATCTTCCCATTGTTCCCCATTTTCCCCAGCGTCCTCCATGATCTTCCCATCGTTCCCCATTTTCCCGAGTGTCCACCATGATCTTCCCATCATTCCCCATTTTCTCCAGTGTTCCCCAGGATATTCCCATCGTTCCCCATTTTCACCAGTGTCCAACATGATCGTCCCATCATTCTCCATTTTCCCCAGCATCCCCCATGATCTTCCCATCGTTCCCATTTTCCCCAGCGTCCCCCATGATCTTCCCATCGTTCCCCATTTTCCCCAGCTTCCCTCATGATCTTCCCATCATTCCACATTTTCCCCAGTGTCCCCCATGATCTTCCCATTGTTCCCCATTTTCCCCAGCGCCCCCCATGATCTTCCCATTGTTCCCCATTGTCCCCAGCATCCCCCATGATCTTCCCATCATTCCCCATTTTCCCCAGCGCCCCCCATGATCTTCCCATTGTTCCCGATTTTCCCCAGCGTCCCCCATGATCTACCCATCATTCCCCATTTTGCCCAGTGTGCCCAATGATCTTCCCATCGTTCCCCATTTTCCCCAGTGTCCCCCATGATCTTCCCATCGTTCCCCATTTTCTCCAGTGTTCCCCAGGATCTTCCTATCGTTCCCCATTTTCCCCAGTGTCCAACATGATCTTCCCATCGTTCCCCATTTTCCCCAGTGTCCCCCATGATCTTCCTATCGTTCCCCATTTTCTCCAGTGTTCCCCAGGATCTTCCCATCGTTCCCCATTTTCCCCAGTGTCCAACATGATCTTTCCATCATTCCCCATTTTCCCCAGCGTCCCCCATGATCTTCCCATCGTTCCCCATGTTCCCCAGCGCCCGCCATGATTTTCCCATTGTTCCCCATTTTCCCCAGCATCCCCCATGATCTTCCCATCCTTCCCCATTTTCCCCGGCGCCCCCCATGATCTTCCCATTGTTCCCCATTTTCCCCAGTGTCCCCCATGATCTTCCCAATGTTCCCCATTTTCCCCAGCATCCCCCATGATCTTCCCATCGTTCCCCATTTTCCCCAGCACCCCCCATGATCTTCCCATTGTTCCCCATTTTCCCCAGCGTCCCCCATGATCTTCCCATCGTTCCCCATTTTGCCCAGTGTGCCCAATGATCTTCCCATCGTTCCCCATTTTCCCCAGTGTCCCCCATGATCTTCCCATCGTTCCCCATTTTCTCCAGTGTTCCCCAGGATCTTCCCATCGTTCCCTATTTTCCCCAGCATCCCCCATGATCTTCCCATCATTCCCCATTTTCCCCAGCGCCCCCCATGATCTTCCCATTGTTCCCCATTTTCCCCAGCGTCCCCCATGATCTACCCATCATTCCCCATTTTGCCCAGTGTGCCCAATGATCTTCCCATCGTTCCCCATTTTCCCCAGTGTCCCCCATGATCTTCCCATCGTTCCCCATTTTCTCCAGTGTTCCCCAGGATCTTCCTATCGTTCCCCATTTTCCCCAGTGTCCAACATGATCTTCCCATCGTTCCCCATTTTCCCCAGTGTCCCCCATGATCTTCCTATCGTTCCCCATTTTCTCCAGTGTTCCCCAGGATCTTCCCATCGTTCCCCATTTTCCCCAGTGTCCAACATGATCTTTCCATCATTCCCCATTTTCCCCAGCGTCCCCCATGATCTTCCCATCGTTCCCCATGTTCCCCAGCGCCCGCCATGATTTTCCCATTGTTCCCCATTTTCCCCAGCATCCCCCATGATCTTCCCATCCTTCCCCATTTTCCCCGGTGCCCCCCATGATCTTCCCATTGTTCCCCATTTTCCCCAGTGTCCCCCATGATCTTCCCAATGTTCCCCATTTTCCCCAGCATCCCCCATTATCTTCCCATCGTTCCCCATTTTCCCCAGCACCCCCCATGATCTTCACATCATTCCCCATTTTCCCCAGCATCCCCCATGATCTTCCCATCGTTCCCCATTTTCCCCAGCGTCCCCCATGATCTTCCCATCGTTCCCCATTTTCCCCAGCGTCCCTCATGATCTTCCCATCGTTCCACATTTTCCCCAGTGTCCCCCATGATCTTCCCATCGCTCCACATTTTCCCCTGTGTCCCCCATGATCTTCCCATCCTTCCCCATTTTCCAAAGAGTCCCCCATGATCTTCCCATCGTTCCCCATTTTCCCCAGCATCCCCCATGTTCTTCCCATCCTTCCCCATTTTCTCCAGTGTCCCCAATGATCTTCCCATCGTTCCCCATTTTCCCCAGTGTCCCTCATGATCTTCCCATCGTTCCACATTTTCCCCAGTGTCCCCCATGATCTACCCATCGCTCCCCATTTTCCCCTGTGTCCCCCATGATCTTCCCATCCTTCCCCATTTTCCAAAGTGTCCCCCATGATCTTCCCATCGTTTCCCATTTTCCCCAGCATCCCCCATGATCTTCCCATCATTCCCCATTTTCCCCAGCGCCCCCCATGATCTTCCCATTGTTCCCCATTTTCCCCAGCGTCCCCCATGATCTTCCCATCGTTCCCCATTTTCCCCAGTGTCCACCATGATCTTCCCATCATTCCCCATTTTCTCCAGTGTTCCCCAGGATCTTCCCATCGTTCCCCATTTTCCCCAGTGTCCAACATGATCGTCCCATCATTCTCCATTTTCCCCAGCATCCCCCATGATCTTCCCATCGTTCCCCATTTTCCCCAGCGTCCCCCATGATCTTCCCATCGTTCCCCATTTTCCCCAGCTTCCCTCATGATCTTCCCATCATTCCACATTTTCCCCAGTGTCCCCCATGATCTTCCCATTGTTCCCCATTTTCCCCAGCGTCCCCCATGATCTTCCCATCGTTCCACATTTTTCCAGTGTCCCCCATGATCTTCCCATCCTTCCCCATTTTCCAAAGTGTCCCCCATGATCTTCCCATCGTTTCCCATTTTCCCCAGCATCCCCCATGATCTTCCCATCATTCCCCATTTTCCCCAGCGCCCCCCATTATCTTCCCATTGTTCCCCATTTCCCCCAGCGTCCCCCATGATCTTCCCATCGTTGCCCATTTTCCCCAGTGTCCACCATGATCTTCCCATTATTCCCCATTTTCCCCAGCGCCCCCTTATGATCTTCCCATTGTTCCCCATTATCCCCAGCGTCCCCCATGATCTTCCCATCGTTCCCCATTTTCCCCAGTGTCCACCATGATCTTCCCATCATTCCCCATTTTCCCCAGCATCCCCCATGATCTTCCCATCGTTCCCCATTTTCCCCAGCGTCCCCCATGATCTTCCCATCGTTCCCCATTTTCCCCAGCTTCCCTCATGATCTTCCCAATGTTCCCCATTTTCCCCAGCATCCCCCATGATCTTCCCATCATTCCCCATTTTCCCCAGCGCCCCCCATGATCTTCCCATTGTTCCCCATTTTCCCCAGCGTCCCCCATGATCTACCCATCATTCCCCATTTTGCCCAGTGTGCCCAATGATCTTCCCATCGTTCCCCATTTTCCCCAGTGTCCCCCATGATCTTCCCATCGTTCCCCATTTTCTCCAGTGTTCCCCAGGATCTTCCCATCGTTCCCCATTTTCCCCAGTGTCCAACATGATCTTTCCATCATTCCCCATTTTTCCCAGCGTCCCCCATGATCTTCCCATCGTTCCCCATGTTCCCCAGCGCCCGCTATGATTTTCCCATTGTTCCCCATTTTCCCCAGCATCCCCCATGATCTTCCCATCCTTCCCCATTTTCCCCGGCGCCCCCCATGATCTTCCCATCGTTCCCCATTTTCCCCAGCACCCCCCATGATCTTCCCATTGTTCCCCATTTTCCCCAGCGTCCCCCATGATCTTCCCATCGTTCCCCATTTTGCCCAGTGTGCCCAATGATCTTCCCATCGTTCCCCATTTTCCCCAGTGTCCCCCATGATCTTCCCATCGTTCCCCATTTTCTCCAGTGTTCCCCAGGATTTTCCCATCGTTCCCTATTTTCCCCAGTGTCCAACATGATCTTCACATCATTCTCCATTTTCCCCAGCATCCCCCATGATCTTCCCATCCTTCCCCATTTTCCCCGGCGCCCCCCATGATCTTCCCATTGTTCCCCATTTTCCCCAGTGTCCCCCATGATCTTCCCATTGTTCCCCATTTTCCCCAGCATCCCCCATGATCTTCCCATCGTTCCCCATTTTCCCCAGCACCCCCCATGATCTTCACATCATTCCCCATTTTCCCCAGCATCCCCCATGATCTTCCCATCGTTCCCCATTTTCCCCAGCGTCCCCCATGATCTTCCCATCGTTCCCCATTTTCCCCAGCGTCCCTCATGATCTTCCCATCGTTCCACATTTTCCCCTGTGTCCCCCATGATCTTCCCATCCTTCCCCATTTTCCAAAGAGTCCCCCATGATCTTCCCATCGTTCCCCATTTTCCCCAGCATCCCCCATGTTCTTCCCATCCTTCCCCATTTTCTCCAGTGTCCCCAATGATCTTCCCATCGTTCCCCATTTTCCCCTGTCCCCCCCATGATCTTCCCATCATTCCCCATTTTCCAAAGTGCCACCCATGATCTTCCCATCCTTCCCCATTTTCTCCAGTGTCCCCCATGATCTACCCATCGCTCCCCATTTTCCCCAGTGTCCCCCATGATCTTCCCATCCTTCCCCATTTTCCAAAGTGTCCCCCATGATCTTCCCATCGTTTCCCATTTTCCCCAGCGTCCCTCATGATCTTCCCATCGTTCCACATTTTCCCCAGTGTCCCCCATGATCTTCCCATCGCTCCACATTTTCCCCTGTGTCCCCCATGATCTTCCCATCCTTCCCCATTTTCCAAAGAGTCCCCCATGATCTTCCCATCGTTCCCCATTTTCCCCAGCATCCCCCATGTTCTTCCCATCCTTCCCCATTTTCTCCAGTGTCCCCAATGATCTTCCCATCGTTCCCCATTTTCCCCTGTCCCCCCCATGATCTTCCCATCATTCCCCATTTTCCAAAGTGCCACCCATGATCTTCCCATCGTTCCCCATTTTCCCCAGCATCCCCATGATCTTCCCATCCTTCCCCATTTTCTCCAGTGTCCCCCATGATCTACCCATCGCTCCCCATTTTCCCCTGTGTCCCCCATGATCTTCCCATCATTCCCCATTTTCCCCAGCGTCCCCCATGATCTTCCCATCATTCCCCATTTTGCCCAGTGTGCCCAATGATCTTCCCATCATTCCCCATTTTCCCCAGCATCCCCCATGATCTTCCCATCGTTCCCCATTTTCCCCAGCACCCCCCATGATCTTCACATCATTCCCCATTTTCCCCAGCATCCCCCATGATCTTCCCATCGTTCCCCATTTTCCCCAGCGTCCCCCATGATCTTCCCATCGTTCCCCATTTTCCCCAGCATCCCTCATGATCTTCCCATCGTTCCACATTTTCCCCAGTGTCCCCCATGATCTTCCCATCGCTCCCCATTTTCCCCTGTGTCCCCCATGATCTTCCCATCCTTCCCCATTTTCCAAAGAGTCCCCCATGATCTTCCCATCGTTCCCCATTTTCCCCAGCATCCCCCATGTTCTTCCCATCCTTACCCATTTTCTCCAGTGTCCCTCATGATCTTCCCATCGTTCCCCATTTTCCCCTGTCCCCCCCATGATCTTCAAATCATTCCCCATTTTCCAAAGTGCCACCCATGTTCTTCCCATCGTTCCCCATTTTCCCCAGCATCCCCATGATCTTCCCATCCTTCCCCATTTTCTCCAGTTTCCCAATGATCTTCCCATCGTTCCCCATTTTCCCCAGTGTCCCTCATGATCTTCCCATCGTTCCACATTTTTCCAGTGTCCCCCATGATCTACCCATCGCTCCCCATTTTCCAATGTGTCCCACATGATCTTCCCATCCTTCCCCATTTTCCAAAGTGTCCCCCATGATCTTCCCATCGTTTCCCATTTTCCCCAGCATCCCCCATGATCTTCCCATCATTCCCCATTTTCCCCAGCGCCCCCCATGATCTTCCCATTGTTCCCCATTTTCCCCAGCGTCCTCCATGATCTTCCCATCGTTCCCCATTTTCCCCAGTGTCCACCATGATCTTCCCATCATTCCCCATTTTCTCCAGTGTTCCCCAGGATATTCCCATCGTTCCCCATTTTCACCAGTGTCCAACATGATCGTCCCATCATTCTCCATTTTCCCCAGCATCCCCCATGATCTTCCCATCGTTCCCATTTTCCCCAGTGTCCCCCATGATCTTCCCATCGTTCCCCATTTTCCCCAGCTTCCCTCATGATCTTCCCATCATTCCACATTTTCCCCAGTGTCCCCCATGATCTTCCCATTGTTCCCCATTTTCCCCAGCGCCCCCCATGATCTTCCCATTGTTCCCCATTGTCCCCAGCATCCCCCATGATCTTCCCATCATTCCCCATTTTCCCCAGCGCCCCCCATGATCTTCCCATTGTTCCCCATTTTCCCCAGCGTCCCCCATGATCTACCCATCATTCCCCATTTTGCCCAGTGTGCCCAATGATCTTCCCATCGTTCCCCATTTTCCCCAGTGTCCCCCATGATCTTCCCATCGTTCCCCATTTTCTCCAGTGTTCCCCAGGATCTTCCTATCGTTCCCCATTTTCCCCAGTGTCCAACATGATCTTCCCATCGTTCCCCATTTTCCCCAGTGTCCCCCATGATCTTCCTATCGTTCCCCATTTTCTCCAGTGTTCCCCAGGATCTTCCCATCGTTCCCCATTTTCCCCAGTGTCCAACATGATCTTTCCATCATTCCCCATTTTCCCCAGCGTCCCCCTTGATCTTCCCATCGTTCCCCATGTTCCCCAGCGCCCGCCATGATTTGCCCATTGTTCCCCATTTTCCCCAGCATCCCCCATGATCTTCCCATCCTTCCCCATTTTCCCCGGCGCCCCCCATGATCTTCCCATTGTTCCCCATTTTCCCCAGTGTCCCCCATGATCTTCCCAATGTTCCCCATTTTCCCCAGCATCCCCCATGATCTTCCCATCGTTCCCCATTTTCCCCAGCACCCCCCATGATCTTCCCATTGTTCCCCATTTTCCCCAGCGTCCCCCATGATCTTCCCATCGTTCCCCATTTTGCCCAGTGTCCCCCATGATCTTCCCATCGTTCCCCATTTTCTCCAGTGTTCCCCAGGATCTTCCCATCGTTCCCTATTTTCCCCAGTGTCCAACATGATCTTCACATCATTCTCCATTTTCCCCAGCATCCCCCATGATCTTCCCATCCTTCCCCATTTTCCCCGGCGCCCCCCATGATCTTCCCATTGTTCCCGATTTTCCCCAGTGTCCCCCATGATCTTCCCATTGTTCCCCATTTTCCCCAGCATCCCCCATGATCTTCCCATCGTTCCCCATTTTCCCCAGCACCCCCCATGATCTTCACATCATTCCCCATTTTCCCCAGCATCCCCCATGATCTTCCCATCGTTCCCCATTTTCCCCAGCGTCCCCCATGATCTTCCCATCGTTCCCCATTTTCCCCAGCGTCCCTCATGATCTTCCCATCGTTCCACATTTTCCCCAGTGTCCCCCATGATCTTCCCATCGCTCCACATTTTCCCCTGTGTCCCCCATGATCTTCCCATCCTTCCCCATTTTCCAAAGAGTCCCCCATGATCTTCCCATCGTTCCCCATTTTCCCCAGCATCCCCCATGTTCTTCCCATCCTTCCCCATTTTCTCCAGTGTCCCCAATGATCTTCCCATCGTTCCCCATTTTCCCCAGTGTCCCTCATGATCTTCCCATCGTTCCACATTTTCCCCAGTGTCCCCCATGATCTACCCATCGCTCCCCATTTTCCCCTGTGTCCCCCATGATCTTCCCATCCTTCCCCATTTTCACCAGTGTCCCCCATGATCTTCCCATCGTTTCCCATTTTCCCCAGCATCCCCCATGATCTTCCCATCATTCCCCATTTTCCCCAGCGCCCCCCATGATCTTCCCATTGTTCCCCATTTTCCCCAGCGTCCCCCATGATCTTCCCATCGTTCCCCATTTTCCCCAGTGTCCACCATGATCTTCCCATCATTCCCCATTTTCTCCAGTGTTCCCCAGGATCTTCCCATCGTTCCCCATTTTCCCCAGTGTCCAACATGATCGTCCCATCATTCTCCATTTTCCCCAGCATCCCCCATGATCTTCCCATCGTTCCCCATTTTCCCCAGCGTCCCCCATGATCTTCCCATCGTTCCCCATTTTCCCCAGCTTCCCTCATGATCTTCCCATCATTCCACATTTTCCCCAGTGTCCCCCATGATCTTCCCATTGTTCCCCATTTTCCCCAGCGTCCCCCATGATCTTCCCATCGTTCCACATTTTTCCAGTGTCCCCCATGATCTTCCCATCCTTCCCCATTTTCCAAAGTGTCCCCCATGATCTTCCCATCGTTTCCCATTTTCCCCAGCATCCCCCATGATCTTCCCATCATTCCCCATTTTCCCCAGCGCCCCCCATGATCTTCCCATTGTTCCCCATTTCCCCCAGCGTCCCCCATGATCTTCCCATCGTTCCCCATTTTCTCCAGTGTCCACCATGATCTTCCCATTATTCCCCATTTTCCCCAGCGCCCCCCATGATCTTCCCATTGTTCCCCATTTTCCCCAGCGTCCCCCATGATCTTCCCATCGTTCCCCATTTTCCCCAGTGTCCACCATGATCTTCCCATCATTCCCCATTTTCCCCAGCATCCCCCATGATCTTCCCATCGTTCCCCATTTTCCCCAGCGTCCCCCATGATCTTCCCATCGTTCCCCATTTTCCCCAGCTTCCCTCATGATCTTCCCAATGTTCCCCATTTTCCCCAGCATCCCCCATGATCTTCCCATCATTCCCCATTTTCCCCAGCGCCCCCCATGATCTTCCCATTGTTCCCCATTTTCCCCAGCGTCCCCCATGATCTACCCATCATTCCCCATTTTGCCCAGTGTGCCCAATGATCTTCCCATCGTTCCCCATTTTCCCCAGTGTCCCCCATGATCTTCCCATCGTTCCCCATTTTCTCCAGTGTTCCCCAGGATCTTCCCATCGTTCCCCATTTTCCCCAGTGTCCAACATGATCTTTCCATCATTCCCCATTTTCCCCAGCGTCCCCCATGATCTTCCCATCGTTCCCCATGTTCCCCAGCGCCCGCTATGATTTTCCCATTGTTCCCCATTTTCCCCAGCATCCCCCATGATCTTCCCATCCTTCCCCATTTTCCCCGGCGCCCCCCATGATCTTCCCATCGTTCCCCATTTTCCCCAGCACCCCCCATGATCTTCCCATTGTTCCCCATTTTCCCCAGCGTCCCCCATGATCTTCCCATCGTTCCCCATTTTGCCCAGTGTGCCCAATGATCTTCCCATCGTTCCCCATTTTCCCCAGTGTCCCCCATGATCTTCCCATCGTTCCCCATTTTCTCCAGTGTTCCCCAGGATTTTCCCATCGTTCCCTATTTTCCCCAGTGTCCAACATGATCTTCACATCATTCTCCATTTTCCCCAGCATCCCCCATGATCTTCCCATCCTTCCCCATTTTCCCCGGCGCCCCCCATGATCTTCCCATTGTTCCCCATTTTCCCCAGTGTCCCCCATGATCTTCCCATTGTTCCCCATTTTCCCCAGCATCCCCCATGATCTTCCCATCGTTCCCCATTTTCCCCAGCACCCCCTATGATCTTCACATCATTCCCCATTTTCCCCAGCATCCCCCATGATCTTCCCATCGTTCCCCATTTTCCCCAGCGTCCCCCATGATCTTCCCATCGTTCCCCATTTTCCCCAGCGTCCCTCATGATCTTCCCATCGTTCCACATTTTCCCCAGTGTCCCCCATGATCTTCCCATCGCTCCACATTTTCCCCTGTGTCCCCCATGATCTTCCCATCCTTCCCCATTTTCCCCAGCATCCCCCATGTTCTTCCCATCCTTCCCCATTTTCCCCTGTCCCCCCCATGATCTTCCCATCATTCCCCATTTTCCAAAGTGCCACCCATGATCTTCCCATCCTTCCCCATTTTCTCCAGTGTCCCCCATGATCTACCCATCGCTCCCCATTTTCCCCTGTGTCCCCCATGATCTTCCCATCCTTCCCCATTTTCCAAAGTGTCCCCCATGATCTTCCCATCGTTTCCCATTTTCCCCAGCGTCCCTCATGATCTTCCCATCGTTCCACATTTTCCCCAGTGTCCCCCATGATCTTCCCATCGCTCCACATTTTCCCCTGTGTCCCCCATGATCTTCCCATCCTTCCCCATTTTCCAAAGAGTCCCCCATGATCTTCCCATCGTTCCCCATTTTCCCCAGCATCCCCCATGTTCTTCCCATCCTTCCCCATTTTCTCCAGTGTCCCCAATGATCTTCCCATCGTTCCCCATTTTCCCCTGTCCCCCCCATGATCTTCCCATCATTCCCCATTTTCCAAAGTGCCACCCATGATCTTCCCATCGTTCCCCATTTTCCCCAGCATCCCCATGATCTTCCCATCCTTCCCCATTTTCTCCAGTGTCCCCCATGATCTACCCATCGCTCCCCATTTTCCCCTGTGTCCCCCATGATCTTCCCATCCTTCCCCATTTTCCAAAGTGTCCCCCATGATCTTCCCATCGTTTCCCATTTTCCCCAGCATCCCCCATGATCTTCCCATCATTCCCCATTTTCCCCAGCGCCCCCCATGATCTTCCCATCGTTCCCCATTTTCCCCAGCTTCCCTCATGATCTTCCCATCATTCCACATTTTCCCCAGTGTCCCCCATGATCTTCCCATTGTTCCCCATTTTCCCCAGCGTCCCCCATGATCTTCCCATCGTTCCACATTTTTCCAGTGTCCCCCATGATCTTCCCATCCTTCCCCATTTTCCAAAGTGTCCCCCATGATCTTCCCATCGTTTCCCATTTTCCTCAGCATCCCCCATGATCTTCCCATCATTCCCCATTTTCCCCAGCGCCCCCCATGATCTTCCCATTGTTCCCCATTTTCCCCAGCGTCCCCCATGATCTTCCCATCGTTCCCCATTTTCCCCAGTGTCCACCATGATCTTCCCATCATTCCCCATTTTCTCCAGTGTTCCCCAGGATCTTCCCATCGTTCCCCATTTTCCCCAGTGTCCAACATGATCGTCCCATCATTCTCCATTTCCCCCAGCGTCCCCCATGATCTTCCCATTGTTCCCCATTTTCCCCAGCGTCCCCCATGATCTTCCCATCGTTCCCCATTTTCTCCAGTGTTCCCCAGGATCTTCCCATCGTTCCCCATTTCCCCCAGTGTCCAACATGATCTTCCCATCGTTCCCCATTTTCCCCAGCATCCCCCATGATTTTTCCATCGTTCCCCATTTTCCCCAGCGTCCCTCATGATCTTCCCATCATTCCACATTTTCCACCAGTGTCCCCCATGATCTTCCCATCGCTCCCCATTTTCCCCAGTGTCCCAAATGATCTTCCCATCGTTCCCCATTTTCCCCAGCGTCCCCCATGATCTTCCCATCGTTCCCCATTTTCCCCAGCGTCCCTCATGATCTTCCCATCATTCCACATTTTCCACCAGTGTCCCCCATGATCTTCCCATCGCTCCCCATTTTCCCCAGTGTCCCAAATGATCTTCCCATCGTTCCCCATTTTCCCCAGCGTCCCCCATGATCTTCCCATCGTTCCCCATTTTCCCCAGCGTCCCTCATGATCTTCCCATCGTCCACATTTCCCCAGTGTCCCCCATGATATTCCCATCCTTCCCCATTTTCCCCAGCGTCCCCTATGAACTTCCCATCGTTCCCAATTTTCCCCAGCGCCCCCCATGATCTTCCCATTGTTCCCCATTTTCCCCAGCGTCCCCCATGATCTTCCCATCATTCCCCATTTTCCCCAGTGTCCCCCATGATCTTCCCAACATTCCCCATTTTATCCAGTGTTCCCCAGGATCTTCCCATCGTTCCCCATTTTCCCCAGTGTCCAACATGATCTTCCCATCATTCCCCATTTTCCCCAGCATCCCCCATGATCTTCCCATCATTCCCCATTTTCCCCAGCGCACCCCATGATCTTCCCATTGTTCCCCATTTTCCCCAGCGTCCCCCATGATCTTCCCATCGTTCCCCATTTTCTCCAGTGTTCCCCAGGATCTTCCCATCGTTCCCCATTTTCCCCAGCGTCCCCCATGATCTTCCCATCGTTCCCCATTTTCCCCAGCATCCCTCATGATCTTCCCATCATTCCACATTTTCCACCAGTGTCCCCCATGATCTTCCCATCGCTCCCCATTTTCCCCAGCGCCCCCCATGATCTTCCCATTGTTCCCCATTGTCCCCAGCATCCCCCATGATCTTCCCATCATTCCCCATTTTCCCCAGCGCCCCCATGATCTTCCTATTGTTCCCCATTTTCCCCAGGGTCCCCCATGATCTTCCCATCATTCCCCATTTTGCCCAGTGTGCCCCATGATCTTCCCATCATTCCCCATTTTGCCCAGTGTCCCCCATGATCTTCCCATCATTCCCCATTTTATCCAGTGTTCCCCAGGATCTTCCCATCGTTCCCCATTTTCCCCAGTGTCCAACATGATCTTCCCATCATTCCCCATTTTCCCCAGCATGCCCCATGATCTTCCCATCATTCCCCATTTTCCCCAGCGCACCCCATGATCTTCCCATTGTTCCCCATTTTCCCCAGTGTCCCCCATGATATTCCCATCCTTCCCCATTTTCCCCAGCGTCCCCTATGAACTTCCCATCGTTCCCAATTTTCCCCAGCGCCCCCCATGATCTTCCCATTGTTCCCCATTTTCCCCAGCATCCCCCATGATCTTCCCATCGTTCCCCATTTTCCCCAGCACCCCCCATGATCTTCACATCATTCCCCATTTTCCCCAGCATCCCCCATGATCTTCCCATCGTTCCCCATTTTCCCCAGCGTCCCCCATGATCTTCCCATCGTTCCCCATTTTCCCCAGCGTCCCTCATGATCTTCCCATCGTTCCACATTTTCCCCAGTGTCCCCCATGATCTTCCCATCGCTCCACATTTTCCCCTGTGTCCCCCATGATCTTCCCATCCTTCCCCATTTTCCAAAGAGTCCCCCATGATCTTCCCATCGTTCCCCATTTTCCCCAGCATCCCCCATGTTCTTCCCATCCTTCCCCATTTTCTCCAGTGTCCCCAATGATCTTCCCATCGTTCCCCATTTTCCCCTGTCCCCCCCATGATCTTCCCATCATTCCCCATTTTCCAAAGTGCCACCCATGATCTTCCCATCCTTCCCCATTTTCTCCAGTGTCCCCCATGATCTACCCATCGCTCCCCATTTTCCCCTGTGTCCCCCATGATCTTCCCATCCTTCCCCATTTTCCAAAGTGTCCCCCATGATCTTCCCATCGTTTCCCATTTTCCCCAGCGTCCCTCATGATCTTCCCATCGTTCCACATTTTCCCCAGTGTCCCCCATGATCTTCCCATCGCTCCACATTTTCCCCTGTGTCCCCCATGATCTTCCCATCCTTCCCCATTTTCCAAAGAGTCCCCCATGATCTTCCCATCGTTCCCCATTTTCCCCAGCATCCCCCATGTTCTTCCCATCCTTCCCCATTTTCCCCGGCGCCCCCCATGATCTTCCCATTGTTCCCCATTTTCCCCAGTGTCCCCCATGATCTTCCCATTGTTCCCCATTTTCCCCAGCATCCCCCATGATCTTCCCATCGTTCCCCATTTTCCCCAGCACCCCCCATGATCTTCACATCATTCCCCATTTTCCCCAGCATCCCCCATGATCTTCCCATCGTTCCCCATTTTCCCCAGCGTCCCCCATGATCTTCCCATCGTTCCCCATTTTCCCCAGCGTCCCTCATGATCTTCCCATCGTTCCACATTTTCCCCAGTGTCCCCCATGATCTTCCCATCGCTCCACATTTTCCCCTGTGTCCCCCATGATCTTCCCATCCTTCCCCATTTTCCCCAGCATCCCCCATGTTCTTCCCATCCTTCCCCATTTTCCCCTGTCCCCCCCATGATCTTCCCATCATTCCCCATTTTCCAAAGTGCCACCCATGATCTTCCCATCCTTCCCCATTTTCTCCAGTGTCCCCCATGATCTACCCATCGCTCCCCATTTTCCCCTGTGTCCCCCATGATCTTCCCATCCTTCCCCATTTTCCAAAGTGTCCCCCATGATCTTCCCATCGTTTCCCATTTTCCCCAGCGTCCCTCATGATCTTCCCATCGTTCCACATTTTCCCCAGTGTCCCCCATGATCTTCCCATCGCTCCACATTTTCCCCTGTGTCCCCCATGATCTTCCCATCCTTCCCCATTTTCCAAAGAGTCCCCCATGATCTTCCCATCGTTCCCCATTTTCCCCAGCATCCCCCATGTTCTTCCCATCCTTCCCCATTTTCTCCAGTGTCCCCAATGATCTTCCCATCGTTCCCCATTTTCCCCTGTCCCCCCCATGATCTTCCCATCATTCCCCATTTTCCAAAGTGCCACCCATGATCTTCCCATCGTTCCCCATTTTCCCCAGCATCCCCATGATCTTCCCATCCTTCCCCATTTTCTCCAGTGTCCCCCATGATCTACCCATCGCTCCCCATTTTCCCCTGTGTCCCCCATGATCTTCCCATCCTTCCCCATTTTCCAAAGTGTCCCCCATGATCTTCCCATCGTTTCCCATTTTCCCCAGCATCCCCCATGATCTTCCCATCATTCCCCATTTTCCCCAGCGCCCCCCATGATCTTCCCATCGTTCCCCATTTTCCCCAGCTTCCCTCATGATCTTCCCATCATTCCACATTTTCCCCAGTGTCCCCCATGATCTTCCCATTGTTCCCCATTTTCCCCAGCGTCCCCCATGATCTTCCCATCGTTCCACATTTTTCCAGTGTCCCCCATGATCTTCCCATCCTTCCCCATTTTCCAAAGTGTCCCCCATGATCTTCCCATCGTTTCCCATTTTCCTCAGCATCCCCCATGATCTTCCCATCATTCCCCATTTTCCCCAGCGCCCCCCATGATCTTCCCATTGTTCCCCATTTTCCCCAGCGTCCCCCATGATCTTCCCATCGTTCCCCATTTTCCCCAGTGTCCACCATGATCTTCCCATCATTCCCCATTTTCTCCAGTGTTCCCCAGGATCTTCCCATCGTTCCCCATTTTCCCCAGTGTCCAACATGATCGTCCCATCATTCTCCATTTTCCCCAGCGTCCCCCATGATCTTCCCATCGTTCCCCATTTTCCCCAGCTTCCCTCATGATCTTCCCATCATTCCACATTTCCCCAGTGTCCCCCATGATCTTCCCATTGTTCCCCATTTTCCCCAGCGTCCCCCATGATCTTCCCATCGTTCCCCATTTTCTCCAGTGTTCCCCAGGATCTTCCCATCGTTCCCCATTTCCCCCAGTGTCCAACATGATCTTCCCATCGTTCCCCATTTTCCCCAGCATCCCCCATGATTTTTCCATCGTTCCCCATTTTCCCCAGCGTCCCTCATGATCTTCCCATCATTCCACATTTTCCACCAGTGTCCCCCATGATCTTCCCATCGCTCCCCATTTTCCCCAGTGTCCCAAATGATCTTCCCATCGTTCCCCATTTTCCCCAGCGTCCCCCATGATCTTCCCATCGTTCCCCATTTTCCCCAGCGTCCCTCATGATCTTCCCATCATTCCACATTTTCCACCAGTGTCCCCCATGATCTTCCCATCGCTCCCCATTTTCCCCAGTGTCCCAAATGATCTTCCCATCGTTCCCCATTTTCCCCAGCGTCCCCCATGATCTTCCCATCGTTCCCCATTTTCCCCAGCGTCCCTCATGATCTTCCCATCGTCCACATTTTCCACCAGTGTCCCCCATGATCTTCCCATCGCTCCCCATTTTCCCCAGTGTCCCAAATGATCTTCCCATCGTTCCCCATTTTCCCCAGCGTCCCCCATGATCTTCCCATCGTTCCCCATTTTCCCCAGCGTCCCTCATGATCTTCCCATCATTCCACATTTTCCACCAGTGTCCCCCATGATCTTCCCATCGCTCCCCATTTTCCCCAGTGTCCCAAATGATCTTCCCATCGTTCCCCATTTTCCCCAGCGTCCCCCATGATCTTCCCATCCTTCCCCATTTTCCCCAGCGTCCCCTATGAACTTCCCATCGTTCCCAATTTTCCCCAGCGCCCCCCATGATCTTCCCATTGTTCCCCATTTTCCCCAGCGTCCCCCATGATCTTCCCATCATTCCCCATTTTCCCCAGTGTCCCCCATGATCTTCCCAACATTCCCCATTTTATCCAGTGTTCCCCAGGATCTTCCCATCGTTCCCCATTTTCCCCAGTGTCCAACATGATCTTCCCATCATTCCCCATTTTCCCCAGCATCCCCCATGATCTTCCCATCATTCCCCATTTTCCCCAGCGCACCCCATGATCTTCCCATTGTTCCCCATTTTCCCCAGCGTCCCCCATGATCTTCCCATCGCTCCCCATTTTCCCCAGCGCCCCCCATGATCTTCCCATTGTTCCCCATTGTCCCCAGCATCCCCCATGATCTTCCCATCATTCCCCATTTTCCCCAGCGCCCCCCATGATCTTCCTATTGTTCCCCATTTTCCCCAGGGTCCCCCATGATCTTCCCATCATTCCCCATTTTGCCCAGTGTGCCCCATGATCTTCCCATCATTCCCCATTTTGCCCAGTGTCCCCCATGATCTTCCCATCATTCCCCATTTTATCCAGTGTTCCCCAGGATCTTCCCATCGTTCCCCATTTTCCCCAGTGTCCAACATGATCTTCCCATCATTCCCCATTTTCCCCAGCATGCCCCATGATCTTCCCATCATTCCCCATTTTCCCCAGCGCACCCCATGATCTTCCCATTGTTCCCCATTTTCCCCAGTGTCCCCCATGATATTCCCATCCTTCCCCATTTTCCCCAGCGTCCCCTATGAACTTCCCATCGTTCCCAATTTTCCCCAGCGCCCCCCATGATCTTCCCATTGTTCCCCATTTTCCCCAGCATCCCCCATGATCTTCCCATCGTTCCCCATTTTCCCCAGCACCCCCCATGATCTTCACATCATTCCCCATTTTCCCCAGCATCCCCCATGATCTTCCCATCGTTCCCCATTTTCCCCAGCGTCCCCCATGATCTTCCCATCGTTCCCCATTTTCCCCAGCGTCCCTCATGATCTTCCCATCGTTCCACATTTTCCCCAGTGTCCCCCATGATCTTCCCATCGCTCCACATTTTCCCCTGTGTCCCCCATGATCTTCCCATCCTTCCCCATTTTCCAAAGAGTCCCCCATGATCTTCCCATCGTTCCCCATTTTCCCCAGCATCCCCCATGTTCTTCCCATCCTTCCCCATTTTCTCCAGTGTCCCCAATGATCTTCCCATCGTTCCCCATTTTCCCCTGTCCCCCCCATGATCTTCCCATCATTCCCCATTTTCCAAAGTGCCACCCATGATCTTCCCATCCTTCCCCATTTTCTCCAGTGTCCCCCATGATCTACCCATCGCTCCCCATTTTCCCCTGTGTCCCCCATGATCTTCCCATCCTTCCCCATTTTCCAAAGTGTCCCCCATGATCTTCCCATCGTTTCCCATTTTCCCCAGCGTCCCTCATGATCTTCCCATCGTTCCACATTTTCCCCAGTGTCCCCCATGATCTTCCCATCGCTCCACATTTTCCCCTGTGTCCCCCATGATCTTCCCATCCTTCCCCATTTTCCAAAGAGTCCCCCATGATCTTCCCATCGTTCCCCATTTTCCCCAGCATCCCCCATGTTCTTCCCATCCTTCCCCATTTTCTCCAGTGTCCCCAATGATCTTCCCATCGTTCCCCATTTTCCCCTGTCCCCCCCATGATCTTCCCATCATTCCCCATTTTCCAAAGTGCCACCCATGATCTTCCCATCGTTCCCCATTTTCCCCAGCATCCCCATGATCTTCCCATCCTTCCCCATTTTCTCCAGTGTCCCCCATGATCTACCCATCGCTCCCCATTTTCCCCTGTGTCCCCCATGATCTTCCCATCGTTTCCCATTTTCCCCAGCATCCCCCATGATCTTCCCATCATTCCCCATTTTCCCCAGCGCCCCCCATGATCTTCCCATCGTTCCCCATTTTCCCCAGCTTCCCTCATGATCTTCCCATCATTCCACATTTTCCCCAGTGTCCCCCATGATCTTCCCATTGTTTCCCATTTTCCCCAGCGTCCCCCATGATCTTCCCATCGTTCCACATTTTTCCAGTGTCCCCCATGATCTTCCCATCCTTCCCCATTTTCCAAAGTGTCCCCCATGATCTTCCCATCGTTTCCCATTTTCCCCAGCATCCCCCATTACCTTCCCATCATTCCCCATTTTCCCCAGCGCCCCCCATGATCTTCCCATTGTTCCCCATTTTCCCCAGCGTCCCCCATGATCTTCCCATCGTTCCCCATTTTCCCCAGTGTCCACCATGATCTTCCCATCATTCCCCATTTTCTCCAGTGTTCCCCAGGATCTTCCCATCGTTCCCCATTTTCACCAGTGTCCAACATGATCGTCCCATCATTTTCCATTTTCCCCAGCATCCCCCATGATCTTCCCATCATTCCCCATTTTCCCCAGCGCCCCCCATGATCTTCCCATTGTTCCCCATTTTCCCCAGCGTCCCCCATGATCTTCCCATCGTTCCCCATTTTCCCCAGTGTCCACCATGATCTTCCCATCATTCCCCATTTTCTCCAGTGTTCCCCAGGATCTTCCCATCGTTCCCCATTTTCCCCAGTGTCCAACATGATCGTCCCATCATTCTCCATTTTCCCCAGCGTCCCCCATGATCTTCCCATCGTTCCCCATTTTCCCCAGCTTCCCTCATGATCTTCCCATCATTCCACATTTCCCCAGTGTCCCCCATGATCTTCCCATTGTTCCCCATTTTCCCCAGCGTCCCCCATGATCTTCCCATCGTTCCCCATTTTCTCCAGTGTTCCCCAGGATCTTCCCATCGTTCCCCATTTCCCCCAGTGTCCAACATGATCTTCCCATCGTTCCCCATTTTCCCCAGCATCCCCCATGATTTTTCCATCGTTCCCCATTTTCCCCAGCGTCCCTCATGATCTTCCCATCATTCCACATTTTCCACCAGTGTCCCCCATGATCTTCCCATCGCTCCCCATTTTCCCCAGTGTCCCAAATGATCTTCCCATCGTTCCCCATTTTCCCCAGCGTCCCCCATGATCTTCCCATCGTTCCCCATTTTCCCCAGCGTCCCTCATGATCTTCCCATCATTCCACATTTTCCACCAGTGTCCCCCATGATCTTCCCATCGCTCCCCATTTTCCCCAGTGTCCCAAATGATCTTCCCATCGT
Source organism: Ascaphus truei (assembly GCF_040206685.1). Lineage (NCBI taxonomy): Eukaryota > Metazoa > Chordata > Amphibia > Anura > Ascaphidae > Ascaphus > Ascaphus truei. The sequence continues at coordinate 146,404,273 of NC_134486.1, forward strand.
TCCCCATTTTCCCCAGCGTCCCCCATGATCTTCCCATCGTTCCCCATTTTCCCCAGCGTCCCTCATGATCTTCCCATCGTCCACATTTCCCCAGTGTCCCCCATGATATTCCCATCCTTCCCCATTTTCCCCAGCGTCCCCTATGAACTTCCCATCGTTCCCAATTTTCCCCAGCGCCCCCCATGATCTTCCCATTGTTCCCCATTTTCCCCAGCGTCCCCCATGATCTTCCCATCATTCCCCATTTTCCCCAGTGTCCCCCATGATCTTCCCATCATTCCCCATTTTATCCAGTGTTCCCCAGGATCTTCCCATCGTTCCCCATTTTCCCCAGTGTCCAACATGATCTTCCCATCATTCCCCATTTTCCCCAGCATCCCCCATGATCTTCCCATCATTCCCCATTTTCCCCAGCGCACCCCATGATCTTCCCATTGTTCCCCATTTTCCCCAGCGTCCCCCATGATCTTCCCATCATTCCACATTTTCCACCAGTGTCCCCCATGATCTTCCCATCGCTCCCCATTTTCCCCAGCGCCCCCCATGATCTTCCCATTGTTCCCCATTGTCCCCAGCATCCCCCATGATCTTCCCATCATTCCCCATTTTCCCCAGCGCCCCCCATAATCTTCCTATTGTTCCCCATTTTCCCCAGGGTCCCCCATGATCTTCCCATCATTCCCCATTTTGCCCAGTGTGCCCCATGATCTTCCCATCATTCCCCATTTTGCCCAGTGTCCCCCATGATCTTCCCATCATTCCCCATTTTATCCAGTGTTCCCCAGGATCTTCCCATCGTTCCCCATTTTCCCCAGTGTCCAACATGATCTTCCCATCATTCCCCATTTTCCCCAGCATGCCCCATGATCTTCCCATCATTCCCCATTTTCCCCAGCGCACCCCATGATCTTCCCATTGTTCCCCATTTTCCCCAGTGTCCCCCATGATATTCCCATCCTTCCCCATTTTCCCCAGCGTCCCCTATGAACTTCCCATCGTTCCCAATTTTCCCCAGCGCCCCCCATGATCTTCCCATTGTTCCCCATTTTCCCCAGCATCCCCCATGATCTTCCCATCATTCCCCAATTTCCCCAGCGCCCCCCATGATCTTCCCATTGTTCCCCATTTTCCCCAGCGTCCCCCATGATCTTCCCATCATTCCCCATTTTCCCCAGTGTCCCCCATGATCTTCCCATCATTCCCCATTTTATCCAGTGTTCCCCAGGATCTTCCCATCGTTCCCCATTTTCCCCAGTGTCCAACATGATCTTCCCATCATTCCCCATTTTCCCCAGCATCCCCCATGATCTTCCCATCATTCCCCATTTTCCCCAGCGCACCCCATGATCTTCCCATTGTTCCCCATTTTCCCCAGCGTCCCCCATGATCTTCCCATCGTTCCCCATTTTCTCCAGTGTTCCCCAGGATCTTCCCATCGTTCCCCATTTTCCCCAGCGTCCCCCATGATCTTCCCATCGTTCCCCATTTTCCCCAGCATCCCTCATGATCTTCCCATCATTCCACATTTTCCACCAGTGTCCCCCATGATCTTCCCATCGCTCCCCATTTTCCCCAGCGCCCCCCATGATCTTCCCATCATTCCCCATTTTGCCCAGTGTGCCTAATGATCTTCCCATCATTCCCCATTTTCCCCAGCGTCCCCCATGATCTTCCCATCATTCCCCATTTTGCCCAGTGTGCCCAATGATCTTCCCATTGTTCCCCATTTTCCCCAGTGTCCCCCATGATCTTCCCATTGTTCCCCATTTTCCCCAGCATCCCCCATGATCTTCCCATCGTTCCCCATTTTCCCCAGCACCCCCCATGATCTTCACATCATTCCCCATTTTCGCCAGCATCCCCCATGATCTTCCCATCGTTCCCCATTTTCCCCAGCGTCCCCCATGATCTTCCCATCGTTCCCCATTTTCCCCAGCATCCCTCATGATCTTCCCATCGTTCCACATTTTCCCCAGTGTCCCCCATGATCTTCCCATCGCTCCCCATTTTCCCCTGTGTCCCCCATGATCTTCCCATCCTTCCCCATTTTCCAAAGAGTCCCCCATGATCTTCCCATTGTTCCCCATTTTCCCCAGCATCCCCCATGTTCTTCCCATCCTTCCCCATTTTCTCCAGTGTCCCCAATGATCTTCCCATCGTTCCCCATTTTCCCCTGTCCCCCCCATGATCTTCCCATCATTCCCCATTTTCCAAAGTGCCACCCATGATCTTCCCATCGTTCCCCATTTTCCCCAGCATCCCCATGATCTTCCCATCCTTCCCCATTTTCTCCAGTTTCCCAATGATCTTCCCATCCTTCCCCATGTTCCAAAGTGTCCCCCATGATCTTCCCATCGTTTCCCATTTTCCCCAGCATCCCCCATGATCTTCCCATCATTCCCCATTTTCCCCAGCGCCCCCCATGATCTTCCCATTGTTCCCCATTTTCCCCAGCATCCCCCATGATCTTCCCATCGTTCCCCATTTTCCCCAGCGTCCCCCATGATCTTCCCATCATTCCCCATTTTCCCCAGCTTCCCTCATGATCTTCCCATCATTCCACATTTTCCCCAGTGTCCCCCTTGATCTTCCCATTGTTCCCCATTTTCCCCAGCGTCCCCTATGAACTTCCTATCGTTCCCAATTTTCCCCAGCGCCCCCCATGATCTTCCCATTGTTCCCCATTTTCCCCAGCATCCCCCATGATCTTCCCATCATTCCCCAATTTCCCCAGCACCCCCCATGATCTTCCCATTGTTCCCCATTTTCCCCAGCATCCCCCATGATCTTCCCATCATTCCCCATTTTCCCCAGTGTCCCCCATGATCTTCCCATCATTCTCCATTTTCTCCAGTGTTCCCCAGGATCTTCCCATCGTTCCCCATTTTCCCCAGTGTCCAACATGATCTTCCCATCATTCCCCATTTTCCCCAGCATCCCCCATGATCTTCCCATCATTCCCCATTTTCCCCAGCGCACCCCATGATCTTCCCATTGTTCCCCATTTTCCCCAGCATCCCCCATGATCTTCCCATCATTCCCCATTTTCCCCAGCGCCCCCCATGATCTTCCCATTGTTCCCCATTTTCCCCAGGGTCCCCCATGATCTTCCCATCATTCCCCATTTTGCCCAGTGTGCCCAATGATCTTCCCATCATTCCCCATTTTCCCCAGCGTCCCCCATGATCTTCCCATCATTCCCCATTTTGCCCAGTGTGCCCAATGATCTTCCCATTGTTCCCCATTTTCCCCAGTGTCCCCCATGATCTTCCCATTGTTCCCCATTTTCCCCAGCATCCCCCATGATCTTCCCATCGTTCCCCATTTTCCCCAGCACCCCCCATGATCTTCACATCATTCCCCATTTTCCCCAGCATCCCCCATGATCTTCCCATCGTTCCCCATTTTCCCCAGCGTCCCCCATGATCTTCCCATCGTTCCCCATTTTCCCCAGCATCCCTCATGATCTTCCCATCGTTCCCCATTTTCCCCTGTCCCCCCCATGATCTTCAAATCATTCCCCATTTTCCAAAGTGCCACCCATGATCTTCCCATCGTTCCCCATTTTCCCCAGCATCCCCATGATCTTCCCATCCTTCCCCATTTTCTCCAGTTTCCCAATGATCTTCCCATCGTTCCCCATTTTCCCCAGTGTCCCTCATGATCTTCCCATCGTTCCACATTTTTCCAGTGTCCCCCATGATCTACCCATTGCTCCCCATTTTCCCCTGTGTCCCCCATGATCTTCCCATCCTTCCCCATTTTCCAAAGTGTCCCCCATGATCTTCCCATCGTTTCCCATTTTCCCCAGCATCCCCCATGATCTTCCCATCATTCCCCATTTTCCCCAGCGCCCCCATGATCTTCCCATTGTTCCCCATTTTCCCCAGCGTCCCCCATGATCTTCCCATCGTTCCCCATTTTCCCCAGTGTCCACCATGATCTTCCCATCATTCCCCATTTTCTCCAGTGTTCCCCAGGATATTCCCATCGTTCCCCATTTTCACCAGTGTCCAACATGATCGTCCCATCATTCTCCATTTTCCCCAGCATCCCCCATGATCTTCCCATCGTTCCCATTTTCCCCAGCGTCCCCCATGATCTTCCCATCGTTCCCCATTTTCCCCAGCTTCCCTCATGATCTTCCCATCATTCCACATTTTCCCCAGTGTCCCCCATGATCTTCACATCATTCCCCATTTTCCCCAGCATCCCCCATGATCTTCCCATCGTTCCCCATTTTCCCCAGCGTCCCCCATGATCTTCCCATCGTTCCCCATTTTCCCCAGCATCCCTCATGATCTTCCCATCGTTCCACATTTTCCCCAGTGTCCCCCATGATCTTCCCATCCTTCCCCATTTTCCAAAGAGTCCCCCATGATCTTCCCATCGTTCCCCATTTTCCCCAGCATCCCCCATGTTCTTCCCATCCTTACCCATTTCTCCAGTGTCCCAAATGATCTTCCCATCGTTCCCCATTTTCCCCTGTCCCCCCCATGATCTTCAAATCATTCCCCATTTTCCAAAGTGCCACCCATGATCTTCCCATCGTTCCCCATTTTCCCCAGCATCCCCATGATCTTCCCATCCTTCCCCATTTTCTCCAGTTTCCCAATGATCTTCCCATCGTTCCCCATTTTCCCCAGTGTCCCTCATGATCTTCCCATCGTTCCACATTTTTCCAGTGTCCCCCATGATCTACCCATCGCTCCCCATTTTCCCCTGTGTCCCCCATGATCTTCCCATCCTTCCCCATTTTCCAAAGTGTCCCCCATGATCTTCCCATCGTTTCCCATTTTCCCCAGCATCCCCCATGATCTTCCCATCATTCCCCATTTTCCCCAGCGCCCCCCATGATCTTCCCATTGTTCCCCATTTTCCCCACCGTCCCCCATGATCTTCCCATCGTTCCCCATTTTCCCCAGTGTCCACCATGATCTTCCCATCATTCCCCATTTTCTCCAGTGTTCCCCAGGATATTCCCATCGTTCCCCATTTTCACCAGTGTCCAACATGATCGTCCCATCATTCTCCATTTTCCCCATCATCCCCCATGATCTTCCCATCGTTCCCATTTTCCCCAGCGTCCCCCATGATCTTCCCATCGTTCCCCATTTTCCCCAGCTTCCCTCATGATCTTCCCATCATTCCACATTTTCCCCAGTGTCCCCCATGATCTTCCCATTGTTCCCCATTTTCCCCAGCGTCCCCCATGATCTTCCCATCGTTCCCCATTTTCTCCAGTGTTCCCCAGGATCTTCCCATCGTTCCCCATTTTCCCCAGCGTCCCTCATGATCTTCCCATCGTCCACATTTCCCCAGTGTCCCCCATGATCTTCCCATCGCTCCCAATTTTCCCCAGTATCCCCCATTATCTTCCCATCGTTCCCCATTTTCCCCAGTGTCCCCCATGATATTCCCATCCTTCCCCATTTTCCCCAGCATCCCCTATGAACTTCCTATCGTTCCCAATTTTCCCCAGCGCCCCCCATGATCTTCCCATCGTTCCCCATTTTCCCCAGCGTCCCCCATGATCTTCCCATCGTTCCCCATTTTCCCCAGCTTCCCTCATGATCTTCCCATCATTCCACATTTTCCCCAGTGTCCCCCATGATCTTCCCATTGTTCCCCATTTTCCCCAGCATCCCCCATGATCTTCCCATCATTCCCCATTTTCTCCAGTGTTCCCCAGGATCTTCCCATCGTTCCCCATTTTCCCCAGTTTCCCTCATGATCTTCCCATCGTCCACATTTCCACAGTGTCCCCCATGATCTTCCCATCGCTCCCAATTTTCCCCAGTATCCCCCATTATCTTCCCATCGTTCCCCATTTTCCCCAGTGTCCCCCATGATATTCCCATCCTTCCCCATTTTCCCCAGCGTCCCCTATGAACTTCCTATCGTTCCCAATTTTCCCCAGCGCCCCCCATGATCTTCCCATTGTTCCCCATTTTCCCCAGCATCCCCCATGATCTTCCCATCATTCCCCAATTTCCCCAGCGCCCCCCATGATCTTCCCATTGTTCCCCATTTTCCCCAGCGTCCCCCATGATCTTCCCATCATTCCCCATATTCCCCAGTGTCCCCCATGATCTTCCCATCATTCCCCATTTTCTCCAGTGTTCCCCAGGATCTTCCCATCGTTCCCCATTTTCCCCAGTGTCCAACATGATCTTCCCATCATTCCCCATTTTCCCCAGCATCCCCCATGATCTTCCCATCATTCCCCATTTTCCCCAGCGCACCCCATGATCTTCCCATTGTTCCCCATTTTCCCCAGCATCCCCCATGATCTTCCCATCGTTCCCCATTTTCTCCAGTGTTCCCCAGGATCTTCCCATCGTTCCCCATTTTCCCCAGTGTCCAACATGATCTTCCCATCGTTCCCCATTTTCCCCAGCGTCCCCCATGATCTTCCCATCGTTCCCCATTTTCCACAGCATCCCTCATGATCTTCCCATCATTCCACATTTTCCACCAGTGTCCCCCATGATCTTCCCATCATTCCCCATTTTGCCCAGTGTGCCCAATGATCTTCCCATCGTTCCCCATTTTCCCCAGTGTCCCCCATGATCTTCCCATCGTTCCCCATTTTCTCCAGTGTTCCCCAGGATCTTCCCATCGTTCCCCATTTTCCCCAGTGTCCAACATGATCTTCCCATCGTTCCCCATTTTCCCCAGTGTCCCCCATGATCTTCCTATCGTTCCCCATTTTCTCCAGTGTTCCCCAGGATCTTCCCATCGTTCCCCATTTTCCCCAGTGTCCAACATGATCTTCCCATCGTTCCCCATTTTCCCCAGTGTCCCCCATGATCTTCCTATCGTTCCCCATTTTCTCCAGTGTTCCCCAGGATCTTCCCATCGTTCCCCATTTTCCCCAGTGTCCAACATGATCTTTCCATCATTCCCCATTTTCCCCAGCATCCCCCATGATCTTCCCATCGTTCCCCATGTTCCCCAGCGCCCGCCATGATTTTCCCATTGTTCCCCATTTTCCCCAGCATCCCCCATGATCTTCCCATCCTTCCCCATTTTCCCCGGCTCCCCCCATGATCTTCCCATTGTTCCCCATTTTCCCCAGTGTCCCCCATGATCTTCCCAATGTTCCCCATTTTCCCCAGCATCCCCCATGATATTCCCATCGTTCCCCATTTTCCCCAGCACCCCCCATGATCTTCCCATCCTTCCCCATTTTCTCCAGTGTCCCCAATGATCTTCCCATCGTTCCCCATTTTCCCCTGTCCCCCCCATGATCTTCCCATCATTCCCCATTTTCCAAAGTGCCACCCATGATCTTCCCATCGTTCCCCATTTTCCCCAGCATCCCCATGATCTTCCCATCCTTCCCCATTTTCTCCAGTTTCCCAATGATCTTCCCATCGTTCCCCATTTTCCCCAGTGTCCCCCATGATCTACCCATTGCTCCCCATTTTCCCCTGTGTCCCCCATGATCTTCCCATCCTTCCCCATGTTCCAAAGTGTCCCCCATGATCTTCCCATCGTTTCCCATTTTCCCCAGCATCCCCCATGATCTTCCCATCATTCCCCATTTTCCCCAGCGCCCCCCATGATCTTCCCATTGTTCCCCATTTTCCCCAGCGTCCCCCATGATCTTCCCATCGTTCCCCATTTTCCCCAGTGTCCACCATGATCTTCCCATTATTCCCCATTTTCCCCAGCGCCCCCCATGATCTTCCCATTGTTCCCCATTTTCCCCAGCGTCCCCCATGATCTTCCCATCGTTCCCCATTTTCCCCAGTGTCCACCATGATCTTCCCATCATTCCCCATTTTCCCCAGCATCCCCCATGATCTTCCCATCGTTCCCCATTTTCCCCAGCGTCCCCCATGATCTTCCCATCGTTCCCCATTTTCTCCAGTGTTCCCCAGGATCTTCCCATCGTTCCCCATTTTCACCAGTGTCCAACATGATCGTCCCATCATTCTCCATTTTCCCCAGCATCCCCCATGATCTTCCCATCGTTCCCCATTTTCCCCAGCGTCCCCCATGATCTTCCCATCGTTCCCCATTTTCCCCAGCTTCCCTCATGATCTTCCCATCATTCCACATTTTCCCCAGTGTCCCCCATGATCTTCCCATTGTTCCCCATTTTCCCCAGCGTCCCCCATGATCTTCCCATCGTTCCCCATTTTCTCCAGTGTTCCCCAGGATCTTCCCATCGTTCCCCATTTTCCCCAGCGTCCCTCATGATCTTCCCATCGTCCACATTTCCCCAGTGTCCCCCATGATCTTCCCATCGCTCCCAATTTTCCCCAGTATCCCCCATTATCTTCCCATCGTTCCCCATTTTCCCCAGTGTCCCCCATGATATTCCCATCCTTCCCCATTTTCCCCAGCGTCCCCTATGAACTTCCTATCGTTCCCAATTTTCCCCAGCGCCCCCCATGATCTTCCCATTGTTCCCCATTTTCCCCAGCATCCCCCATGATCTTCCCATCATTCCCCAATTTCCCCAGCACCCCCCATGATCTTCCCATTGTTCCCCATTTTCACCAGCATCCCCCATGATCTTCCCAACATTCCCCATTTTCCCAGTGTCCCCCATGATCTTCCCATCATTCTCCATTTTCTCCAGTGTTCCCCAGGATCTTCCCATCGTTCCCCATTTTCCCCAGTGTCCAACATGATCTTCCCATCATTCCCCATTTTCCCCAGCATCCCCCATGATCTTCCCATCATTCCCCATTTTCCCCAGCGCACCCCATGATCTTCCCATTGTTCCCCATTTTCCCCAGCATCCCCCATGATCTTCCCATCATTCCCCATTTTCCCCAGCGCCCCCCATGATCTTCCCATTGTTCCCCATTTTCCCCAGGGTCCCCCATGATCTTCCCATCATTCCCCATTTTGCCCAGTGTGCCCAATGATCTTCCCATCATTCCCCATTTTCCCCAGCGTCCCCCATGATCTTCCCATCATTCCCCATTTTGCCCAGTGTGCCCAATGATCTTCCCATCATTCCCCATTTTCCCCAGCATCCCCCATGATCTTCCCATCGTTCCCCATTTTCCCCAGCACCCCCCATGATCTTCACATCATTCCCCATTTTCCCCAGCATCCCCCATGATCTTCCCATCGTTCCCCATTTTCCCCAGCGTCCCCCATGATCTTCCCATCGTTCCCCATTTTCCCCAGCATCCCTCATGATCTTCCCATCGTTCCACATTTTCCCCAGTGTCCCCCATGATCTTCCCATCGCTCCCCATTTTCCCCTGTGTCCCCCATGATCTTCCCATCCTTCCCCATTTTCCAAAGAGTCCCCCATGATCTTCCCATCGTTCCCCATTTTCCCCAGCATCCCCCATGTTCTTCCCATCCTTACCCATTTTCTCCAGTGTCCCTCATGATCTTCCCATCGTTCCCCATTTTCCCCTGTCCCCCCCATGATCTTCAAATCTTTCCCCATTTTCCAAAGTGCCACCCATGATCTTCCCATCGTTCCCCATTTTCCCCAGCATCCCCATGATCTTCCCATCGTTCCCCATTTTCCCCAGTGTCCCTCATGATCTTCCCATCGTTCCACATTTTTCCAGTGTCCCCCATGATCTACCCATCGCTCCCCATTTTCCAATGTGTCCCACATGATCTTCCCATCCTTCCCCATTTTCCAAAGTGTCCCCCATGATCTTCCCATCGTTTCCCATTTTCCCCAGCATCCCCCATGATCTTCCCATCATTCCCCATTTTCCCCAGCGCCCCCCATGATCTTCCCATTGTTCCCCATTTTCCCCAGCGTCCCCCATGATCTTCCCATCGTTCCCCATTTTCCCCAGTGTCCACCATGATCTTCCCATCATTCCCCATTTTCTCCAGTGTTCCCCAGGATATTCCCATCGTTCCCCATTTTCACCAGTGTCCAACATGATCGTCCCATCATTCTCCATTTTCCCCAGCATCCCCCATGATCTTCCCATCGTTCCCATTTTCCCCAGCGTCCCCCATGATCTTCCCATCGTTCCCCATTTTCCCCAGCTTCCCTCATGATCTTCCCATCATTCCACATTTTCCCCAGTGTCCCCCATGATCTTCCCATTGTTCCCCATTTTCCCCAGCGTCCCCCATGATCTTCCCATCGTTCCCCATTTTCTCCAGTGTTCCCCAGGATCTTCCCATCGTTCCCCATTTTCCCCAGCGTCCCTCATGATCTTCCCATCGTCCACATTTCCCCAGTGTCCCCCATGATCTTCCCATCGCTCCCAATTTTCCCCAGTATCCCCCATTATCTTCCCATCGTTCCCCATTTTCCCCAGTGTCCCCCATGATATTCCCATCCTTCCCCATTTTCCCCAGCATCCCCTATGAACTTCCTATCGTTCCCAATTTTCCCCAGCGCCCCCCATGATCTTCCCATCGTTCCCCATTTTCCCCAGCGTCCCCCATGATCTTCCCATCGTTCCCCATTTTCCACAGCTTCCCTCATGATCTTCCCATCATTCCACATTTTCCCCAGTGTCCCCCATGATCTTCCCATTGTTCCCCATTTTCCCCAGCATCCCCCATGATCTTCCCATCATTCCCCATTTTCTCCAGTGTTCCCCAGGATCTTCCCATCCTTCCCCATGTTCCAAAGTGTCCCCCATGATCTTCCCATCGCTCCCAATTTTCCCCAGTATCCCCCATTATCTTCCCATCGTTCCCCATTTTCCCCAGTGTCCCCCATGATATTCCCATCCTTCCCCATTTTCCCCAGCGTCCCCTATGAACTTCCTATCGTTCCCAATTTTCCCCAGCGCCCCCCATGATCTTCCCATTGTTCCCCATTTTCCCCAGCATCCCCCATGATCTTCCCATCATTCCCCAATTTCCCCAGCGCCCCCCATGATCTTCCCATTGTTCCCCATTTTCCCCAGCGTCCCCCATGATCTTCCCATCATTCCCCATTTTCCCCAGTGTCCCCCATGATCTTCCCATCATTCCCCATTTTCTCCAGTGTTCCCCAGGATCTTCCCATCGTTCCCCATTTTCCCCAGTGTACAACATGATCTTCCCATCATTCCCCATTTTCCCCAGCATCCCCTATGATCTTCCCATCATTCCCCATTTTCCCCAGCGCACCCCATGATCTTCCCATTGTTCCCCATTTTCCCCAGCATCCCCCATGATCTTCCCATCATTCCCCAATTTCCCCAGCGCCCCCCATGATCTTCCCATTGTTCCCCATTTTCCCCAGCGTCCCCCATGATCTTCCCATCATTCCCCATTTTCCCCAGTGTCCCCCATGATCTTCCCATCATTCCCCATTTTCTCCAGTGTTCCCCAGGATCTTCCCATCGTTCCCCATTTTCCCCAGTGTCCAACATGATCTTCCCATCGTTCCCCATTTTCCCCAGCGTCCCCCATGATCTTCCCATCGTTCCCCATTTTCCACAGCATCCCTCATGATCTTCCCATCATTCCACATTTTCCACCAGTGTCCCCCATGATCTTCCCATCGCTCCCCATTTTCCCCAGCGCCCCCCATGATCTTCCCATTGTTCCCCATTGTCCCCAGCATCCCCCATGATCTTCCCATCATTCCCCATTTTCCCCAGCGCCCCCCATGATCTTCCCATTGTTCCCCATTTTCCCCAGCGTCCCCCATGATCTTCCCATCATTCCCCATTTTGCCCAGTGTGCCCAATGATCTTCCCATCGTTCCCCATTTTCCCCAGTGTCCCCCATGATCTTCCCATCGTTCCCCATTTTCTCCAGTGTTCCCCAGGATCTTCCCATCGTTCCCCATTTTCCCCAGTGTCCAACATGATCTTCCCATCGTTCCCCATTTTCCCCAGTGTCCCCCATGATCTTCCTATCGTTCCCCATTTTCTCCAGTGTTCCCCAGGATCTTCCCATCGTTCCCCATTTTCCCCAGTGTCCAACATGATCTTTCCATCATTCCCCATTTTCCCCATCGTCCCCCATGATCTTCCCATCGTTCCCCATGTTCCCCAGCGCCCGCCATGATTTTCCCATTGTTCCCCATTTTCCCCAGCATCCCCCATGATCTTCCCATCCTTCCCCATTTTCCCCGGTGCCCCCCATGATCTTCCCATTGTTCCCCATTTTCCCCAGTGTCCCCCATGATCTTCCCAATGTTCCCCATTTTCCCCAGCATCCCCCATGATCTTCCCATCGTTCCCCATTTTCCCCAGCACCCCCCATGATCTTCCCATTGTTCCCCATTTTCCCCAGCGTCCCCCATGATCTTCCCATCGTTCCCCATTTTGCCAAGTGTGCCCAATGATCTTCCCATCGTTCCCCATTTTCCCCAGTGTCCCCCATGATCTTCCCATCCTTCCCCATTTTCCCCAGTGTCCAACATGATCTTCCCATCGTTCCCCATTTTCCCCAGCGTCCCCCATGATCTTCCCATCGTTCCCCATTTTCCACAGCATCCCTCATGATCTTCCCATCATTCCACATTTTCCACCAGTGTCCCCCATGATCTTCCCATCGCTCCCATTTTCCCCAGCGCCCCCCATGATCTTCCCATTGTTCCCCATTGTCCCCAGCATCCCCCATGATCTTCCCATCATTCCCCATTTTCCCCAGCGCCCCCCATGATCTTCCCATTGTTCCCCATTTTCCCCAGCGTCCCCCATGTTCTTCCCATCATTCCCCATTTTGCCCAGTGTGCCCAATGATCTTCCCATCGTTCCCCATTTTCCCCAGTGTCCCCCATGATCTTCCCATCGTTCCCCATTTTCTCCAGTGTTCCCCAGGATCTTCCCATCGTTCCCCATTTTCCCCAGTGTCCAACATGATCTTCCCATCGTTCCCCATTTTCCCCAGTGTTCCCCAGGATCTTCCCATCGTTCCCTATTTTCCCCAGTGTCCAACATGATTTTCACATCATTCTCCATTTTCCCCAGCATCCCCATGATCTTCCCATCCTTCCCCATTTTCCCCGGCTCCCCCCATGATCTTCCCATTGTTCCCCATTTTCCCCAGTGTCCCCCATGATCTTCCCATTGTTCCCCATTTTCCCCAGCATCCCCCATGATCTTCCCATCGTTCCCCATTTTCCCCACCACCCCCCATGATCTTCCCATCATTCCCCATTTTCCCCAGCATCCCCCATGATCTTCCCATCGTTCCCCATTTTCCCCAGCGTCCCCCATGATCTTCCCATCGTTCCCCATTTTCCCCAGCGTCCCTCATGATCTTCCCATCGTTCCACATTTTCCCCAGCGTCCCCCATGATCTTCCCATCGTTCCCCATTTTCCCCAGCTTCCCTCATGATCTTCCCATCATTCCACATTTTCCCCAGTGTCCCCCATGATCTTCCCATTGTTCCCCATTTTCCCCAGCGTCCCCCATGATCTTCCCATCGTTCCCCATTTTCTCCAGTGTTCCCCAGGATCTTCCCATCGTTCCCCATTTTCCCCAGCGTCCCTCATGATCTTCCCATCGTCCACATTTCCCCAGTGTCCCCCATGATCTTCCCATCGCTCCCAATTTTCCCCAGTATCCCCCATTATCTTCCCATCGTTCCCCATTTTCCCCAGTGTCCCCCATGATATTCCCATCCTTCCCCATTTTCCCCAGCGTCCCCTATGAACTTCCTATCGTTCCCAATTTTCCCCAGCGCCCCCCATGATCTTCCCATTGTTCCCCATTTTCCCCAGCATCCCCCATGATCTTCCCATCATTCCCCAATTTCCCCAGCACCCCCCATGATCTTCCCATTGTTCCCCATTTTCACCAGCATCCCCCATGATCTTCCCAACATTCCCCATTTTCCCAGTGTCCCCCATGATCTTCCCATCATTCTCCATTTTCTCCAGTGTTCCCCAGGATCTTCCCATCGTTCCCCATTTTCCCCAGTGTCCAACATGATCTTCCCATCATTCCCCATTTTCCCCAGCATCCCCCATGATCTTCCCATCATTCCCCATTTTCCCCAGCGCACCCCATGATCTTCCCATTGTTCCCCATTTTCCCCAGCATCCCCCATGATCTTCCCATCATTCCCCATTTTCCCCAGCGCCCCCCATGATCTTCCCATTGTTCCCCATTTTCCCCAGGGTCCCCCATGATCTTCCCATCATTCCCCATTTTGCCCAGTGTGCCCAATGATCTTCCCATCATTCCCCATTTTCCCCAGCGTCCCCCATGATCTTCCCATCATTCCCCATTTTGCCCAGTGTGCCCAATGATCTTCCCATCATTCCCCATTTTCCCCAGCATCCCCCATGATCTTCCCATCGTTCCCCATTTTCCCCAGCACCCCCCATGATCTTCACATCATTCCCCATTTTCCCCAGCATCCCCCATGATCTTCCCATCGTTCCCCATTTTCCCCAGCGTCCCCCATGATCTTCCCATCGTTCCCCATTTTCCCCAGCATCCCTCATGATCTTCCCATCGTTCCACATTTTCCCCAGTGTCCCCCATGATCTTCCCATCGCTCCCCATTTTCCCCTGTGTCCCCCATGATCTTCCCATCCTTCCCCATTTTCCAAAGAGTCCCCCATGATCTTCCCATCGTTCCCCATTTTCCCCAGCATCCCCCATGTTCTTCCCATCCTTACCCATTTTCTCCAGTGTCCCTCATGATCTTCCCATCGTTCCCCATTTTCCCCTGTCCCCCCCATGATCTTCAAATCATTCCCCATTTTCCAAAGTGCCACCCATGATCTTCCCATCGTTCCCCATTTTCCCCAGCATCCCCATGATCTTCCCATCCTTCCCCATTTTCTCCAGTTTCCCAATGATCTTCCCATCGTTCCCCATTTTCCCCAGTGTCCCTCATGATCTTCCCATCGTTCCACATTTTTCCAGTGTCCCCCATGATCTACCCATCGCTCCCCATTTTCCAATGTGTCCCACATGATCTTCCCATCCTTCCCCATTTTCCAAAGTGTCCCCCATGATCTTCCCATCGTTTCCCATTTTCCCCAGCATCCCCCATGATCTTCCCATCATTCCCCATTTTCCCCAGCGCCCCCCATGATCTTCCCATTGTTCCCCATTTTCCCCAGCGTCCCCCATGATCTTCCCATCGTTCCCCATTTTCCCCAGTGTCCACCATGATCTTCCCATCATTCCCCATTTTCTCCAGTGTTCCCCAGGATATTCCCATCGTTCCCCATTTTCACCAGTGTCCAACATGATCGTCCCATCATTCTCCATTTTCCCCAGCATCCCCCATGATCTTCCCATCGTTCCCATTTTCCCCAGCGTCCCCCATGATCTTCCCATCGTTCCCCATTTTCCCCAGCTTCCCTCATGATCTTCCCATCATTCCACATTTTCCCCAGTGTCCCCCATGATCTTCCCATTGTTCCCCATTTTCCCCAGCGTCCCCCATGATCTTCCCATCGTTCCCCATTTTCTCCAGTGTTCCCCAGGATCTTCCCATCGTTCCCCATTTTCCCCAGCGTCCCTCATGATCTTCCCATCGTCCACATTTCCCCAGTGTCCCCCATGATCTTCCCATCGCTCCCAATTTTCCCCAGTATCCCCCATTATCTTCCCATCGTTCCCCATTTTCCCCAGTGTCCCCCATGATATTCCCATCCTTCCCCATTTTCCCCAGCATCCCCTATGAACTTCCTATCGTTCCCAATTTTCCCCAGCGCCCCCCATGATCTTCCCATCGTTCCCCATTTTCCCCAGCGTCCCCCATGATCTTCCCATCGTTCCCCATTTTCCACAGCTTCCCTCATGATCTTCCCATCATTCCACATTTTCCCCAGTGTCCCCCATGATCTTCCCATTGTTCCCCATTTTCCCCAGCATCCCCCATGATCTTCCCATCATTCCCCATTTTCTCCAGTGTTCCCCAGGATCTTCCCATCCTTCCCCATGTTCCAAAGTGTCCCCCATGATCTTCCCATCGCTCCCAATTTTCCCCAGTATCCCCCATTATCTTCCCATCGTTCCCCATTTTCCCCAGTGTCCCCCATGATATTCCCATCCTTCCCCATTTTCCCCAGCGTCCCCTATGAACTTCCTATCGTTCCCAATTTTCCCCAGCGCCCCCCATGATCTTCCCATTGTTCCCCATTTTCCCCAGCATCCCCCATGATCTTCCCATCATTCCCCAATTTCCCCAGCGCCCCCCATGATCTTCCCATTGTTCCCCATTTTCCCCAGCGTCCCCCATGATCTTCCCATCATTCCCCATTTTCCCCAGTGTCCCCCATGATCTTCCCATAATTCCCCATTTTCTCCAGTGTTCCCCAGGATCTTCCCATCGTTCCCCATTTTCCCCAGTGTACAACATGATCTTCCCATCATTCCCCATTTTCCCCAGCATCCCCTATGATCTTCCCATCATTCCCCATTTTCCCCAGCGCACCCCATGATCTTCCCATTGTTCCCCATTTTCCCCAGCATCCCCCATGATCTTCCCATCATTCCCCAATTTCCCCAGCGCCCCCCATGATCTTCCCATTGTTCCCCATTTTCCCCAGCGTCCCCCATGATCTTCCCATCATTCCCCATTTTCCCCAGTGTCCCCCATGATCTTCCCATCATTCCCCATTTTCTCCAGTGTTCCCCAGGATCTTCCCATCGTTCCCCATTTTCCCCAGTGTCCAACATGATCTTCCCATCGTTCCCCATTTTCCCCAGCGTCCCCCATGATCTTCCCATCGTTCCCCATTTTCCACAGCATCCCTCATGATCTTCCCATCATTCCACATTTTCCACCAGTGTCCCCCATGATCTTCCCATCGCTCCCCATTTTCCCCAGCGCCCCCCATGATCTTCCCATTGTTCCCCATTGTCCCCAGCATCCCCCATGATCTTCCCATCATTCCCCATTTTCCCCAGCGCCCCCCATGATCTTCCCATTGTTCCCCATTTTCCCCAGCGTCCCCCATGATCTTCCCATCATTCCCCATTTTGCCCAGTGTGCCCAATGATCTTCCCATCGTTCCCCATTTTCCCCAGTGTCCCCCATGATCTTCCCATCGTTCCCCATTTTCTCCAGTGTTCCCCAGGATCTTCCCATCGTTCCCCATTTTCCCCAGTGTCCAACATGATCTTCCCATCGTTCCCCATTTTCCCCAGTGTCCCCCATGATCTTCCTATCGTTCCCCATTTTCTCCAGTGTTCCCCAGGATCTTCCCATCGTTCCCCATTTTCCCCAGTGTCCAACATGATCTTTCCATCATTCCCCATTTTCCCCATCGTCCCCCATGATCTTCCCATCGTTCCCCATGTTCCCCAGCGCCCGCCATGATTTTCCCATTGTTCCCCATTTTCCCCAGCATCCCCCATGATCTTCCCATCCTTCCCCATTTTCCCCGGTGCCCCCCATGATCTTCCCATTGTTCCCCATTTTCCCCAGTGTCCCCCATGATCTTCCCAATGTTCCCCATTTTCCCCAGCATCCCCCATGATCTTCCCATCGTTCCCCATTTTCCCCAGCACCCCCCATGATCTTCCCATTGTTCCCCATTTTCCCCAGCGTCCCCCATGATCTTCCCATCGTTCCCCATTTTGCCTAGTGTGCCCAATGATCTTCCCATCGTTCCCCATTTTCCCCAGTGTCCCCCATGATCTTCCCATCGTTCCCTATTTTCCCCAGTGTCCAACATGATTTTCACATCATTCTCCATTTTCCCCAGCATCCCCCATGATCTTCCCATCCTTCCCCATTTTCCCCAGTGTCCAACATGATCTTCCCATCGTTCCCCATTTTCCCCAGCGTCCCCCATGATCTTCCCATCGTTCCCCATTTTCCACAGCATCCCTCATGATCTTCCCATCATTCCACATTTTCCACCAGTGTCCCCCATGATCTTCCCATCGCTCCCCATTTTCCCCAGCGCCCCCCATGATCTTCCCATTGTTCCCCATTGTCCCCAGCATCCCCCATGATCTTCCCATCATTCCCCATTTTCCCCAGCGCCCCCCATGATCTTCCCATTGTTCCCCATTTTCCCCAGCGTCCCCCATGATCTTCCCATCATTCCCCATTTTGCCCAGTGTGCCCAATGATCTTCCCATCGTTCCCCATTTTCCCCAGTGTCCCCCATGATCTTCCCATCGTTCCCCATTTTCTCCAGTGTTCCCCAGGATCTTCCCATCGTTCCCCATTTTCCCCAGTGTCCAACATGATCTTCCCATCGTTCCCCATTTTCCCCAGTGTTCCCCAGGATCTTCCCATCGTTCCCTATTTTCCCCAGTGTCCAACATGATTTTCACATCATTCTCCATTTTCCCCAGCATCCCCCATGATCTTCCCATCCTTCCCCATTTTCCCCGGCTCCCCCCATGATCTTCCCATTGTTCCCCATTTTCCCCAGTGTCCCCCATGATCTTCCCATTGTTCCCCATTTTCCCCAGCATCCCCCATGATCTTCCCATCGTTCCCCATTTTCCCCACCACCCCCCATGATCTTCCCATCATTCCCCATTTTCCCCAGCATCCCCCATGATCTTCCCATCGTTCCCCATTTTCCCCAGCGTCCCCCATGATCTTCCCATCGTTCCCCATTTTCCCCAGCGTCCCTCATGATCTTCCCATCGTTCCACATTTTCCCCAGTGTCCCCCATGATCTTCCCATCGCTCCCCATTTTCCCCTGTGTCCCCCATGATCTTCCCATCCTTCCCCATTTTCCAAAGAGTCCCCCATGATCTTCCCATCGTTCCCCATTTTCCCCAGCATCCCCCATGTTCTTCCCATCCTTCCCCATTTTCTCCAGTGTCCCCAATGATCTTCCCATCGTTCCCCATTTTCCCCTGTCCCCCCCATGATCTTCCCATCATTCCCCATTTTCCAAAGTGCCACCCATGATCTTCCCATCGTTCCCCATTTTCCCCAGCATCCCCATGATCTTCCCATCCTTCCCCATTTTCTCCAGTGTCCCCAATGATTTTCCCATCGTTCCCCATTTTCCCCAGTGTCCCTCATGATCTTCCCATCGTTCCACATTTTCCCCAGTGTCCCCCATGATCTACCCATCGCTCCCCATTTTCCCCTGTGTCCCCCATGATCTTCCCATCCTTCCCCATTTTCCAATGTGTCCCCCATGATCTTCCCATCGTTTCCCATTTTCCCCAGCATCCCCCATGATCTTCCCATCATTCCCCATTTTCCCCAGCGCCCCCCATGATCTTCCCATTGTTCCCCATTTTCCCCAGCGTCCCCCATGATCTTCCCATCGTTCCCCATTTTCCCCAGTGTCCACCATGATCTTCCCATCATTCCCCATTTTCTCCAGTGTTCCCCAGGATCTTCCCATCGTTCCCCATTTTCCCCAGTGTCCAACATGATCGTCCCATCATTCTCCATTTTCCCCAGCATCCCCCATGATCTTCCCATCGTTCCCCATTTTCCCCAGCGTCCCCCATGATCTTCCCATCGTTCCCCATTTTCCCCAGCTTCCCTCATGATCTTCCCATCATTCCACATTTTCCCCAGTGTCCCCCATGATCTTCCCATTGTTCCCCATTTTCCCCAGCATCCCCCATGATCTTCCCATCGTTCCCCATTTTCTCCAGTGTTCCCCAGGATCTTCCCATCGTTCCCCATTTTCCCCAGTGTCCAACATGATCTTCCCATCGTTCCCCATTTTACCCAGCATCCCCCATGATTTTTCCATCGTTCCCCATTTTCCCCAGCGTCCCTCATGATCTTCCCATCATTCCACATTTTCCACCAGTGTCCCCCATGATTTTCCCATCGCTCCCCATTTTCCCCAGTGTCCCAAATGATCTTCACATCGTTCCCCATTTTTCCCAGCGTCCCTCATGATCTTCCCATCGTTCCACATTTTCCCCAGTGTCTCCCATGATCTTCCCATCATTCCACATTTTCCACCAGTGTCCTCCATGATCTTCCCATCGCTCCCCATTTGCCCCAGCATCCCCCATGATCTTCCCATCGTTCCTGATTTTCCCCAGCGTCCCCCATGATCTTCACATTATTCCCCATTTTCCCCAGCATCCCCCATGATTTTCCCATCGCTCCCAATTTTCCCCAGTATCCCCCATTATCTTTCCATTGTTCCCCATTTTCCCCAGTGTCCCCCATGATCTTCCCATCGCTCCCCATTTTCCCCTGTGTCCCCCATGATCTTCCCATCCTTCCCCATTTTCCCCCATAATCTTCCCATCGCTCCCCATTTTCCCCAGTGTCCCCCATGATCTTCCCATCGCTCCCCATTTTCCCCAGAATCCCCCATGATCTTCCCATCTTTCCCCATTTCCCCCAGCATCCCCCATGATCTTCCCATCGTTTCTAATTTTCCACAGCGTCCCCCATGATCTTCCAATCGTTCCCCATTTTCCCCAGCGTTCCCCATGATCTTCCTATCGTTCCCCATTTTCCCCAGTGTCCCCCATCATCTTCCCATCCTTCCCCATTTTCCCCAGTGTCCCCCAAGATCTTCCCATCGTTCCCCATTTTCCCCAGTGTCCAACATGATCTTCCCATCGTTCCCCATTTTCCCCAACGTCCCCCATGATCTTCCCATCGTTCCCCATTTTCCCCAGCATCCCCCATATTCTTCCCATCGTTCCCCATTTTCCCCAGCGTCCCCCATGATCTTCCTATCGTTCCCCATTTTCCCCAGGGTCCCCCATGAACTTCCATCATTCCCCATTTTCCACAGCGTTCCTCATGATCTTTCCATTGTTCCTCATTTTCCCCAGCATCCCCCATGATCTTCCCATCCTTCCCCATTTTCCTCTGCATCCCCATGATCTTCCCATCCTTCCCCATATTCCCCAGCGTCCCTCATGACCGTTCCACATTTTCCCCAGTGTCCCCCATTATCTTCCCATAGCTCCCCATTTTCCCCTGTGTCCCCCATGATCTTCTCATCCTTCCCCATTTTCCCAAGCGTCCCCCATGATCTTCCCATCGTTCCACTTTTTCCCCAGTGTCCCCAATGATCTTCCCATCGCTCCCCATTTTCCCCAGTGTCCCCCATGATCTTCCCATCGTTCCCCATTTTCCCCCATAATCTTCCCATCGCTCCCCATTTTCCCCAGTGTCCCCCATGATCTTCCCATCGCTCCCCATTTTCCCCAGAATCCCCCATGATCTTCCCATCTTTCCCCATTTCCCCCAGCATCCCCCATGATCTTCCCATCGTTTCTAATTTTCCACAGCGTCCCCCATGATCTTCCAATCGTTCCCCATTTTCCCCAGCGTTCCCCATGATCTTCCTATCGTTCCCCATTTTCCCCAGTGTCCCCCATGATCTTCCCATCCTTCCCCATTTTCCCCAGTGTCCCCCAAGATCTTCCCATCGTTCCCCATTTTCCCCAGTGTCCAACATGATCTTCCCATCGTTCCCCATTTTCCCCAGCATCCCCCATGATCTTCCCATCATTCCCCATTTCCCCCAACGTCCCCCATGATCTTCCCATCATTCCCCATTTTCCCCAGCATCCCCCATATTCTTCCCATCGTTCCCCATTTTCCCCAGCGTCCCCCATGATCTTCCTATCGTTCCCCATTTTCCCCAGGGTCCCCCATGAACTTCCATCATTCCCCATTTTCCACAGCGTTCCTCATGATCTTCCCATTGTTCCCCATTTTCCCCAGCGTCCCCCATGATCTTCCCATCGTTCCCCATTTTGCCCAGTGTGCCCAATGATCTTCCCATCGTTCCCCATTTTCCCCAGTGTCCCCCATGATCTTCCCATCGTTCCCTATTTTTCCCAGTGTCCAACATGATCTTCACATCATTCTCCATTTTCCCCAGCATCCCCCATGATCTTCCCATCCTTCCCCATTTTCCCCGGCTCCCCCCATGATCTTCCCATTGTTCCCCATTTTCCCCAGTGTCCCCCATGATCTTCCCATTGTTCCCCATTTTCCCCAGCATCCCCCATGATCTTCCCATCGTTCCCCATTTTCCCCAGCACCCCCCATGATCTTCACATCATTCCCCATTTTCCCCAGCATCCCCCATGATCTTCCCATCGTTCCCCATTTTCCCCAGCGTCCCCCATGATCTTCCCATCGTTCCCCATTTTCCCCAGCGTCCCTCATGATCTTCCCATCGTTCCACATTTTCCCCAGTGTCCCCCATGATCTTCCCATCGCTCCCCATTTTCCCCTGTGTCCCCCATGATCTTCCCATCCTTCCCCATTTTCCAAAGAGTCCCCCATGATCTTCCCATCGTTCCCCATTTTCCCCAGCATCCCCCATGTTCTTCCCATCCTTCCCCATTTTCTCCAGTGTCCCCAATGATCTTCCCATCGTTCCCCATTTTCCCCTGTCCCCCCCATGATCTTCCCATCATTCCCCATTTTCCAAAGTTCCACCCATGATCTTCCCATAATTCCCCATTTTCCCCAGCATCCCCATGATCTTCCCATCCTTCCCCATTTTCTCCAGTGTCCCCAATGATCTTCCCATCGTTCCCCATTTTCCCCAGTGTCCCTCATGATCTTCCCATCGTTCCACATTTTCCCCAGTGTCCCCCATGATCTACCCATCGCTCCCCATTTTCCCCTGTGTCCCCCATGATCTTCCCATCCTTCCCCATTTTCCAAAGTGTCCCCCATGATCTTCCCATCGTTTCCCATTTTCCCCAGCGTCCCCCATGATCTTCCCATCGTTCCCCATTTTCCCCAGTGTCCACCATGATCTTCCCATCATTCCCCATTTTCTCCAGTGTTCCCCAGGATCTTCCCATCGTTCCCCATTTTCCCCAGTGTCCAACATGATCGTCCCATCATTCTCCATTTTCCCCAGCATCCCCCATGATCTTCCCATCGTTCCCCATTTTCCCCAGCGTCCCCCATGATCTTCCCATCGTTCCCCATTTTCCCCAGCTTCCCTTATGATCTTCCCATCATTCCACATTTTCCCCAGTGTCCCCCATGATCTTCCCATTGTTCCCCATTTTCCCCAGCATCCCCCATGATCTTCCCATCGTTCCCCATTTTCTCCAGTGTTCCCCAGGATCTTCCCATCGTTCCCCATTTTCCCCAGTGTCCAACATGATCTTCCCATCGTTCCCCATTTTACCCAGCATCCCTCATGATCTTCCCATCATTCCACATTTTCCACCAGTGTCCCCCATGATTTTCCCATTGCTCCCCATTTTCCCCAGTGTCCCAAATGATCTTCCCATCGTTCCCCATTTTTCCCAGCGTCCCTCATGATCTTCCCATCGTTCCACATTTTCCCCAGTGTCTCCCATGATCTTCCCATCATTCCACATTTTCCACCAGTGTCCTCCATGATCTTCCCATCGCTCCCCATTTGCCCCAGCATCCCCCATGATCTTCCCATCGTTCCTGATTTTCCCCAGCGTCCCCCATGATCTTCACATTATTCCCCATTTTCCCCAGCATCCCCCATGATTTTCCCATCGCTCCCAATTTTCCCCAGTATCCCCCATTATCTTTCCATTGTTCCCCATTTTCCCCAGTGTCCCCCATGATCTTCCCATCGCTCCCCATTTTCCCCTGTGTCCCCCATGATCTTCCCATTGTTCCCCATTTTCCCCAGCATCCCCCATGATCTTCCGATCATTCCCCATTTTCCCCAGCGCCCCCCATGATCTTCCCATTGTTCCCCATTTTCCCCAGCGTCCCCCATGATCTTCCCATCGTTCCCCATTTTCCCCAGTGTCCACCATGATCTTCCCATCATTCCCCATTTTCTCCAGTGTTCCCCAGGATCTTCCCATCGTTCCCCATTTTCCCCAGTGTCCAACATGATCGTCCCATCATTCTCCATTTTCCCCAGCATCCCCCATGATCTTCCCATCGTTCCCCATTTTCCCCAGCGTCCCCCATGATCTTCCCATCGTTCCCCATTTTCCCCAGCTTCCCTCATGATCTTTCCATCATTCCACATTTTCCCCAGTGTCCCCCATGATCTTCCCATCATTCCCCATTTTCCCCAGCGCACCCCATGATCTTCCCATCGTTCCCCATTTTCTCCAGTGTTCCCCAGGATCTTCCCATCGTTCCCCATTTTCCCCAGTGTCCAACATGATCTTCCCATCGTTCCCCATTTTCCCCAGCATCCCCCATGATTTTCCCATCATTCCCCATTTTCCCCAGCGTCCCTCATTATCTTTCCATCATTCCACATTTTCCACCAGTGTCCCCCATGATCTTCCCATCGCTCCCCATTTTCCCCAGTGTCCCAAATGATCTTCCCATCGTTCCCCATTTTCCCCAGTGTCCCTCATGATCTTCCCATCGTTCCACATTTTCCCCAGTGTCTCCCATGATCTTCCCATCATTCCAAATTTTCCACCAGTGTCCTCCATGATCTTCCCATCATTCCTCATTTGCCCCAGCATCCCCCATGATCTTCCCATCGTTCCTGATTTTCCCCAGCGTCCCCCATGATCTTCACATTATTCCCCATTTTCCCCAGCATCCCCCATGATCTTCCCATCGTTCCCCATTTTCCCCAGCGTCCCCCATGATCTTCCCATCGTTTCCCATTTTCCCCAGCGTCCCTCATGATCTTCCCATCGTCCACATTTCCCCAGTGTCCCCCATGATCTTCCCATCGCTCCCACTTTTCCCCAGTATCCCCCATTATCTTCCCATCGTTCCCCATTTTCCCCAGTGTCCCCCATGATCTTCCCATCGCTCCCCATTTTCCCCTGTGTCCCCCATGATCTTCCCATCCTTCCCCATTTTCCCCAGCGTCCCCTATGAACTTCCCATCATTCCCAATTTTCCCCAGCGCCCCCCATGATCTTCCCATTGTTCCCCATTTTCCCCAGCGTCCTCATGATCTTCTCATCATTCCACATTTTCCCCAGTGTCCCCCATGATCTTCCCATCATTCCCCTTTTCCCCAGCGCACCCCATGATCTTCCCATTGTTCCTCATTTTCCCCAGCGTCCCCCATGATCTTCCCATCGTTCCCAATTTTCTCCAGTGTACCCCAGGATCTTCCCATCGTTCCCCATTTTCCCCAGTGTCCCCCATGATCTTCCCATTGTTCCCCATTTTCCCCAGCGTCCCCCATGATCTTCCCATCGTTCCCCATTTTCTCCAGTGTTCCCCAGGATCTTCCCATCGTTCCCCATTTTCCCCAGTGTCCAACATGATCTTCCCATCGCTCCCCATTTTCCCCAGTGTCCCAAATGATCTTCCCATCGTTCCCCATTTTTCCCAGCGTCCCTCATGATCTTCCCATCGTTCCACATTTTCCCCAGTGTCTCCCATGATCTTCCCATCATTCCACATTTTCCACCAGTGTCCCCCATGATCTTCCCATCATTCCCCTTTTCCCCAGCGCACCCCATGATCTTCCCATTGTTCCTCATTTTCCCCAGCGTCCCCCATGATCTTCCCATCGTTCCCAATTTTCTCCAGTGTACCCCAGGATCTTCCCATCGTTCCCCATTTTCCCCAGTGTCCCCCATGATCTTCCCATTGTTCCCCATTTTCCCCAGCGTCCCCCATGATCTTCCCATCGTTCCCCATTTTCCCCAGCGTCCCCCATGATCTTCACATTATTCCCCATTTTCCCCAGCATCCCCCATGATCTTCCCATCGTTCCCCATTTTCCTCAGCGTCCCCCATGATCTTCCCATCGTTTCCCATTTTCCCCAGCGTCCCTCATGATCTTCCCATCGTCCACATTTCCCCAGTGTCCCCCATGATTTTCCCATCGCTCCCAATTTTCCCCAGTATCCCCCATTATCTTTCCATTGTTCCCCATTTTCCCCAGTGTCCCCCATGATCTTCCCATCGCTCCCCATTTTCCCCTGTGTCCCCCATGATCTTCCCATCCTTCCCCATTTTCCCCAGTGTCCCCCAAGATCTTCCCATCGTTCCCCATTTTCCCCAGTGTCCAACATGATCTTCCCATCGTTCCCCATTTTCCCCAGCATCCCCCATGATCTTCCCATCATTCCCCATTTCCCCCAACGTCCCCCATGATCTTCCCATCATTCCCCATTTTCCCCAGCATCCCCCATATTCTTCCCATCGTTCCCCATTTTCCCCAGCGTCCCCCATGATCTTCCTATCGTTCCCCATTTTCCCCAGGGTCCCCCATGAACTTCCATCATTCCCCATTTTCCACAGCGTTCCTCATGATCTTCCCATTGTTCCCCATTTTCCCCAGCGTCCCCCATGATCTTCCCATCGTTCCCCATTTTGCCCAGTGTGCCCAATGATCTTCCCATCGTTCCCCATTTTCCCCAGTGTCCCCCATGATCTTCCCATCGTTCCCTATTTTCCCCAGTGTCCAACATGATCTTCACATCATTCTCCATTTTCCCCAGCATCCCCCATGATCTTCCCATCCTTCCCCATTTTCCCCGGCTCCCCCCATGATCTTCCCATTGTTCCCCATTTTCCCCAGTGTCCCCCATGATCTTCCCATTGTTCCCCATTTTCCCCAGCATCCCCCATGATCTTCCCATCGTTCCCCATTTTCCCCAGCACCCCCCATGATCTTCACATCATTCCCCATTTTCCCCAGCATCCCCCATGATCTTCCCATCGTTCCCCATTTTCCCCAGCGTCCCCCATGATCTTCCCATCGTTCCCCATTTTCCCCAGCGTCCCTCATGATCTTCCCATCGTTCCACATTTTCCCCAGTGTCCCCCATGATCTTCCCATCGCTCCCCATTTTCCCCTGTGTCCCCCATGATCTTCCCATCCTTCCCCATTTTCCAAAGAGTCCCCCATGATCTTCCCATCGTTCCCCATTTTCCCCAGCATCCCCCATGTTCTTCCCATCCTTCCCCATTTTCTCCAGTGTCCCCAATGATCTTCCCATCGTTCCCCATTTTCCCCTGTCCCCCCCATGATCTTCCCATCATTCCCCATTTTCCAAAGTTCCACCCATGATCTTCCCATAATTCCCCATTTTCCCCAGCATCCCCATGATCTTCCCATCCTTCCCCATTTTCTCCAGTGTCCCCAATGATCTTCCCATCGTTCCCCATTTTCCCCAGTGTCCCTCATGATCTTCCCATCGTTCCACATTTTCCCCAGTGTCCCCCATGATCTACCCATCGCTCCCCATTTTCCCCTGTGTCCCCCATGATCTTCCCATCCTTCCCCATTTTCCAAAGTGTCCCCCATGATCTTCCCATCGTTTCCCATTTTCCCCAGCGTCCCCCATGATCTTCCCATCGTTCCCCATTTTCCCCAGTGTCCACCATGATCTTCCCATCATTCCCCATTTTCTCCAGTGTTCCCCAGGATCTTCCCATCGTTCCCCATTTTCCCCAGTGTCCAACATGATCGTCCCATCATTCTCCATTTTCCCCAGCATCCCCCATGATCTTCCCATCGTTCCCCATTTTCCCCAGCGTCCCCCATGATCTTCCCATCGTTCCCCATTTTCCCCAGCTTCCCTCATGATCTTCCCATCATTCCACATTTTCCCCAGTGTCCCCCATGATCTTCCCATTGTTCCCCATTTTCCCCAGCATCCCCCATGATCTTCCCATCGTTCCCCATTTTCTCCAGTGTTCCCCAGGATCTTCCCATCGTTCCACATTTTCCCCAGTGTCTCCCATGATCTTCCCATCATTCCAAATTTTCCACCAGTGTCCTCCATGATCTTCCCATCATTCTCCATTTTCCCCAGCATCCCCCATGATCTTCCCATCGTTCCCATTTTCCCCAGCGTCCCCCATGATCTTCCCATCGTTCCCCATTTTCCCCAGCTTCCCTCATGATCTTCCCATCATTCCACATTTTCCCCAGTGTCCCCCATGATCTTCCCATTGTTCCCCATTTTCCCCAGCGTCCCCCATGATCTTCCCATCGTTCCCCATTTTCTCCAGTGTTCCCCAGGATCTTCCCATCGTTCCCCATTTTCCCCAGCGTCCCTCATGATCTTCCCATCGTCCACATTTCCCCAGTGTCCCCCATGATCTTCCCATCGCTCCCAATTTTCCCCAGTATCCCCCATTATCTTCCCATCGTTCCCCATTTTCCCCAGTGTCCCCCATGATATTCCCATCCTTCCCCATTTTCCCCAGCGTCCCCTATGAACTTCCTATCGTTCCCAATTTTCCCCAGCGCCCCCCATGATCTTCCCATTGTTCCCCATTTTCCCCAGCATCCCCCATGATCTTCCCATCATTCCCCAATTTCCCCAGCGCCCCCCATGATCTTCCCATTGTTCCCCATTTTCCCCAGCGTCCCCCATGATCTTCCCATCATTCCCCATTTTCCCCAGTGTCCCCCATGATCTTCCCATCATTCCCCATTTTCTCCAGTGTACAACATGATCTTCCCATCGTTCCCCATTTTCCCCAGTGTACAACATGATCTTCCCATCATTCCCCATTTTCCCCAGCATCCCCTATGATCTTCCCATCATTCCCCATTTTCCCCAGCGCACCCCATGATCTTCCCATTGTTCCCCATTTTCCCCAGCATCCCCCATGATCTTCCCATCATTCCCCAATTTCCCCAGCGCCCCCCATGATCTTCCCATTGTTCCCCATTTTCCCCAGCGTCCCCCATGATCTTCCCATCATTCCCCATTTTCCCCAGTGTCCCCCATGATCTTCCCATCATTCCCCATTTTCTCCAGTGTTCCCCAGGATCTTCCCATCGTTCCCCATTTTCCCCAGTGTCCAACATGATCTTCCCATCGTTCCCCATTTTCCCCAGCGTCCCCCATGATCTTCCCATCGTTCCCCATTTTCCACAGCATCCCTCATGATCTTCCCATCATTCCACATTTTCCACCAGTGTCCCCCATGATCTTCCCATCGTTCCCCATGTTCCCCAGCGCCCGCCATGATTTTCCCATTGTTCCCCATTTTCCCCAGCATCCCCCATGATCTTCCCATCCTTCCCCATTTTCCCCGGTGCCCCCCATGATCTTCCCATTGTTCCCCATTTTCCCCAGTGTCCCCCATGATCTTCCCAATGTTCCCCATTTTCCCCAGCATCCCCCATGATCTTCCCATCGTTCCCCATTTTCCCCAGCACCCCCCATGATCTTCCCATTGTTCCCCATTTTCCCCAGCGTCCCCCATGATCTTCCCATCGTTCCCCATTTTGCCTAGTGTGCCCAATGATCTTCCCATCGTTCCCCATTTTCCCCAGTGTCCCCCATGATCTTCCCATCGTTCCCTATTTTCCCCAGTGTCCAACATGATTTTCACATCATTCTCCATTTTCCCCAGCATCCCCCATGATCTTCCCATCCTTCCCCATTTTCCCCAGTGTCCAACATGATCTTCCCATCGTTCCCCATTTTCCCCAGCGTCCCCCATGATCTTCCCATCGTTCCCCATTTTCCACAGCATCCCTCATGATCTTCCCATCATTCCACATTTTCCACCAGTGTCCCCCATGATCTTCCCATCGCTCCCCATTTTCCCCAGCGCCCCCCATGATCTTCCCATTGTTCCCCATTGTCCCCAGCATCCCCCATGATCTTCCCATCATTCCCCATTTTCCCCAGCGCCCCCCATGATCTTCCCATTGTTCCCCATTTTCCCCAGCGTCCCCCATGATCTTCCCATCATTCCCCATTTTGCCCAGTGTGCCCAATGATCTTCCCATCGTTCCCCATTTTCCCCAGTGTCCCCCATGATCTTCCCATCGTTCCCCATTTTCTCCAGTGTTCCCCAGGATCTTCCCATCGTTCCCCATTTTCCCCAGTGTCCAACATGATCTTCCCATCGTTCCCCATTTTCCCCAGCGTCCCTCATGATCTTCCCATCGTTCCACATTTTCCCCAGTGTCCCCCATGATCTTCCCATCGCTCCCCATTTTCCCCTGTGTCCCCCATGATCTTCCCATCCTTCCCCATTTTCCAAAGAGTCCCCCATGATCTTCCCATCGTTCCCCATTTTCCCCAGCATCCCCCATGTTCTTCCCATCCTTCCCCATTTTCTCCAGTGTCCCCAATGATCTTCCCATCGTTCCCCATTTTCCCCTGTCCCCCCCATGATCTTCCCATCATTCCCCATTTTCCAAAGTGCCACCCATGATCTTCCCATCGTTCCCCATTTTCCCCAGCATCCCCATGATCTTCCCATCCTTCCCCATTTTCTCCAGTGTCCCCAATGATCTTCCCATCGTTCCCCATTTTCCCCAGTGTCCCTCATGATCTTCCCATCGTTCCACATTTTCCCCAGTGTCCCCCATGATCTACCCATCGCTCCCCATTTTCCCCTGTGTCCCCCATGATCTTCCCATCCTTCCCCATTTTCCAATGTGTCCCCCATGATCTTCCCATCGTTTCCCATTTTCCCCAGCATCCCCCATGATCTTCCCATCATTCCCCATTTTCCCCAGCGCCCCCCATGATCTTCCCATTGTTCCCCATTTTCCCCAGCGTCCCCCATGATCTTCCCATCGTTCCCCATTTTCCCCAGCGTCCCCCATGATCTTCCCATCGTTCCCCATTTTCCCCAGCTTCCCTCATGATCTTCCCATCATTCCACATTTTCCCCAGTGTCCCCCATGATCTTCCCATTGTTCCCCATTTTCCCCAGCATCCCCCATGATCTTCCCATCGTTCCCCATTTTCTCCAGTGTTCCCCAGGATCTTCCCATCGTTCCCCATTTTCTCCAGTGTTCCCCAGGATCTTCCCATCGTTCCCCATTTTCCCCAGTGTCCAACATGATCTTCCCATCGTTCCCCATTTTCCCCAGTGTCCCCCATGATCTTCCTATCGTTCCCCATTTTCTCCAGTGTTCCCCAGGATCTTCCCATCGTTCCCCATTTTCCCCAGTGTCCAACATGATCTTTCCATCATTCCCCATTTTCCCCATCGTCCCCCATGATCTTCCCATCGTTCCCCATGTTCCCCAGCGCCCGCCATGATTTTCCCATTGTTCCCCATTTTCCCCAGCATCCCCCATGATCTTCCCATCCTTCCCCATTTTCCCCGGTGCCCCCCATGATCTTCCCATTGTTCCCCATTTTCCCCAGTGTCCCCCATGATCTTCCCAATGTTCCCCATTTTCCCCAGCATCCCCCATGATCTTCCCATCGTTCCCCATTTTCCCCAGCACCCCCCATGATCTTCCCATTGTTCCCCATTTTCCCCAGCGTCCCCCATGATCTTCCCATCGTTCCCCATTTTGCCTAGTGTGCCCAATGATCTTCCCATCGTTCCCCATTTTCCCCAGTGTCCCCCATGATCTTCCCATCGTTCCCTATTTTCCCCAGTGTCCAACATGATTTTCACATCATTCTCCATTTTCCCCAGCATCCCCCATGATCTTCCCATCCTTCCCCATTTTCCCCAGTGTCCAACATGATCTTCCCATCGTTCCCCATTTTCCCCAGCGCCCCCCATGATCTTCCCATTGTTCCCCATTTTCCCCAGCGTCCCCCATGATCTTCCCATCATTCCCCATTTTGCCCAGTGTGCCCAATGATCTTCCCATCGTTCCCCATTTTCCCCAGTGTCCCCCATGATCTTCCCATCGTTCCCCATTTTCTCCAGTGTTCCCCAGGATCTTCCCATCGTTCCCCATTTTCCCCAGTGTCCAACATGATCTTCCCATCGTTCCCCATTTTCCCCAGCGTCCCTCATGATCTTCCCATCGTTCCACATTTTCCCCAGTGTCCCCCATGATCTTCCCATCGCTCCCCATTTTCCCCTGTGTCCCCCATGATCTTCCCATCCTTCCCCATTTTCCAAAGAGTCCCCCATGATCTTCCCATCGTTCCCCATTTTCCCCAGCATCCCCCATGTTCTTCCCATCCTTCCCCATTTTCTCCAGTGTCCCCAATGATCTTCCCATCGTTCCCCATTTTCCCCTGTCCCCCCCATGATCTTCCCATCATTCCCCATTTTCCAAAGTGCCACCCA